>NC_134354.1:141651825-141958075 GCF_048569485.1 Anomaloglossus baeobatrachus | reverse complement strand
GTATTTGCCTTATCGAAGCATCCATCAGTACAAAGGAGCTATCACCTGTCATTAAGGTTAATAAAAGACTCTGCTGACCCAAAAGAGATGAAAAACTTTATTTAGTATGAAAACTGTAATATTTCATGATTTTTTTTGTCAGCTTGTCGCAGAAAATTGATAAAATCTAAAGACAAACAGTTTTTTGTTTAATCAAAGCATACAAATATTTTTCAATAGTTGATTAATTAAAACATTAGGTGTATTAGAATGTCGCCTAATTCTTACTATGCAATGATTTGGTGTTCTTTACATAGAAGAAAACCCCTTTAAATAAACTGTTTGATCCTTTGAGCTGAAACATAGTTTGACAGCTGAGTTTGACACATCTCAACGTGATGTTACAATTTGTAGTTTTCAAGTCTCCTATATTTTGCTGGAGGCATCTTCTTTATCTCTTCCTCTGTATCCCCCTCTGGAGTTTATACAAAGGATAAGGATGGAAGTTGGAATATTTTGTTCTTGAATGGGTAGTAGTAGAATCCACCTCCTGCTGTTTTTCTTGTAATTGAGACTAAGCTAAAGGAAACCATGTCCTCATGCCTTATTAATTAAACCACATCCTTTTCATGCAAAATGTGGAAATGAACAAACTGTGAATAACTCAATTTTTGCCAGATTTCTACTAGATAATTTGCTCTTGATCTGTTTGTGACCAAATTATTCTTACGCTCATTCACACTTCTTGTTTCTAGATAACTGGTCTGTCTAACCAGGCCAGCAATTACCCGATGAATGAGCAAAATGCTTGTTTGTTGAAATGACAATAGATTTTAGACTTGTTTAAAAATCATAATTCTCAGCAGCATATTGTCTTCTATGAACAGTTGTGTCTAACCAACATGTTGGGGTTCTATGAGGGGATAAGTGCAAACCTGGATATTGGTAATGCAGCTGATGTCATTTATTTGGACTTTGCAAAGGCATTTGATACTGTACCTCATAATAGCCTTATACTAAAGCTCCAGAAGCAAGGACTAGGGGAAACTATATGCAACTGGGTAAGGAATTGGCTAAAAGATAGAAAACAAAGAGTAGTCATAAATGGTACATTCTCTAAATGGGCTATAGTCAGCATTGGGGGGCCATAGGGATCTGTGCTAGGACCAATTATTTTTAATCTCTCTATTTATGACCTTGTGGATGGGATTGATAGTAAAGTGTCAGTCTTTGTTGATGAAACCAAACTATGTAGGATATTAAAAACTGACCTTGATAGTACAAAATGACATGTATATGATGTCAGAATGGGCAGACACTTGGTAAATGAGAATTAATGTTCATAAATGTAAAGTAATTCACCTAGGATGGCGTAATATTATAGCTGTGTATAAACTAAATGGAAGTATACTTGGGACTAGAGAACAGGAGAAGGACTTGGGTATTCTGGTTACAAATAAGCTGAGCAGCAGCACTCAATGTCAAGCAGCAACTGCAAAAGCAAACAAGATTTTAGGGTGTATAAAAAGTGAGATTAGATCCCGTGATCGCAATGTATTGTTACTCCTAATTAATCATTTGTAAGGCCACATTTAGAATATGGAATCCAGCTTTGGGCTCCACATTTAAAAAAGGACATTCAGAAATTAGAGTCAGTTCAAAGGCATGTAACTAGACTACTGCAAGGAATGGAAGGCCTCCCATATGATGAGAGGTTGGAAAAGTTGGATTTGTTTAGCTTAGAAAAAAGACATCTCAGAGGAGATCTCATTTATATGTATAAATACATGTGTGGTCAATATAAAGGACTGGCCGATGACTTATTCCTTCCAAAGACAATACTAAGGGGGGCATTCACTGAGAGTGGAAAAAAAATGATCCCAGCAGCTAAATAGGAAGGGTTTTTTTACAGTTAAAGCAGCCAGACTGTGGGATGCCGACCACAAGAGGTAGTAATGGCAGATACTATAACAGCTTAAAAAAGTTCTGGATGATTTCCTCAGTACACACAACATTATTGGTTATAAATGACTTAATGACAAAATGTATAATTGGTGGAGGAAGGTTGAACTAGATAGACCTAGGTCTTGTTTTCAACCTATGTAACTATGTAACAGGCCAATAACTGATTTTCTATGTCCACAGAATGATCAATTCCATATCATTCTGTGTGCATGGAGGTGTGATTGGCCTATTAGACCATGAAATTACCACTTTTTGGTTACCCATCTGATTACAGCTTTATCCAACGGGCCTAACGTCTAAATGTGTTTTGTCTCCAATGTCAATGTAAACTGGAGCAAACCGGCAAAGTCTCTGTGCAAGATTTGCCCTGCAATGTGGATGACGTCTCCTGCATCATCCACATACCTAGGCTAAATCTCGCTCCTACGCAGACTTTGCTGGTCTGTGTATGTGCATCTATTTATTCAGTACTGTCCGCAGTAAGTCAGAGTGAAGTGCGCCTGTGCAAGCTGTCAATGTCTCTGCACAGGTGCGAGATTTTGCTCAGCGTCGTGGATGGTGCAGGAGGTGTCAATCATCAGAAGAAGACAGCAATCAGCACAGAGAAGAGGGACAGCAGCCGCAACCAAAGATGACGATCATATGTTACCCCAGAATTACCACACAGTGGGGGATATTTTCAAAAGGTATTTGTCGGGTGTATAGGGCCAGTCAGAGGATAACATACAACATTATAGAATGCAGCACAGGTGCTGTTTAATGTGCTAGTTTTAGTTTATAACTCAAAACTAGTGACAGGTTACCTTTAATTAATTGAAAAGTCTTTGTTGGTAATGACAGATTGGAGAATTCTCCTGTATGGAGAAAGTATACATTGCTCATGTGTAATTTTGGCCCATTCTTCCACAAAAGAACTCTTCAAATCTTGAAGGTTCCGTGGGTTCCTTCTATGAACTCTGTAAGAATTGAACTTAGCACTCATATGCAGACTAATGAAATTTATGTCAAGAACTCAAGATCCATAATTAAACAGGCACAAGCGTTTCAGTGTTTTAGCACTTCATCAGTGTGCGCTGTGCTTTATCTGATCAAACTTCAGGATGGATGAATCTTCAGTAGTTTAGAAATCCTTATGTAACCAATGCTATATTTTACAAAATTTTGAAAATATATTTACTTAGAAAATTGGGGAAGTGTTCAATACTTCTTCACCCGCCGCATATTATTATTCAGTGCATTTTGTATTTACATGACATAATATCCCAAAACTGCAAAATTTTTCTCCACTATTTAGAAAATGATACCAGTGATGCTTTGGCTAAAAAATACTTTTTTGATAAGTAGTCCAAGAGTCCAATGACTTTGTGATTGTAAATGAAGTACTATATTTGAAGAGTCAGAAATTGACGCTTATTTATAATATAAACATGTGTACAGCTGCTAATCTCTAAAACAGCTAAAACTGTAATATATACAATACAGATAACATTTACATTTAGGTAAATGGAATAGTTGAACAGCTCAGTTTGTAATTATGTTGTCAGCAGAAAACAAATGGATTATCGTAATTAACAAATATTACTTGAAATGCTGCAATCTTAAGATGTAGGAATACAATAAACATTTGTTTGGTCTCAATAGAATGTTTACAAATGAGTTTCAAAAAGCTTTTCTGCTTAAACCAATTATTTTTATTTACATTGATGATCAATATGACACACTTTCCAGGGAGGTACTCCAAAAGCAAAGAAACAAAATATGTAGGCACTGGCAGTAATGACATTCAGATATAAACTATATTATCTTACTATCAAGATAAACCTAGTCATTTGCATCTGTGTTATTATATACAATGAATAATCATTTTAAAAATAATCTCGTGTAGTTGACATCCGATTAAAAGGGGTCTTCATTAGTGTTGAGCCACCCCCTAGTGTTCGAGTTCGGTTCGTCCAACGGCGGCTCAGTTCGGCGAACGTTCAGTGAACATTCGACGAACACCTTCAAACTCCATTGAAAACAATGGCAGGCAAACACAAACACATAAAAACACATTATACATGTAAACATATAGTTAATAAACATTGCCATTACACTTACAGGTCCCCGTGATGCGTCCTGCACTCTGTCTCCCGCCGCTTTTCCTTCTGATCATCGCTGCACCCTCCTAGGAACCAGCACTGATGATAGGACCTTCCGTGATGTCGTCATAGCATGTGACCAGTCATGTGTCTATTATCTCATTGGCTACAGACTGGTCACATGGCTAGATGTCATGCTAGGTCCTGTCAGTGCATCTCTCTGGTACGCGGTGCTCCTTTGAGCATCTCCGTGTACCAGCGAGATGCTCTGGCACATGGTTAACTCCCTGTTCCTGCATGTCGGCGCTCGTTTTTGACAGAGTCAGCCCACATGCAGGAACTGGATGCCACAGCCAGTGAATAGCTGCACTGGGAATCATGTGATCGGAGATCACCATTGCTATAGTAACCCGCCTGTCAGATTACTATTTCAACGGTGGCAGCGGTGACGTCACAGCTTACAACCCGCAGCCTCTGCTAACTCACTGAGTGATTAGACTGCACGGGAGCAGCAGCGTCTTCCTCCCATGCAGTGCTGTCTGATGTAGCAGAGCTGCATGGGTTGAAGGAGAAAGAAGACAGAAGACCAGGATCGTGGAGGGGTGAGAGGGAGTAATAAACATGGAGTCTCTAAGTGTATTTGTGTATTTATTTCTATTAAAGTATTTTTTCTCTGTGTGGTGTCTTTTCTTTAACCCTTTATTGGAGATTCTTAATGGCCAGGTCAAACTTGCCTGACATTAAGAATCTCTGGCTTAATACTAGCTAGTAAAACAAAGCTAGTATTAACCCATTATTACCCAGCAAGCCAGCCGTCACCAGAGCAGCTGAAAGAGTTGGATACAGCGCCAGATGATGGCGCTTCTATGAAAGCGTCATTTTCTGGGGTGCCTGCGGACTGCAATTCGCAGCAGAGGGGCCCGGAAAGTTCTGGCCAACTTGTGCTGCGGATTCCAATCCTCAGCTGCCTAGTTGTACCTGGCTGGGCAGAAAAATGGGGCGAAGCCCATGTCATTTTGTTTTTTTTAATTATTTCATGAAATTCATGAAATAATTAAAAAAAGGGCTTCCCTATATTTTTAGTTCCCAGCCGAGTACGAATAGGCAGCTGGGGGTTGGGGGCAGCCGTACCTGCCTGCTGTACCTGGCTAACATACAAAAATATGGCGAAGCCCACGTAATTGTATTGGTGCGCAAAAAACTCCTGCATACAGTCCCGGATGGAGTATGCTGAGCCTTGAAGATCTGCAGCTGCTGTCTGCTCTCCTGCATACACTAGTGAATGGAGCATGCTGAGCCTTGTAGTTCTGCTCCCCCTGTCTCAGCCTTCAGCATACAGTCCTGGATGTAGCATGCTGAGCCTTGTAGTTTTGCAGCAGCTGTCTGCTCTCCTGCATACACTAGTGGACAAAGTATGCTGAGCCTTGCAGTTCTGCAGCTGCTGTCTACTCTGCTCCATACAGACAGACAGCAGACCGCAGATGCAGAACTACAAGGCTCAGCATACTCCATCCAGGAGAGTATGCAGGAGTTTTTTGCCCCCCCAAAAAAACGGCTTCGCCATATTTTTGTATGCTAGCCAGGTACAGCAGGCAGGTACAGGCTGCCCCCAACCCTCAGCTGCCTATTTGTACCTGACTGGGAACCAAAAATATAGGGAAGCCCCTTTTTTTTAATTATTTCACGAATTTCATGAAATAATTAAAAAAAAAATTGACTTGGGCTTCGCCCATTTTTTGTGTCCAGCCAGGTACAACTAAACAACTGGGGATTGGAATCCACAGCACAGGGTGCCCAAGCTTTCTGGGCACCCCTAGTCCGCATCTGCCCCAGAAAATGGCGCTTTCATAGAAGCGCCATCTTCTGGCGCTGTATCCAATTCTTCCAGCTGCTCTTGTGACTGGTGGCTCACTGGGTAATAATGGGATTAGGACTAGCTGTATATTATCAACTGGCCCTAAGCCCGAAATTCATGGTGTCACGCCAATATTAGACATGGCCACCATGAATTTCTAGTACAGATAAAAAAAAAAACACAACACAGAAAAATATTTTTATTACAAATAAAACACAACACAATTAATGACTCCATCTTTATTGAAATAAAGAACCCCCCTCCACAGTAATCCTTGGTCAAGGGTCCTGCGCTGTCCAATCCGGATCCAATATCATCTGATTGGTTTGCTGGAAGGCAAAGCGATCGGATGATGTGTCAGGTTCAAGGGCCTGAATCACATGACACAGCAGCTGATTGTATAAATGGCTTTTTTACAATTAGCTGATGCATATGTGCACAAAAAAAACAACTACACACTTCTGTGCAGACGCCTGTCCGACAGCATCAGCTGATAGTTTAGCCGACCGGGCGTTAAAAAGCTGACCTCACCGCTCGACTTATAGTGTCAGCTGATCCCGTCAGGTGACCGCATCACCTGATCATCGCCAGGTCTGAGAGAGAGAGAAGAGAGAGAGAGTAAAAGAGAGAGGAGAGAGAGAGAGAAGAGAGAGAGGGGAGAGAGAGAGAGAAGAGAGAGAGGGGAGAGAGAGAGAGAAGAGAGAGAGGGGAGAGAGAGAAGAGAGAGGGACGAGAGAGAGAAGAGAGAGGAGAGAGAGAAGAGAGAGAGAAGAGAGAAGAGAAAGAGGAGAGAGAGAAGAGACAGAGGAGAGAGAGGAGAGAGAGAAGAGAGAGAAGAGTGAGAGGAGAAAGAGGAGAGAGAGAAGAGAGAGAAGAGAGAGGAGAGAGCAAGGCAGCCTCATTCCGTGAACTGTTCCGATTTTAGAGGTGTGTCCCGCGACTCACAGCTGATGTCTGGCGCCTCCCCTCAGTGCATAATTAAATTAAATTATAATTATAAATAAATAATAATTACAATTTAAAATTATAAATAAATTAAAATCTTTATCGGGACTACCGGGACTCGAACTCGTGAACTAATTCTCCTTAGGCAGTTAACTCTACCCATTGAGCCACTGTCTGTAATGGAAAGTATAGGAAGATTTGGTAATCTTGATCTCTGTATTGCAGTAGAGAATCCAGAAGTAGATTATTCAGCTGCAAGGATGGATGGAGGGATGGAGGGATGGATGGATGGATGGAGAGAGAGAGAGGGATGGATGGAGGGATGGAGGGATGGATGAATGGATGGAGGGATGGATGGATGAATGGATGGAGGGATGGATGGATGGAGGGATGGATGGAGGGATAAAGGGATGGATGGAGGGATGGAGGGAGGGCTGAAGGGAGGAATGAATGGATGGAGAGATGGAGGGAAGGATGAATGGATGGGGATGGAGAGAGGGATGAGTGGATGGAGGGAGGTATGGAGGGATGGATGGATGGAGGTATGGATGGAGGTATGGAGGGATGGATGAATGGATGGAGGGATGGATGGATGGATGGAGGGATGGATGGATGGATAGAGGGAGGGATGAAGGGAGGGATGAATGGAAGGAGAGATGGAGGGAGGGTTGAATGGATGGAGGGAGGAATGGAGAGATTAATGGATGGAGAGATGGATGGATGGAGGGATAGAAGGATGGATGGAGGGATGGATGGAGGGATATATAGGGAGGGATGAATGAATGGATGGATGGATGGAGAGATGGAGGGAGGGATGGAGGGAGGGATGAATGGATGGAGGGATGGATGGATGGATAGAGGGAGGGATGGAGGGATGGATGAATGGATGGAGGTATGGATGGAGGGATGGATGGAAGGATGGATGGATAAAAGGATGGAGGGATAGAGGTATGGAAGGAGGGATGGATGGAGGGATGGATGAATGGACAGAGGGATGGATGGAGGGATAGAGGGATAGATGGAGGGATGGAGGGAGGGATGAAGGGAAGGGATGAATGGATGGAGAGATAGAGGAAGGAATGGAGGGATGGATGGATGGAGAGAGAGGGATGGATGGAGGGATGGAGGGATGGATGAATGGATGGAGGGATGGATGGAGGGATGGATGGATGGAGGGATGGATGGAGGGATAAAGGGATGGATGGAGGGAGGGATGAAGGGAGGGATGAATGGATGGAGAGATGGATGGAGGGATAAAGGGATGGATGGAGGGAGGGATGGAGGGAGGGATGAATGGATGGAGAGAGAGGGATGGATTGAGGGATGGAGGGATGGATGAATGGATGGAGGGATGGATGGATGGATAAAGGGATGGATGGAGGGAGGGATGAATGGATGGAGAGATGGAGGAAGGAATGGAGGGATGGATGGATGGAGAGAGAGGGATGGATGGAGGGATGGAGGGATGGATTAATGGATGGAGGGATGGATGGAGGGATGGATGGATGGAGGGATAAAGGGATGGATGGAGGGAGGGATGAAGGCAGGGATGAATGGATGGAGAGATGGATGGAGGGATAAAGGGATGGATGGAGGGAGGGATGAAGGGAGGGATGAATGGATGGAGAGAGAGGGATGGATTGAGGGATGGAGGGATGGATGAATGGATGGAGGGATGGATGGAGGGATAAAGGGATGGATGGAGGGAGGGATGAAGGGAGGGATGAATGGATGGAGAGATGGAGGGAGGGATGGAGGGAGGGATGAATTGATGGGGATGGAGAGAGGGATAAGTGGATGGAGGGAGGGATGGAGGGATGGAGGGATGGAGGGATGGATGGAGGGATGGAGGGATGGATGAATGGATGGAGGGATGGATGGATGGATGGATGGAGGAATGGATGGATGGATAGAGGGAGGGATGAAGGGAGGGATGAATGGATGGAGAGCTGGAGGGAGGGTTGAATGGATGGAGGGAGGGAGGGATGGAGAGATTAATGGATGGAGAGATGGATGGATGGAGGGATAGAAGGATGGATGGAGGGATGGAGGGAGGGATATAGGGAGGGATGTAGGGAGGGATATATAGGGAGGGATGAATTGATGGATGGAGAGATGGAGGGAGGAATGGAGGGAAGGATGAATGGATGGAGGGATGGATGGATAGAAGTATGGATGGAGGGATAGAGGGATGGATGGAGGGATGGATGGAGGGATTGAAGGATGGATGGAGGGATAGAGGGATGGATGGAGGGATGGATGGATGGAGGGATGGATGTATGAATAGAGGGATGGATGGAGGGATAGAGGGATAGATGGAGGGATGGAGGGAGGGATGAAGGGAGGGATGAAGGGAGGGATGAATGGATGGAGGGATGGATGGATGGAAGGATGGATGGATAGAAGGATGGATGGAGGGATAGAGGGAGGGATGGATGGAGGGAGGGATGGAGGGATGGATGAATGGATGGAGGGATGGATGGAGGGATGGATGGATGGAAGGATAGATGGATGGATAGAAGGATGGATGGAGAGATAGAGGGATGGATGGAGGAATGGATGGATGGAGGGATGAATGGATGGATAGAGGGATGGATGGAGGGATAGAGGGATAGATGGAGGGATGGAGGGAGGGATGAAGGGAGGGATGAATGGATGGAGAGATGGAGGGAGGGATGGATGGAGGGAGGGATGAATGGATGGAGGGAGGGATGGATGGATGGATGGATGGGAGGGCAAACACCGGCACCACCACACTCATCACCGCACACACGCAGGCATTACCGCATGCATCATCACCGCACAAACACCGGCACTATCGCCCAAATCATCACCGCACACGCAGGCATTACCTCAGTGACGTCCCCGCTGACAGTACGGCTCACTTCAGTTGCTGCTGCATGGATCTGACACAGAGCGCTCGTGTTCTACTGCCGCTCCTGTCAGCTTCATGTAGCAGAGCTGATAGCGTTGTGGGACCTCTGTGGATTACGTCATACCTGGAAGGGTATTTGGGGATTTTAATAAAATGGTGAAAGATGGTGCTTTTTTGTCTTTTATTCCAAATAAAGGATTTTTCGTTGTGTGTGTTTATTTACTTTCACTTACACGTTAATCATGGAAGGTATCTCGGGGAGACGCCTGCCGTGATTAACCTAACCTTATTACCCCGATTGCCACCGCACCAGGGCAATTCGGGATGAGCCGGGTAGAGTCCTGGG
This sequence comes from Anomaloglossus baeobatrachus, assembly GCF_048569485.1. Classification (NCBI taxonomy): domain Eukaryota; kingdom Metazoa; phylum Chordata; class Amphibia; order Anura; family Aromobatidae; genus Anomaloglossus; species Anomaloglossus baeobatrachus. The sequence continues at coordinate 141,948,029 of NC_134354.1, read as the reverse complement.
ACTGTCGCATCTAATGGAATTCCAGGCGGCTGCTAGCTGATATTGTTAGGGTGGTGGGCTCCCCATAACGTGGCGCTCCCCATCCTGACAATACCAGCCTCCAGCCATGTGGCTTTATCCTGGCTGGTATCAAAATTGGGGGGAAGTGAAGGGTTTTTTTTTATTTATTTATTTATTTTACTGCACGATATAGACCCGCCAGCCGGCGGCTGTGATTGGTTGCAGTGAGACAGCTGTCACTCATCGTGGGGGCGTGTCTGACTGCAACCAATCATGGGCGCGGGCGGGGAAAGCAGGGAATAACAGATTGAATAATGAGCGGCAGAAATTTTCAAAAAGAGGAAAAGCCGCCGGAGCTTTGTGACAGCCGTGCAGCACCGCGCCCGTGATTGGTGAGTAGGAAAAAGAGAGGGATTGTGCTGGGGACGCAGGATGCATGCAGATATGCAATGTGTGCACATAGCCTTACTGTGAAAAGCCACGCTTTTGCTGATCAAACCGTTATCGACTGGTAACTCGAACTGCCAAACTTGAAGCAAATCGTTCAAGTTCGTTGAACGACTCGAACACCGCCCAAAATCACTCGAATTTGAAATTGGTGAACGGTTCGAATCGAACATCGCTCATCTCTAGTCTTCATAAATAAAATAAATAACTTTCACCATTATGCACAGTGATAAATAACCACTGCTTGCCCGTTGGTGGTCGTTTAATACTCTGCTTACTCCAGCCGATCACGCCTCAGATGTGCACTGAATAAGTAGTAATGGATAATTTAGTACACATAGTAAAAATCTCAGTAATGTAAACATCTGTCTCAAATGAATTCAGATTTAACCAATCAGTTGAGAATTTTAAAAATTAATGATCAGTCCAGGTAGAGGAAGAAGCACATTTCTCTAATATGATATATTACAAAGTTTCTTATTTTCACATATACTATTGATTTTTTTTAAATAAAAAAGTAAAACAATGGTTAATCATTAAGTAAGAAAAAAATGGATCACCGAAGGTGGACAACTCTCCCCGAAGGGGGACAAAAAACAGATCCCCGAAAGTGGACAACCCTTTCACAACCTTGCATGTACTTGTATGTACTAGGTCGTACATCTTGCATTGCATCTATCCCTGCACATGTTGGCTGATCTGATTCACCCCTGGCTGTTAACCAGTTAAATCCTGCTGTCAATCTCTGAGTGTGCCATTCTCCACTCCCATCGGTGCACCCATCATGTCATTGCAGAGAGATAATGTGTTGTCATGACATATGGGGGGTCAACTGCTGACGCCTGTGACTATCATGATGCTCTTCCTGTAAAAAGTATACAATACATTCCAGTGTACACATATGATCGGGGAGCCATGTGTCAGACACGCACTGATCTGATATTGATGACCTAACTTAAGGAGAACCTGTCACCAGGTTTTAAAAATATAAACTATTATGTAGTAATCCTGAAGGATAAATATTTTTCATAAAAAATATATTGTTTTCAAAAAGGTGAGGTAGTAGAACAACAGCAATGTAATAAGTAATAATACTGAGTGTATGATTTATGGTAACAGTTTAAAGTAGCGTCTTATAATCCCCTGCTGCTAAAGCTGATGTTTATACAGACAGAAATAACATTTTTACTTAAGTGTACAAATATGGGCTGTATTTTTTTGTTGATAACATTACTCATCTGTGAAAAATGATGTGAGCTACCTGAGAATTCAGATGCAAAATCAATATACACAGTAGGATGTCCTTTTGATTCCTCCATGAATGCAAGACAGACTTCATTCATTTTCTGAGAAGGGTGGAGGACTAGCATTTACCTAGATTCAGCAAAATAATCCATTAGAACCAAAATATTTTGAGTTTGGTTAAATTTTGCAGTTATGTGCCATATGCAAATGAACTGATAATGATATTATTCTACTTTACGCACTTTTCCATGCAAAAATTAAGGGCACCATGTTAATTTCTATTGTGGATTGGTCACACTTTTGATGCTAATGACACGCCCTCACCAGGGCCTTAGGGTACTCGGAATTGGGCCGGACTAGTCCGCGGACATCAGCAGTGGCGGGGGTCCGGCTCCATGACCCTGGCGGTGTCTTTATAATAAAGGGGGATTATGATGGGAGTTGTAATTTTTATTAAATAAAGTACATGACGCAACTTGCGGTGTGCAGCTATGAGAGGGAGCCGCCGCTCCGTAATCTCTCACAGCTGGGACTGTTTGTATTGAGCAGCTCGGATGTTATGGCCTTCCACAGGTAGAGCTAAGCCCCAGGGAAGAATGATGATGGTTGTAGTATAGTGAAAGTTGGTGATGCAGAGGTGCGGGAAGAAATCAAACAACATAGGGACTGCGGTTCAACTTGTACTTTACTCACTGGTTCTGTGGTACCACCACCCATCTGGTGCTGATCTTTGCCACTCTGGGCCTTAGGTGATCCTGTGTTCCTTTCATCCCGGTGCTGGTGTTGTGACCTGGTGGGCTCTTTCTCCATACACTCTTCTGTAATTGGCGGGTCCCCATGGCGTGAAGCATTTTGGGGTCCCCTCCAGGTCTCACAGTCCTGGCTCATATGGCAGGCAGCTTGAACCTCTCAATGGATTGGACCTCTGTCCCAGTTCCCGGGTTCCCTCTTTGATGCTGTGCACCGGACACTAAAGTCGGTGAGGAACCTTGATGATTTCCTCACCTGGCAGATTTAACAGGTGAGCTTAAAGCGTCTTCCTGTACTAGGTCTCTGCCCCCGACCTGTGCTCGGTCCTGTGAGTACTGACACCATACTCTCCCCAGCAACCATACTCCTTTTGACCCACCAATGTCTCTCCTCGTGTTTCTCACTGGACCTGAGTCTCCTCACACCCTCCCTGACTCAATGTCAACTCCTGACTGACTTTCAAATGTCCTTGTCAACTGTCAACTATCCAGACTAGCCCCTCACCTTCCCGGGTTTCTGACAAGCAGGATTGGATAAGTCCCCACCAATAGGTGACCATCCATCAAATCCGTCTCTAGCCTGTTACCCAGTCTGGAAAAAAGGCAATGAAATGTGTGTGTTTTAAATGGTGTTGTTTGCTGTTTACCGGCACTGGTCTCCCAGAAAATCTGGATATGTACTGCACCTTTAACTGAATACAGTACCCTGTGGCACCTGACGCCTCATGCCACCACATTAACGTTTGCTTTCCAGTTGAACTGGGGATGCAAAAATCTTTAACAACCCAAATGTTAGGCATTTTCCAGTGGGTTAAACACAGAATAACTTCGAAATCTGCAAGTGGAGACAATTAAATAATGAAAAATGTATTGTAAATATAGAGAAATCAGTGTATGCACTTTTTGCCACTCATTGACAGCACAAGCCCATTTCCTCACCAGTTTTTGTATCATGGTCTCTAACATTAACATTAACATTTTTGGAAAAACTGACCACTGGCACAGAAGTGCCATGTATCAGATGTTTGGTTACTTTCTACAAGTGAAACCACTCAAAAATAAGCACCAAAATGTACACGACGGTGTAGATTTCCTTGCATCTTTTCCAGAATTGCTGTGGAATTTTTTTGCAGCAATTCCGAAATATGCAAAGATAGTCTAACTTGTATTTTCTCCCAATTAAAAAAGTATAGATTTTGCAAAATACTATAACTAATTTTTAGACCTCGCATGTGCCAAATTTATCACTGCAGCTCATGCCTACTGTTATGAACCTGTCATCAGGATTATGCATACTAAACTAAAGGTGTGCCCATAATGGTACTGTTAAGCTATGTTCACACTAGAAAAATGATTTTTCTTAAGAAATTTCTTAAGAAATTTCTTGAGAGTGAAGGATTAGCGCACCTGCGTTAAAAACGCACCAATAACGCAGGTGCGTTTTCGGTGCGTTTTTTGGTGCATTTTTCATGCGTTTTTGGTGCGTTTTTCATGCGTTTTTGGTGCGTTTTCTTTCATGTTGGTCCCTGCATTTTTTAATGCCTTTACAGCATTAAAGCACATTGAAAATAAAATAGATAGATAGATAGATAGATAGATAGAGATATTTAGGGGAATAGATAGAGTATAGAGGGATAGATATAGATAATAGATAGAGGGATATAGATAGATAATAGATATTTAGGGGTATAGATAGATAGATAAGATTGATAGAGGGATAGATAGATAGACAGATAGATGATAGATCGACAGAAGGATAGATAATATAGAAAGATAGACAGATAATATAGAAAGATAGATAATAGATAGATAGATATAGATAGATAGATATAGATAGATAATAGATAGATATTTAGGGGTATAGATAGATAGATAGATAATATAGATAGATAGATAGATAGATAGATAGATAGATAGATAGGATAATAGAGGGATAGATAGATAGATAGATAGATAGATAGATAGATAGATAGATAGATAGATAGATAATATAGATAGATAGATAGATAGATAGATAGATAGATAGATAGATAGATAGGATAATAGAGGCATAGATAGATAGATAGATAGATAGATAGATAGATAGAGAGAGATAGATAGATAGATAGATAGATAGATATATAGATAGAGGGATAGATAGATAGAGGGATAGATAGATAGATAGATAGATAATATAGATAGATAGATAGATAGGATAATAGATAGATAGATAGATAGATAGAGGGATAGAGGGATAGATAGATAGATAGATAGATAGATGGATAGAGGGATAGATGGATAGAGGGATAGATAGATAGAGGAATAGATAGATAATATAGATAGATAGAGGGATAGATAGATAGATAGATAGAGGGATAGATGGATAGATAGATAGAGGGATAGATAGATAGAGGGATAGATAGACAGAGGGATAGATAGATAATATAGATAGATAGAGGGATAGATAGATAGATAGATAGATAGATAGATAGATAGATAGATAGATAGATAGATAGATAGATAGATAGAGGGATAGATAGAGGGATAGATGCATAGATAGATAGAGGGATAGATAGATAGAGGGATAGATAGATAATATAGATAGATAGAGGGATAGATAGATAGATAGATAGAGGGATAGATAGATGGATAGATAGATAGAGGGATAGATAGATAGATAGAGGGATAGATAGAGGGATAGATAGAGGGATAGATAGATAGATAGATAGAGGGATAGATGGATAGATAGATAGAGGGATAGATAGATAGAGGGATAGATAGATAGAGGGATAGATAGAGGGATAGATAGAGGGATAGATAGATAGATAGAGGGAGGGATAGATAGATAGAGGGATAGAGGGATAGATGGATAGATAGATAGATAGATAATAGATAGAGGGATAGATAGATAATATAGATAGATAGAGGGATAGCTAGAGGGATAGATAGATAATAGATACATAGATAGATAAGGGCTAGATAGAGGGATAGATAGATAGATAGATAGATAGATAGAGGGATAGATAGATAGATATATAGAATGATAGATAGATAGATAGATAGAATGATAGATAGAGGGATAGATAGATAGATAGATAGATAGATAGATAGAGGGATAGATAGATAGATAGATAGATAGAGGGATAGATAGATAGAATGATAGATAGATAGATAGATAGATAGATAGATAGATAGATAGATAGAATGATAGATAGATAGATAGATAGATAGATAGATAGAGGGATAGATAGATAGATAGATAGATAGATAGATAGATAGATAGATAGATAGATAGAGGGATAGATAGATAGAATGATAGATAGATAGATAGATAGATAGATAGAATGATAGATAGATAGATAGATAGATAGATAGATAGATAGATAGAATGATAGATAGAGGGATAGATAGATAGATAGATAGATAGATAGATATATAGAATGATAGATAGATAGATAGATAGATAGATAGATAGATAGATAGAATGATAGACAGAGGGATAGATAGATAGATAGAATGATAGATAGAGGGATAGATAGAGGGATGGATAGATAGATAAAGGGATAGATATTCCAGCTTTATTGATGTTTCCCCCCCACACACACACTGCACTTCTCATGGCCGGTAATGTGTTCACATCAGCGGCCGTGAGAAATGTCCTGTAGTTCCCCGCAGCCACGCTCAGGAGCCGGATTCAGCAGTCGCTCACTGACCCGTGGAGAGCTGTCACACGCGGCTGGAGCAGGGCTGGAAGTGCCGGGGGACATCGCTGTGGATTACGTCGGAGCTGTGTTTGGGAGGGGTTAATACAGTGGAGAAACAGGGGCTTTTTGTCTTTTATTCAAAATAAAGGATTTTTCGGTGTGTGAGTGTTTCTTTACTTTCACTTTCAGATTAGTGACGGCGTGTCATAGACGCTGCCATCACTAATCTTGGACTTAGTGGCAGCTATTAGTTGCCGTTAACTCCATATTACCTGGATTGCCCCCCGCATCACGGCATCTGGAGGAGCTGGTAACACGCCGGGATTGTCGCATAATGGATGCGACAGTCCCGGGGCAGCTGCGGCTGGTATTCTCAGCTGCGGGAGGGGGAGGGGGCATTAACCCTGTCCCTCGCTCTCCCCAGCCTGAGAATACCGGGCCGCCACTGTGTGCTTACCCGGCTGGACGGTAAAAATACGGCGGAGCCCACGCTTTTTTTTTCTCTTCTCCTTCCACTTCCTGTCCTAGTGACATCACTTCCCTGCAAAACGCAGTGCAGGGAAGTACACAATGTCCCGAAAATGCAAAATAACGCGGGAATAACGCAGGTATAACGCAGGTATAACGCAGGAATAGCGCACATCACGCTACCTGCGTTATTCCTGCGCTATTTCATGATTACATTACAGTCAATGGAGAGAAATAACGCAGGTAGCTGCAGAAAAGAAGTGACATGCTCATTCTTTTTCTTAAGAAAATCTACTGAAAGAATTTTCTTAAGAAAAAAACGCAGTGTGTGCACAGCTAATTTTTTTCCCCATAGGTTTTGCTGGGGAATGTCTGCAGAAAGATTACAAGAATTTCTCAAGAAATTTCTGCAGCAAAAACGGACCAAAAACACAGGTAAAAAACGCAGTGTGTGAACATAGCTATAAACTGATTTAATACATGGATTCCCTGGCACTCAAGTAAAATGGCACCAGGAGGCCAATCTGCACATGCTCCGCAATTGGTGCTATTTTTTAGAAGCCCACTGTGAGAACAATCTTCTAGGATGGTACCAGCACACATTTAAATGAAACTCTTGGTGATTTTAGGTAAAATAGCAGCTATGGTGTCACATGCACTGTTTGAACTTTCGACTTGTCATTGAGCCAATGTCTAAGGTCTGGGTCATTCTTGCTTGGGAATTGTGCGAGATTCGGATCGCAATGCACGGACCGGCTGGCTTCTCTTCTGCCAGGAGTGGCTCCGCTGTATGCATTTCTATGATGCTGACCCGCTCCTGTCAGTAGAGACGCTGCTGGTCCAGGCAGTGCAATCCGATACTCGCACGAGTCACACGCAAGTGTGACCCCGGCCTTTATCTATGAATAAGCACTTGCACCACCACCATTTTCCTGAAGACTGTATTAAATGAGTATAACACCACCATTATGTGCATGCCTTCAGTTTTCTATGGATAACCCTGATTACAGATTCTCTTTAAGTCACATTTTCTCTTAGGGTTCTCTCACACCACCATATCACATGTCTGAGTGATATTTAATGTTTTACCAGAGAGCACTTGCTCCAATGTTATTCCATGCAGCAGTGCCGAACAGAATTCTTTTTCTGATTCAGCATAAGGAAAAAATCACTGCATGATGCAATTCGAGCATATCTCAGAGCATGTACACTGATACAAGTCTATGGGTGCATATGAACATCAGACTGCACTCGGATGTCATCCAAATGCAGTCCAATATATGCCGACACAGGCAATGGAGAAGATGGAAAAATTAAGCTCTCCATACTCTCCACACCTCTGATTTGATTCTCACATGCCAGAGACACCAAGAATGACACTTGGATCATGCTTGCAGCACAGTTGAGTGTAATTAGCATATAGCTGATTCTCTGGTAATGGACACTATATGGTAGTGTGACCCTAGCCTTAGGGTAGTTTCACACATCCACCTTTTCGCCGGTTTGACGGATTCAGCACACACCAGTACAGCGCATACAGTACCAAGGCAGCGCGACAAGCGCCGGTCACATGCTGTCATGTGACCGGAGCATGTGATTCGGAGGTTGTGGCTCTGCCATTATACTGTATACACTGTACTGGTGTACCGCCCCGCCCGCAGCAGCCGAGCTGCTCAGATCCAGACCTTCTGGTGGGTGGCTCGTTTGTCTCCGGACCCGGGGGTCTTGCGGTTGCCCCAATTGAAAAAGGGGGGTTTGTTTTGGGGATAGCTATATAGGTCCGTGACACCACCCGTGGTGTGCGGTAAGGTAACGTAGCACCGCCGCTGCCGGTTAAAGGATCCCGGGATGGTGGTGGGCAGCAAGGGGGTGATTTCCCTCCACAGGTAGGGTGTTGGTGTCCCGGGACCCCGGTGAGGTGGTGCAGGGAAGAGATGGCGACTGTCTGAGAGCTGTGCGCCCGGTTGGATCAGGGGATGTTGTTACTCACAGTTCGCTTTGCAAGAAAACTCACACAGAGTCAGGAATTTACCAGAAGCTGCCGGTGTCCATAGCCTTTGGTACACGGGGTGTTCAGATCCCACACCCAGTACAGCAAGGCCCTCTCTCTCTCTGTCCACTACGATAGGAAGCCTCCTCAACTCCTCATCTTGGAACGGGGGGGTCGATGCCGGTGGGCCACTACCCTGCCCTGGTCACCTCGGCTCCTTCCCACCACTCTACTTCTTCCAGCAATCCTGGAGCTCGCTTCCACCCCTCCACAGCAGCCGGGAGCTTCCACACCCCGGTCTGCTCTGTTCACTCTCCTCTCACACACGACTTCAACCCCTCCCCTGCTGCTCTGTTTAGCCTCTACACTGGGGGGAGGAGTGTGTCTGCAGAACTGTACCAGTGTGGTATCAGATTACCAAGGAGGATTAGATGTGTCTGTGACTTCCTGGTTTTGCCAGGGTGTCACACTGGCGTGCGCCGAATCTGGCAACCTGGCGAAAAGCCAGATGTGTGAAACTAGCCATAGTTAAGTCTTTTTGTCAAGTGAGAGGCACGCACACCAGGTTTTTTAGCTCAAATTATGTCAGGATTTTAGAGTTTTAGCTTTGCATTTATACTATTTCTCTATGTCTCTATAAAGCCGAAGTGTCAAGTATAAGAATCAATAAATGCCTTCAGCATTGTCAGAGCCCTTTACTTGTACCATGTTACAAGGCTCTTAATAAATACAACCTAGAAGTTGTTTAAAGCTCCAAAGAGAAACTCGTGTTCTCATAGATTCTTTTTAATAACCATCAATTTATTTCTATCTTTTTATGTGGCACTAACTTTATCTATAACTTCATAAAGACGCTGTCATGACATCTCATGCTGTCTATCTCTTTAAAGGTCTTAGGCCGGTGTCACACTTGTGAGTGCCTAGTGTGTATCTCGCGCGAGTTTCGCGGTGCATCAACCAGCACAGACTCATACTCTCCTCACAGGAGCGGGTTGGTTGCATGCATCTCTATGGAGCTGAGAAGCTCCTGTCCAGAGAGTGTGTGGCCGTGACAGGTGATGCAACGCGAGACGCGCGCGAGATACACGCGAGACACTCGCAAGTGTGACACCGGCCTTAGGTTGAGTTCACATGCCTTGTAATCATCCATTCATTCATAGAAATACAGTATTTGAGCTGAAGCATCATTTTGTACAGCACAAGTGATTGGAGTATATCAGGATCAAGTCTCCTTTAGAAAAACAAATAAAAAATGTAAACAATTTTCAAAAAATAAAAAAGCATAAAAGTTCAAATCATTCTTCTTCTGCCCCATTGACAATAAAACAATAATAGAAAAATAATAATATTTGGTATCACCATGTTCAAAAATGCCCGATCTGTCAAAATCTAAAATAAATTATTTTGATCATTAAACAGCATAATGGGGAAAAAAATTAAAAACTACAAAATTTTATGTTTTTTGACAGACTCAACATTGACATTGCAATGAAATGCAATAACAAGAGGTCAAAACATCGTATTTACCCAAAAATTGTATTTGTAAAAATGTCAACTTAAGATGCAAAAAATAAGCCCCCACTGAGCCCCAGCTCACAAAAAATGAGAATGTTATGGATCTCAGAAAATGGCAACAAAAGTACCATATTTTTTTTTACAAATTTCTATTTTTTTTTCCACCAATTAAATGGAAAAAAGCGCTACATGTTTGGTATCTATGATCTCGTACTGACCTGGGGAATCATACTGCCAGGTCATTTTTACCATATTGGGAACATGGTAAATAGAAAAAAACAGTTGTTGAATTGCATTTTTTTCCAATTTAACTAAATTTAGTTTTTTTTCCCATTATGCAGTACACTACATGGTAAAAATAATAGTTTAATTCAAAAGTGTAACTAGTCCTGCAAAAAACAAGCCCTCATATGGCAATATTAAAGGAAAAATGCAAAAAAATATGGTTCTTTGAAGAAGAGGAGTAAAAATGAAAATGGAAAACGCTTTGTGGGGAAAGTGTTAATTATTTCCTATAGACACGATGAATAACATGTGCATATTGTGTTATATCTAATGACGGGCTTAGTGGAATGCAGACATTCAGAGAATACATTAAACTGTATTCACACATAGGGTATGTGCTCTGCATGTTCTACTTGGACTTGCATGTGGATAATCTATAGTTGATTACAGTAACAAAAGATGAGATTTCCTAAATTTCATATTAAGGTTGGGAAAAAATACCCTGGAGCCAGGGAAAAATAGAAAGAGACAAACGCGGCGCCAATCTGAGTGTAGTGAGTTTTTTATATATAAAGGTGTTGAAATAGTCGAACTCTCACCTGGTTCAGAGGTTAGAAAGCCTGGAGTAATCCAAGAGGAGTTGATCCACTTTCCAATAGGATTATGGTGCAGTATGCAGCAATCGCACTGGATACTATAGAGGAGCTCTCCAGCAGGTCCACTTAGTGAAAGAAGTTCCAAAGGCAATTACCAGTCTTGCGGCGCTTCTACTACCAATGGTGGAACATATTGGATGATTTCTGGTCATATGACTGGACCAATATACAAATAGGTAAAGAGATATTTTATTTGTACATTAAAATATGGTTAATGATACAATGCGTTTCGGCTCAGATGTTTTATCCTTCAGCCTTCTTCAGGTATAATTGTGAGAAAAAAGATGTATACCGGCCGCCGCTTTAGGCAATTATGACGGATCCGGCAAAAGCCGGATACAACGCAAGGCCATCATGCACAATCCGGCGCTAATACAAATCAATGGGGATAAAACGGATCCGGCGCCGGATCCGTTTTACCCGTTTTTTTCCGGATTGTGCCTGATGGAAAAAAACTGATGTGTGAAATTAGCCTTAGTTTACACCACCTATTGTCTTTTCTGCCACAAATTTGCACCAAAACTTTGATGCAATTTTTTGAGACATGGTGTCAAAGGTAAAAATTGCCTCCTTCCCAGTAAAACATGATCCTTTTCAGCAATATCACGAGGACAAAGTAGTACACAAAGTGACTAAAACACATAATAAATATGTTTTAAGCAATTATGGATATATTATTGGGGTAAATTACACTAAAATTCTACCGTATTAGTCTTGATAATTAAGGCCTTTTATATTTATCTATATGCTCTATTCTGAGGATTGCATTTTTTAGTAAAGGGGTTGCCCAGGCTTGGGGTTAAATTCTGCAGATACTCCATGATGACTGCAGACTTGTGTATTCTCACGGTGTGCCCTGCACACTGTCAGGATTTTCCAGTGCTGGGAGTGGGTGGTCGTATGACCACAAGTATGCGATTGGCATTAGTGATGAGCGAGCATGCTTGTCACTACTCGGTACTCGCACGAGTATCGCTGTACTCGGGCTGCTCGGCGGGGACCGAGTAATCTCGCGATACTCGTGCTGTACTCGTGGTCTTCATTTCTGCATGTTGGCGCTCTTTTGAGAGCCAGCCCTCATGCAGGGATTGGCTGGCAGACCACTGCAATGCCACAGCCCTGTTAGTTGTGGAATTGCAGTGATTGGCCGGCCTGCACAGCGTGACCGAGCCTTTATATCGGCCGGCGCGCTGTGCTCTGCTCACAGCTATTCAGACAGTCAGTGTAGGGAGAGTGTCGCTGATTCAGGGAAAGCTTTGCGGCCCTTTATAGCTTTTTCAGTTGCAGGGCTGCAAACAGTGTGACCAAAAGTCCTTCTCAGGACTATTCTAGTTGTATACAGGCAGGCAGGGTATAGCCAGGTCGGAGTACAGTAGCAGAGTCCTTCTCAGGACTATTGTTGCTATATACAGGCAGGGTATAGCCAGGTCTGAATACAGGCTAGTGACCAAAAGAGTCCTTGTCAGGACTATTGTACCAGTATACAGGCAGGCAGGCAGGCAGGGTAGTGGTGACCGTATACCAGCCTTCATCATATCTGGGGCTGGTGTACACAGTGTAAAACAGTCCAGATAGTGTCTGACTTGTCTGTAATTGTCGCTCCCCAAAAAAACCTGTTAGGTTATTATTGCGTCCGTGCTTGGTTTTTAAAACCGCACGTGTGTGCCTGTTGGTGGCAGCGTACAGGTGCACTTGTGTGCAATTTCCACACACTTTGATATAACGCACAAGTAGTGAATATACACGTCAGCAGTGCACAGCATTGCAAAATGCGCAAGGGCATTGGCAAGGAACAAGGAAGTGGACGTGATGGTGGTGCAGGCAGAGGCCGAGGTCGTGGGCAAGCTCTAATTTCGCCACAACAAAGGGCCACATCTAGTCGCTCGCACGTCCTGTCCCAAATTCTTGGGGACCGCAGCAGTACACCGCTCTTGAACCAAGACCAGTGTCAACAGGTTGTTAGTTGGATAGCAGATAATGCTTCCAGTCAGATTGGCACCACCACAAACACTCTGTCTTCCACACGGTCAAGTGTCAGTAGCCGTGATACTGCACCGCACATTTCTGAACCTGATCCTCCTTCCTACCACCAGGCTGAGTACACGTCCTCCTCGGACATTAATGATCCCACACTTGGACACTCGGAAGAGCTGTTCACGTTTCCATTCACACATTCTGGCCTCTCACCAGCTCATATTGAAGTGGGTCATGAGGAGATCGTCTGTACAGATGGCCAAATATTTGAGCAGCCACGTTCTCACGAAGTTGGCAACGTGTCTCAACAAGTGGTGGACGATGATGAGACACAATTGTCAGCAAGTCAGGAGGAGGAGCAGGGTGCGGAAGAGGAAGACGACGTGGTGGATGATCCAGTAACTGACCCAACCTGGCAGGAGGATATGCAGAGCGAGGACAGCAGTGCACAGGGGGAGGGAGGCGTAGCATCACAACAGGCAGTAAGAAGCAGGGTGGTGGCCCCAGGCAGAAGTCAGGCAACCGTTCCCCGGAACAACACGACGACACAAGGTGCCTGTACAAATGTTAGGTCTTCCCGAGTCTGGCAGTTTTTTAAGTTGGATCCAGATGATTCAAAAAAGGCCATTTGCAACACCTGCTGTGCCAGCATCAGCAGGGGTACCAAAACTAGCAGCCTGACCACCACCAGCATGATCAGGCACATGTCAGCCAAGCACCCGACTTTGTGGGAAGTACAACAGAGTCGAGGAGCAGTGCTTGCTGATGTCACTGCTACGTCTTCGCTGGTTGTGCATGCGAGCCAATCCTATGTCCATGCTGCCTGCGAACAAGCCGCCTCCACTCCTGCACCTGCAGTTGCCTACGCAGAAAGAACACCATCATCAAGCACGTCCTTGTCCCAGCGCAGCGTTCAGTTATCCATTCAGCAAACCTTTGAACGCAGGCGCAAATACACTGCCAACACCCCACATGCCACAGTTCTAAATGCTAACATTTCGCGACTGCTTGCGCTGGAAATGTTGCCTTTTAGGCTGGTGGAGACTGAAGCATTCCGTGACCTGATGGCGGCAGCTGTCCCACGTTACTCGGTCCCCAGCCGCCACTATTTCTCCCGGTGTGCCGTCCCCGCGTTGCATAACCACGTGTCACAAAACATCACACGTGCCCTGAACAACGCTGTTTCACCCAAGGTCCACCTAGCCACAGACACGTGGACAAGTGCTTGTGGGCAAGGCCGCTACATCTCGTTGACGGCACACTGGGTTAATATTGTGGAAGCTGGGACCCAGTCTGAGCGAGGGACGGAACACGTCCTTCCCACACCAAGGTTTGCAGGCCCTACCTCAGTCAGTGTTTCACCCACACTCTACAGCTCCGGAATGTCATGCTCTTCAGCCTCCTCCTCCTCCTGCGCATCCTCATCTACTGTGCCCTCCACACCAGTCCCAAGCTGGAAGCACTGCAGCACTGCCTCGGCGAAGCGGCAACAGGCTGTGCTGAAGCTAATCTGCATAGGTGACAAACCCCACAATGCAGAAGAGCTGTGGACAGCTCTGAAACAGCAGGCAGATCACTGGCTCACACCTCTGAACCTAAAGCCAGGAAAGGTCGTGTGTGACAATGGCCGGAACCTGGTGGCGGCTTTGAGGCGAGGCCAGCTGACACATGTTCCATGCGTGGCCCATGTGCTCAACCTCGTGGTTCAGCGGTTTATAAAGTCATACCCAGAGCTGTCTGATCTGCTGGTAAAAGTTCGCCGCCTGTCTGCACATTTTCGAAAGTCACCTACTGCTTCAGCCGGCCTTGCCGGCTTTCAGCGCCGTTTGCATCTTCCGGCTCACAGACTGGTGTGTGATGTCCCCACGCGTTGGAATTCAACTCTGCACATGTTGGTCAGGATATGTGAGCAGAAGAGGGCAGTTGTTGAGTACCTGCATCACCTAAGCCGTCGGGAAATGGGTCAAACTCCACACATAACACCTGAGGAGTGGAGATGGATGTCAGACCTATGTACCATCCTCCAAAACTTTGAGGACTCCACCAAGATGGTGAGTGGTGATGACGCCATTATTAGCGTCACCATACCGCTACTCTGCCTTCTAAAACGGTCTCTGCTGAAAAACAAACATGATGCATTGCAGGCGGAGCGCGATGAGTTGCAGCAAGAAACAGTAGTGGGTGTGGGTGATAACACACAGCCCAGCCTCGTCTCATCACAACGTGCAGTGGAGGACTATGACGAGGAGGAGGATGAAGACATGGAGCAACTCTCCGGCCAAATTGAGGATATGACATGCACACCAGTCAAATCCTCGGTTCAGCGTGGCTGGCCAGAGGACAGGGTAGATGAGGAGGAGGAGGAGGAGGAGGAGGAGGAGGACAGCATGTTCAGTCATCTTGTTGGTCAGGCTACTGAAGTCCTGGCTGTTAAGAGTCTGGCGCACATGGCTGACTTTATGGTAAGCTGCCTGTCTCGTGACCCTCGCGTTAAGAACATCTTGGCCGACAATCATTACTGGTTGGTAACACTGTTAGACCCACGCTACAAGGAGAACTTTTTGTCTCTTATTCCCGTGGAGGAGAGGTCAACCAAAATGCAGCAGTTTCGGAAGGCCATACTCACGGAAGTAGGCAAAGCATTCCCCTCACAAAACGCTAGCGGCATAGGTCATGAATCAGTGGACAACCGAGGCGTACAGCCGAGAGAGGCACAAGTCCAATCCGCCAGAGGTAGGGGAACAGTCTTTAAGATGTGGGACAGTTTTCTCAGCCCCTCACGTACCACAGCCCCTGAGGTGCGGGGTAGTGCCACAAGAAATCCTAAGTTTGCCCAGATGCTGAAGGAGTACCTTGCAGATCGAACAACTGTACTCCGACATTCCTCTGTGCCTTACAATTATTGGGTATCCAAGCTGGACACGTGGCATGAATTGGCTCTCTACGCCTTGGAAGTCCTGGCCTGCCCTGCTGCTAGCGTTTTGTCAGAGCGTGTTTTTAGTGCCGCAGGTGGAATCATTACAGATAAACGCACCCGCCTGTCAACTGAAAATGCTGACAGGCTGACTCTGATCAAGATGAACAAGGGTTGGATTGGGCCAGACTTCACCACACCACCAGCAAATGAGAGCGGAATTTAAAGTTTGCCATGTACCTCCACTCACCCATGGGTACACACTTCTGGACTTTGGATAATCGCTGGACTGCTCCTCCTTCTCCTCATGCGCCACCATGATGATGACCGTTACAAATTGCAATACTTAGGCCTTTGTTTCAGGTATACCCCCAGTGGTAAATTTTTTCGCCCATTCTTTGCAGAATGGACATTACAACGACAGGAGACCCGCTCCTTTGCAATGGGAACAATGTTTTGAGGCCCTCATGCACGTCTCTACCCAGGGACAACGTGGAGCCTCCCAATTTTTGGCTGCCCTGCCTAAGGGCTATACTATAATACACCCACTTCCTTAAAATGGACACTTAAGGTTTTGAGGCCCTCATGCACGTCTCTACCCAGGGACAACATGGAGCCTCCCAATTTTTGGCTGCCCTGGCAAAGGGCTATACTGAAATAGACCCACTTCCTTACAATGGGCACTTCAGGTTTACAGGCCATCATGCACGTCTCTATCCAGGGACAATGTGGAGCCTCCCAATTTTTGGCTGCCCTGGCAAAGGGCTATACTGAAATAGACCCACTTCCTTACAATGGGCACTTCAGGTTTACAGGCCATCATGCACGTCTCTATCCAGGGACAATGTGGAGCCTCCCAATTTTTGGCTGCCCTGGCAAAGGGCTATACTGAAATAGACCCACTTCCTTACAATGGGCACTTCAGGTTTAAAGGCCATCATGCACGTCTCTATCCAGGGACAATGTGGAGCCTCCCAATTTTTGGCTGCCCTGGCAAAGGGCTATACTGAAATAGACCCACTTCCTTACAATGGGCACTTCAGGTTTAAAGGCCATCATGCACGTCTCTATCCAGGGACAATGTGGAGCCTCCCAATTTTTGGCTGCCCTGGCAAAGGGCTATACTGAAATAGACCCACTTCCTTACAATGGGCACTTCAGGTTTACAGGCCATCATGCACGTCTCTATCCAGGGACAATGTGGAGCCTCCCAATTTTTGGCTGCCCTGGCAAAGGGCTATACTGAAATAGACCCACTTCCTTACAATGGGCACTTCAGGTTTACAGGCCATCATGCACGTCTCTATCCAGGGGCATTGGTGAACCTCACAATTTTGGACTGCCCTGGCAAAGGAAAATACTACAAAGACTCACTTCCTCAAAATGGGCACATTAGACTCAAGAGGCCTTCATGTACGTCTCTTCTCAGGGACATCGGAGTGCCACACAATGTTTTCACGTAAAATCTTTCATGTATTAATCTCAAAAAGTAACATACACCAGCTCTATCTCACTATTGGGTATGTGCCCTTAACATTTCCGCCATGAAAAATCATTTTGGGGTCATTTTGGAAGGTTTTCTGGTGAGTCCGTAAAAATGGCGTAAAACGCGGACAAAATTGTTCACAGCTATGACTTTTCAGTGATAAATGCTTCAAGGGGTCTTCCCCATGCTGTTGCCATGTCATTTGAGCACTCTTCTGAGACTTTTGTGACATTTTTAGGGTTTCTCCATGCTGCCGGGGGGTCATTTCACAAAAATACTCGGGTCTCCCATAGGATAACATTGGGCTCGTTGCTCGGCCCGAGTACACGAGTATCTTGGGAGGCTCGGCCCGAGCTTCGAGCACCCGAGCTTTTTAGTACTCGCTCATCACTAATTGGCATAAATTAAGTTTTATGCCAACTAGATGTGTGCCACCACTTGTATTGAGTAGAAATGTACACGACTAGCCTTAGTATAGCCAAAATTATTTAATTAGCATGTTTGTGCTCACATGACTGCAAACAAACGCACCTAAAGAATCCTGACAGTTTGAAATGTGCGTTATGAGAATTCAAAAGTCTACAGTCACAAAGAGTAACTGCGGACTTTATCCAGAACCCTGGACAACCTTGTTTTCAACTATGATAGCTCTACATTTGCCAGTCATGGATAAAATGTGTATGTTCGCAGTATGAAGAGTTAAAGTTCCAAAATAGCCATTGACAAAAATCACCTGGACTCTTCATACATTACATAGATGACCATTAATTTGAATAGCTGGCATGTAAAACTGCATGTCTTGGAGTGCAGTCTTTCAGCTAGAAGTAGTTTCCCCCAGAGATAATAGAAGAGTTCATTGATTTCTGAACCAGACTGACTATAATCTGAAAACAAGTTGCTCTTACGAGATAGAAACACTTTTTTAATGATTTCTTAATAGCTCTTCTACATGATGGTAGACTTGGGTGTGACAAGGGCATCATTTCTAAGATTTTAATAAGTGTTGAGTTGGAGTTTCTTCGGATTTCACCATTGTTCACTGAATTGTTCTATGTGAAATATATATTGTTAGCTGAAACCTCTACTTTGAAATAAAAAAGTGTTTTCGAAATAAAAGTCAAAATATTATCTCCCCTAAAATAATATTGTATTTTTAAAGGGAATCTGTCACCAATTTTTTACACTGTTAATATGAGCATACAGGTTATAGAATGCTGACAATAGTCTTACCTTTATGTCTCATATGAGATGTCTTGTTGTGAAAAAAAATCATCTTTTATCACTTTATGTAAATGAGCTGTTCCAGGCTATGGGGCAGATGCAGCCTGGAAGATAACTCCGCCTCCATAGATAATTTTAAATAAAAGGGGCGTTACCAGTGTGATGTGTGATGGCCGCTCTCTGCTCTCGCTGCAGAGCTGTGTGTGATTATGTGGGTTCTTTTCCACTTATATACCGCTTCCAATGTAAGAGCATCAAAAGCGATATGCTAATGACCCTCTGCTGCGAGTGTCAGCCAAGGGTCATGCGACTGTGATGCGATCTTGTGATTGTATCACAGCTTCGGTGAAGAAGGAGGGAGGACTTTCTCCCATCTCCTCTGCTGTCTATGTCTGCGTATATCGCACTGCAGTCGCATAACATGCGAGTGCAGTGCGATGTTTCACACGCTCCCATAGGCTTGTATGGGGGTGCATGAGCCGAGACTCACTGCCAAACACAGCATGCTGCAATTGCACTGAGAAGTAGAGGACACTGCCTCATTGATTACAGGGTGCTTTACACGCTGCGATATCGCTAACGTTTTATCGTCGGGGTCACGGTGTTTGTGACGCACATCCGGCATCGTTACCGACATCGCAGCGTGTAACACGTACGAGCGACCTTCAATGATCGCAAAAGTGGTAAAAATCATTGGTTTTGGAGAGGTCGTCCAAACACCAAATATCGTTGTCTGGTGAGTAACGAGGTTGTTTGTCGTTCCTGCGGCATCACACATCGCTGTGACCGTGACACCGCAGGAATGAGGAAACTCAACGTACCTGCGTCCCGCCGGCAATGAGGAAGGAAGGAGGTGCGCAGGATGCTCGGCCCGCTCATCTCCGCCCCTCCTCAACTATTGGGCGGCCGCTTAGTGACGTTGCTATGACGCCGAACGAACCGCCCCCTTAGAAAGGAGGTGGTTCTCCGGTCACAACGACGTCGCTAGGCAGGTAAGTGCGTGTGACGGGTGTAAGCGATGTTGTGCAACACAGGCAGCAGTTTGCCTGTGACGCACAACTGACGGGGGCAGGTACGCTCCCTAGCGATATCGATACCGATATTGCAGCATGTAAAGTACCCTTAACACTGGTGCGAGTGCAATCCATTTTATCGGATCGCACTTGCAGATAGAAATCTCAAATGGAAAAGAAGCCTAACTGACACTTCTGCAGGATCCTCTCCACTTCAGCCTCTATCTTGCAGGCAGAAAGTGTTTCAACATTGTTGCAATGAAGCAGAGCTGAGGGAGCTGCAAAAAATGTGTTTGAAATAAGACAAATTTAATTTCTCCTGTTCTGTGTCAGTTGCTCACACTGATAACACCCCTTTTATTTAAAATAATCTCTGTAGGCGGAGTTATCTTCCAGGCAGCATCAGCCCATAGCCTGGAAGAGTTAATCTAATAGTATTAACAGATATTTTTGCATAACAAGGCATCATCTGATATTAGACATAAAGGTAAGGATATTGTTATCATTCTATAAACTGTATGCCCATATTAAGGCCTCTTTCAAACGTTCGTGAAAATGACGCACGTTTTTCATGGACGTGTCAAAGGTGCGTATTGCCTTGCGTGAGCCGTGTTTATGGCACACGTGTGTTCTCCGTGTGTTATCCGTGATAACACACGGAGAAGGGGAACTTTCTGCTCACCTGTCCCTGGCGTCACTGTCCGTGGTGCTGATCTTTGGCTCCGGTCCTGCCGACTCCTCGCTGCTGCAACTTCCGGCCGCAGTGAAGTGAATATGCAATGAGCATAATGAGCGGGGGTCGGAAGCAAGTGACAGCAGCGGCAGAGACAGGAGGGCTGGAGAAGGTGAGTAAAGATTTTTTTTTTCTCAGACACGTGTTTTCTCCAGCGTGTGTCACACGAAACACCTCCGTGTGGTCCGTTTGCGTTCCGTGTGACACCCGTGATGCCGGAGAAAAATGGACATGTTGACGTGTGGAATACACGGACACACGTATGCTCCACACGTACATACGGTCCATTGCAGAACATGCACGTGAGCGCAGACCCATTGATTTTAATGGGTCTATATGTGCCCGTGTCTCCGGTACGTGAGGAAAAGGACCAAACACGTACCGGAGACACGGACGTGTGAAGGAGGCCTAACAGTGTAAAAAGGTCAAAGTGGTGACAGATTCCCTTTAATATTTTATGATGTGACAAAATGTGGACCCTTTAAGTTGCCCAGATATAAATATTGCTCTTTTATTTTGCTGTTACATTTTTAGACTGAATTAACTTTTAACAAATTTAGTTTTAACATAATGTGTCAGAAATTTAGATCTTTCTGCATATAAATCCACAGAGTATTTTCAGATAAAGTACACATCTGGATTTAGAAAGTAAAGATATAGTATCAACAGACTGCAGACAGATTTGAAAGCTTTAATCTCTGTGTATCCAGGGATTTAACTTTTTCTGAAATCCATGTGGAATTTCTAGAACGAAAACACTAAGTTCATAGCATAGACTACCAAGATAAAATTGATTATGGGATAAAATATTGGCCAAACTCTATATAACGACATATGTTATATACTAATTAATACTTCTTATAATGGAGTAAAGTATATGACATCTGATAGAGAAAATAAATATTTCACACAGTTCACGCAAATTTCCAATAACTGCCTCATATCCACTATCATATTATCTCTAGTATTTGTGCAATACAATTAATAAGGGGCTACATTGTGTTTTGTTATGGACCCTATGTATGCTTCTGTCACCAGAATGACCAAGCAATAATCAATAGTTATATATATATACTGTACAGACCAAAAGTTTGGACACATCTTCTCATTCAAAGAGTTTTCTTTATTTTCTTGACTCTGAAAATTGTAGATTCACATTGAAGGCATCAAAACTATGAATTAACACATGAAGAATGAAATACTTTAAAAAAAAGGTGTGAAACAACTGAAATTATGTCTTATATTCTAGCTTCTTCAAAGTAGCCACCTTTTGCTTTGATTACTGCTTTGCCTACTCTTGTTATTCTCTTGATGAGTTTCAAGAGGTAGTCACCGGAAATGGTCTTCCAACAGTTTTGAAGAAGTTCCCAGAGATGCTTAGCACTTGTTGGCCCTTTTGCCTTCACTCTGTGCTCCAGCTCACCCCAAACCATCTCGATTGGGTTCAGGTCTGGTGACTGTGAAGGCCAGGTCATCTGGCAACGCACCCCATCACTCTCCTAAATAGGGAAATAGCCCATACACAGGCTGGAGGTGTGTTTGGGGTTATTGTCCTGTTGAAAAATAAATGATGGTCCAACTAAATGCAAACCAGATGAAATAGCATGCCGCTGCAAGATGCTGTGGTAGCCATGCTTGTTCAGTATGCCTTAATTTTTGAATAAATCCCCAACAGTGTCACAAGAAAAGCACCCCCACACCATCACATCTCCTCTTCCATGCTTCACGGTGGGAATCAGGCATGTAGAGTCCATCCGTTCACCTTTTCTGCGTTGCACAAAGACACGGTGGTTGGATCCAAAGATCTCAAATTTGGACTCATCAGACCAAAGCACAGATTTCCACTGGTCTAATGTCCATTCCTTGTGTTCTTTAGCCCAAACAAGTCTCTTCTGCTTGTTACCTGTCCTTAGCAGTGGTTTCCTAGCAGCTATTTTACCATGAAGGCCTGCTGCACAAAGACTCCTCCTAACAGTTGTTCTAGAGATGTGTCTGCTGCTAGAACTCTGTGTGGCATCTCTAATCTGAGATGCTGTTAACCTGCGATTTCTGATGCTGGTGACTTAGATAAACGTATCCTCCGCAGCAGAGCTGACTCTTGGTCTTCCTTTCCTGGGGCGGTCCTCATGTGAGCCAGTTTCTTTGTAGCGTTTGATGGTTTTTGCCACTGCACTTGGGGACACTTTCAAAGTTTTCCCAACTTTTCAGACTGTCTGACCTTAATTTCTTAAAGTAATGATGGTCACTCGTTTCTCTTTACTTAGCTGCTTTTTTCTTGCCATAATACAAATTCTAAGGGGTACTTTGCACACTATGACATCACAGCTGCGATGTCGGTGGGGTCAAATCAAAAGTTACGCACATCCGGCGTCATTGTCAACATCGGAGTATGTGAATCGTTTTTACTACGATTAACGAGCGCAAAAGAGTCGAAATTGTATGATCGGTGTAGTGTCGGGAATTTCCATAATGTTGCTGCAGCGACCGGTATGATGTTGTTCCTCGTTCCTGCGGCAGCACACATCAGTGTGTATGAAGCCGCAGGAGCGAGGAACATCTCCTTACCTGCGTCCCGCCTGCAATGAGGAAGGAAGTAGGTGGGCGGGATGTTTACGTCCCGCTCATCTCCGCCCCTCTGCTTCTATTGGCCGCCTGCCATGTGATGTTGCTGTGACGCCGTACGACCCGCCCCCTTAGGAAGTAGTGTGTCGTAGTGTGCAAAGTACCTCTAACAGTCTATTCAGTAGGACTATCAGCTGTGTATTCACCAGACTTCTGCACAACATAACTGATGGTCCCAACCCCATTTATAAGGCAAGAAATTCCACTTATTAAACCTGACAGGGCACACCTGTGAAGTGAAAACCATTTCCGGTGACTACCTCTTGAAGCAGCTCATCAAGAGAATGCCAAGAGTGTGCAAACCAGTAATCAAAGCAAAAGGTGGTTACTTTGAAGAACATAGAATATAAGACATGTTTTCAGCTGTTTCACACTTTTTTTGTTAAGTATTTCATTGCACATGTGTTAGTTCATAGTTTTGAAGCCTTCAATGTGAATCTACAATTTTCAGAGTCAAGAAAACAAAGAAAACTCTTTGAATGAGAATGTGTGTCCAAACTTTTGGTCTGTACTGTATATATATGTATATATATATAGATATAGATATACATATGTGTGTATGTATGTATATATACAGTCAGGTCCAGAAATATTTGGACAGTGACACAAGTTTTGTTATTTTAGCTGTTTACAAAAACATGTTCAGAAATACAATTATATATATATAATATGGGCTGAAAGTGCACACTCCCAGCTGCAATATGAGAGTTTTCACATCCAAATCGGAGAAAGGGTTTAGGAATCATAGCTCTAATGCATAGCCTCCTCTTTTTCAAGGGACCAAAAGTAATTGGACAAGGGACTCTAAGGGCTGCAATTAACTCTGAAGGTGTCTCCCTCGTTAACCTGTAATCAATGAAGTAGTTAAAAGGTCTGGGGTTGATTACAGGTGTGTGGTTTTGCATTTGGAAGCTGTTGCTGTGACCAGACAACATGCGGTCTAAGGAACTCTCAATTGAGGTGAAGCAGAACATCCTGAGGCTGAAAAAAAAGAAAAAATCCATCAGAGAGATAGCAGACATGCTTGGAGTAGCAAAATCAACAGTCGGGTACATTCTGAGAAAAAAGGAATTGACTGGTGAGCTTGGGAACTCAAAAAGGCCTGGGCGTCCACGGATGACAACAGTGGTGGATGATCGCCGCATACTTTCTTTGGTGAAGAAGAACCCGTTCACAACATCAACTGAAGTCCAGAACACTCTCAGTGAAGTAGGTGTATCTGTCTCTAAGTCAACAGTATAGAGAAGACTCCATGAAAGTAAATACAAAGGGTTCACATCTAGATGCAAACCATTCATCAATTCCAAAAATAGACAGGCCAGAGTTAAATTTGCTGAAAAACACCTCATGAAGCCAGCTCAGTTCTGGAAAAGTATTCTATGGACAGATGAGACAAAGATCAACCTGTACCAGAATGATGGGAAGAAAAAAGTTTGGAGAAGAAAGGGAACGGCACATGATCCAAGGCACACCACGTCCTCTGTAAAACATGGTGGAGGCAACGTGATGGCATGGGCATGCATGGCTTTCAATGGCACTGGGTCACTTGTGTTTATTGATGACATAACAGCAGACAAGAGTAGCCGGATGAATTCTGAAGTGTACCGGGATATACTTTCAGCCCAGATTCAGCCAAATGCCGCAAAGTTGATCGGACGGCACTTCATAGTACAGATGGACAATGACCCCAAGCATACAGCCAAAGCTACCCAG
The DNA here is from genome assembly GCF_048569485.1 of Anomaloglossus baeobatrachus. Classification (NCBI taxonomy): domain Eukaryota; kingdom Metazoa; phylum Chordata; class Amphibia; order Anura; family Aromobatidae; genus Anomaloglossus; species Anomaloglossus baeobatrachus. Next base: position 141,923,375 of record NC_134354.1, on the reverse strand, counting down.
GAGTTCATGAGTGCAAAAAAGTGGAACATTCTGCAATGGCCAAGTCAATCACCAGATCTTAACCCAACTGAGCATGCATTTCACTTGCTCAAATCCAGACTTAAGACGGAAAGACCCACAAACAAGCAAGACCTGAAGGCTGCGGCTGTAAAGGCCTGGCAAAGCATTAAGAAGGAGGAAACCCAGCGTTTGGTGATGTCCATGGGTTCCAGACTTAAGGCAGTGATTGCCTCCAAAGGATTCGCAACAAAATATTGAAAATAAAAATATTTTGTTTGGGTTTGGTTTATTTGTCCAATTGCTTTTGACCTCCTAAAATGTGGAGTGTTTGTAAAGAAATGTGTACAATTCCTACAATTTCTATCAGATATTTTTGTTCAAACCTTCAAATTAAACGTTACAATCTGCACTTGAATTCTGTTGTAGAGGTTTCATTTCAAATCCAATGTGGTGGAATGCAGAGCCCAACTCGCGAAAATTGTGTCACTGTCCAAACATTTCTGGACCTAACTGTATATATATATATATATATATATATATATATATATGTGTGTGCATCTTTATTAAGCAAGTTGTATTTTAGTGGATTTTTTTATTATTGATCAACAACTATGTTCTCAATCAACCCAAAAGACTCATAAATATCAAAGCTTAATATTTTTGGAAGTTGGAGTGGGGTTTGTTTAGATGTGGCTATCTTAGGAGGATATCTGTTTGGTTTGTGCAGGTAACTATTACTGTGCAGAATTATTAGGCAGCTTAATAAAAACCAAATATATTCCCATCTCACTTGTTTATTTTCAACAGGTAAACCAATATAACTGCACAAAATTTAGAAATAAACATTACTGACATGCAAAAACAAAACCCCAAAAAATTACTGACCAATATAGCCACCTTTCTTTATGATGACACTCAACAACCTACCATCCATTGATTCTGTCAGTTGTTTGATCTGTTTACGATCAACATTGCGTGCAGCAGCCACCATAGCCTCCCAGACACTGTTCTGAGAGGTGTACTGTTTTCCCTCCCTGTAGATCTTACATTTTATGAGGGACCACAGATTCTCGATGGAGTTCAGATCAGGTGAACAAGGGGACCATGTCATTATTACTGGCCAGCCATGCTGTGGAGTAGTTGGATGCATGTGATGGAGCATTGTCCTGCATGAAAATCATGTTTTTCTTGAACGATACCAACTTCTTCCTCTACCACTGCTTGAAGAAGTTGTCTTCCAGAAACTGGCAGTAGGTCTGGGAGTTGAGCTTCACTCCATCCTCAACCCGAAAATGTCCCACAAATTCATGTTTGATGATACCAGCCCATACCAGTTCCCCACCTCCACCTTGCTGGCATATGAGTCACAGTTTAGCTCTCTGCCCTTTACTGATCCAGCCTCTGGCCCATCCATCTGGCCCATCAAGAGTCACTCTCATTTCAGAGCCTGTCAAATCTCTCTTCTGATCCATTTTGCCAAAGGAAAGGAAGTTGCCTAATAATTAAGCACACCTTACATAGGGTGATGATGTCATTACACCACACCCCTCCTCATTACAGAGATGCACATCACCCGATTTACTTAATTGGTAGTTGGCTCTCAAGCCTATACAGCTTGGAGTAGGACAAACAATTAATAAATAAATAAAAATTATCATGTGATTAAAATACTCAGTTGCCTAATAATTCTGCACACAGTGTATATATATATATATATATAGTTATATAGTTATATAGTTTGGACACACCTTCTCATTCAAAGAGTTTTCTTTATTTTCATGACTCTAAAAATTGTAGATTCACATTGAAGGCATCGAAACTATTAATTAAAACATGTAGAATGAAATACTTAAAAAAGTGTGAAGCAACTGTAAGTATGTCTTATATTCTAGGTTCTTCAAACTAGCCACCTTTTGCTTTGATTACTACTTTGCACACTCTTGGCGTTCTCTTGATGAGCTTCAAGAGGTAGTCAGTCACTGGAAGTGGTCTTCCAACAGTCTTAAAAGAGTTCCCAGAGATGCTTAGCACTTGTTGGCCCTTTTGCCTTCACTCTACGGTCAAGGTCACCACAAACCATCTTGATTGGGTTCAGGTCTGGTGACTGTGGAGACCAGGTCATCTGGCGTAGCAACGCATCACTCTCCTTCTTAGTCAAATAGCCCTTACACAGGAGGTGTGTTTGGGGTCATTGTCCTGTTGAAAAATAAATGATGGTCCAACTAAACGCAAACCGGATGGAAAGGCACGCCACTGCAAGATGCTGTGGTAGCCATGCTTGTTCTGTATGCCTTCAACTTTGAATAAATCCCCAACAGTGTCACCAGCAAAGCACCCCCACATCATCACACCTCCTCAATGCTTCACGGTGGGAACCAGGCATGTAGAGTCCATCCGTTCACCTTTTCTACAAAGACACGGTGGTTGGATCCAAAATCTCAAATTTGGACTCATCAGACCAAAGCACAGATTTACACTGGTCTGTCCATTCCTTGCGTTCTTTAGCCCAAACAAGTCTCTTCTGCTTGTTGCCTGTCTTTAGCAGTGGTTTCCTAGCAGCTATTTTACCATAAAGGCCTGCTGCACAAAGTCTCCTCTTAATAGTCGTTCTAGAGATGAGAAGGTGTGTCCAAACTTTTGGTCTGTACTGTATGTATATACATATATATATATATATATATATATAAAAATATGAAAAAGTCAGCTCACCAGATAAGTAGTCCATGAGATATTAAATGTCCAATATATATATATATATATATATATATATATATATATATATATATATATATATATATGAAAAAAATATGAAAAAGCCAGCTCACCAGATAAGTGGTCCATGAGATATTAAATGTCCAATCCAGAAGTAAGCACGGAGAAGGAGGGGAGTATGCTCCAGCCAAAATCGAAAAGAAGACAAGGTTCTCCAGCTACTTCATTGGTAGGATAAAACATGAGTTTTTATTTTTATCAGTTAAAATTATTGTAGACATACAAAATGTCTTCACACCATTAGCCACCCAAGGACTACATGTTTCGGCACAAAATGTGCTTCTACTAGGTCATCAGAAATGGGTTTGGGACCTGGCAGAAGGCTCCTTTAGTACCAAAACAAGTAGTCCTTGGGTGGGTAATGGTGTGAAGACATTTTTGCTTGTATGTCTACAATAGTTTAAACTGAAGAAAATAACAATTCATGTTTTATTCTACCAAGGAAGTAACTTGTCTTCGTTTGGATATATATATATATATATAGTTAGGTCCAGAAATATTTGGACAGTGACACAATTTTCGCGAGTTGGGCTCTGCATGCCACCACATTGGATTTGAAATGAAACCTCTACAACAGAATTCAAGTGCAGATTGTAACGTTTAATTTGAAGGTTTGAACAAAAATATCTGATAGAAATTGTAGGAATTGTACACATTTCTTTACAAACACTCCACATTTTAGGAGGTCAAAAGTAATTGGACAAATAAACCAAACCCAAACAAAATATTTTTATTTTCAATATTTTGTTGCGAATCCTTTGGAGGCAATCACTGCCTTAAGTCTGGAACCCTTGGACATCACCAAACGCTGGGTTTCCTCCTTCTTAATGCTTTGCCAGGCCTTTAAAGCCGCAGCCTTCAGGTCTTGCTTGTTTGTGGGTCTTTCCGTCTTAAGTCTGGATTTGAGCAAGTGAAATGCATGCTCAATTGGGTTAAGATCTGGTGATTGACTTGGCCATTGCAGAATGTTCCACTTTTTTGCACTCATGAACTCCTGGGTAGCTTTGGCTGTATGCTTGGGGTCATTGTCCATCTGTACTATGAAGCGCCGTCCGATCAACTTTGCGGCATTTGGCTGAATCTGGGCTGAAAGTATATCCCGGTACACTTCAGAATTCATCCGGCTACTCTTGTCTGCTGTTATGTCATCAATAAACACAAGAACTCTGGCCTTTCTATTTTTGGAATTGATGAATGGTTTGCATCTAGATGTGAACCCTTTGTATTTACTTTCATGGAGTCTTCTCTTTACTGTTGACTTAGAGACAGATACACCTACTTCACTGAGAGTGTTCTGGACTTCAGTTGATGTTGTGAACGGGTTCTTCTTCACCAAAGAAAGTATGCGGCGATCATCCACCACTGTTGTCATCCGTGGACGCCCAGGCCTTTTTGAGTTCCCAAGCTCACCAGTCAATTCCTTTTTTCTCAGAATGTACCCCACTGTTGATTTTGCTACTCCAAGCATGTCTGCTATCTCTCTGATGGATTTTTTCTTTTTTTTCAGCCTCAGGATGTTCTGCTTCACCTCAATTGAGAGTTCCTTAGACCGCATGTTGTCTGGTCACAGCAACAGCTTCCAAATGCAAAACCACACACCTGTAATCAACCCCAGACCTTTTAACTACTTCATTGATTACAGGTTAATGAGGGAGACGCCTTCAGAGTTAATTGCAGCCCTTAGAGTCCCTTGTCCAATTACTTTTGGTCCCTTGAAAAAGAGGAGGCTATGCATTACAGAGCTATGATTCCTAAACCCTTTCTCCGATTTGAATGTGAAAACTCTCATATTGCAGCTGGGAGTGTGCACTTTCAGCCCATATTATATATATAATTGTATTTCTGAACATGTTTTTGTAAACAGCTAAAATAACAAAACTTGTGTCACTGTCCAAATATTTCTGGCCCTGACTGTATAAATATATATATTTATTTATATATATCCAAAGATATTTTTTAAATTTAGTTATTTATTTTTACACCACTATTGGGATGCAGACAGCGTGTGTGATTCCAACCAATCACAGATGCTGTCACAGAGGGTGGGGCCGCGGTCTGACTGCAACAAATCACAGGTGGCAGGACTGATAGTGAATGGGGGAAGCAGGGAATATGCATTATAGCTAATCATAATTAAAGCAATGTTACATCTGCGGGGTATAACTGTCCTGCTTTATTCCTTATTTTCTTTCTTTTGCAGCACCTCTAACCCTTACTAACTCCTTTTAATAACATATAAGTTCTGATCTCTTAGACTTTTATAGGTTTTGGTATCTGGGGTTGAGTTTGGTTTGGTGACAATTTTTCATTGTCACCAGGGCAACAGTAGATAATGAATCATTCAAAATCTGCTGTTCAATTTCTTCTGAGTGCACCAATACCATATATGTTGTGGAAAACTACTGATTTTGCCCATTGCTGAGCTACAAAAGGAATGTGTGATATTTAGGAGTGCAGACTTTATAATTGTTTGCGGATGACATGTCGCATTTGCAGAGCCCTTGATGTGCCTATACAGTGGAAACTTACCACAAGTGACTCCATTTTGGAAACTATACTAAACACGCACGTTTTTCATGGCCGTGTCAGAGGTGCGGATTGCCCTTGGTGTGCTGTGTGTATGGCACACGTGTGTTCTCCGTGTGTTATCCGTGAATGGGAACTTTCTACTCACCTGTCCCTGGCGTCGCTGTCCGTGGTGCTGATCTTCGGTCTCCAGCCCTGCTGACTCCCTGCTGCTGCTGCTTCTGGCTGCAGTGAAGTGAATATTAATTAAGCATAATGAGCGGCGGTCGGCAACAAGTGACAGCAGCTGCAGAGACAGGAGGGCTGGAGAAGGTGAGTAAAGGTTTGTTTTTTTTAAAAGACACAGGTCTTTTCTCCGGTGCGTGTCACACGGAACACATCCGTGTGGTCTGTGTGTGTTACGTGTGACACGTTTGTGTTCTGTGTGACACCCGTGATGCTGGAGAAAAATGGACATGTTGGCTTATGGAGCACACGGGCACATGTAAGTACGGAATGGACACACGTTCCGTGCAAAAATATTTACGTGTGCCCGAAACTATAGGAAAACATATGTCAACGTGTGCCCGTGTCTCCGGTATGTGAGAAAACTATCCATACACATACCGGTGGCATGACCGTGTGACAGAGGCCTTAAGGAATTTACCTAGAGGTATGGTGAGCTGCAGTGCAAGCAAACACACACACACGAGCCCAGCGCTATAATCACCAGGCTGATTTTCACTTTATTTCTCGAGCCCAAACCCCAAGCCTCGAGCCTGAGGTTTGCTCATTTCCCCTGGGGACACCTTGGATTCTTAGATGTATCACAGAATTTTATAATGTTGATCCTTAAACATAAAAAACACATTTTTCCCACTAAAATATTGCTATAGCCCTAAATTTTTTTATTTACAAAAGTATATATAGGAGAAAAATGGACCATAAAATCTGTTGTGCAATTTCTCCTGAACAGCCAATTACAGCAATCGTATTTGCGGAGCGGCACTAATACCCTCCATAGCGATTAGTCCCGATGTTCTGGTGTCAAATTTAGCAAGCACCTTCATGCGATCACGTGTTTTCAGTCACGGTGGATGCATAATCACATGACGTATCCTTATGTGATAGGTCGGGATCCCCTTCCCAACCATGACGTATGACTACATCAAATATCGCGAATGGGTTAAATGATGCATTTAAATCAGGATTCAAACAACTGACTTTCAGGGTCCAAGCACGGACAGTAATCTCCGGACAAGCCAGGGGTTCCTTAACCTGAACTCCACAGTTCCACTAGCAATTATGGAGCTCTTGAGTTTGGGTCAAGACCCATAGCTAATCTGCAAAGTCGCATGTGTGATATGAAATCATTTTTTTGCTATCTTTTTACCAAAGTTTTTGCCTCTTCTAGCAACTTATTGGTCCCCATGTTTTGTCAGGCCAACCTTACTTTTTTTTATTACAGGCTAATGCGACTGTTATAAACAAATGGATCAGCATATATCTGGAAATGAGAAGACTTTGGACACAATAAAATCCTGCAAATCTTAGAGCTTTTATGTTCCTCAAAGATATTGTCAATTTGAAGATCGAAGAATCTGCTTGAAAATACTTAAAATTTATGGACATTTTATTTTATAAAACAACATTATAAACCAAGAACTAAACAATGAGTAAAAAATATGTGAAAATAAGAAGTCAAAAATTGATATCTTTTATATTCTGTTATCCATTCTATTAGACAAGCGGGGAACAAAAGTGGATATTGACTTTACATTTTTTTGCACATTACTTCAGCTTCTTCAGACAGAAATCACAGAAAAGCAATGACAGATAACTTTTCTCAGAAAATATCATGAGTCCCTGTCAGGCTCTGTTATACTGCAGTGCTAAACTGCATCCCGAGAGAGTTACCTGCTGACTCCCATCATCTTTTCAACCCTTAATCTGAAGAATCCAATATGTCAGTCACCATCAAAGTCAGACACTTATTACCTACAGATACAGAGAGCTGTTGTTAGGAGACTCGATGCTAAAGTAGAATGACAATGGCCTGGAATATGGTAGAGGTTTGTCTTCCATGGACATTGGTTAATTTTAAAAATCCATTTCTTTAGAAATAACATCTTCATTAGGATCATTAGAAATTGTGAAAAATGGACAGACATGTCAGGGTTTTCCATTATTTTCTGCACTCTGCTGCTTTCTATGCAATGACTTAATTACCATACTTGCAGGAATCAGAGTAATGTATGCTTATTATGGGGCAAAGATCGTGTACATTGTAAAATGAGAAAATAATTTCTGTATGCAATTGTATACACAGACACTAAAGACAGATGGAAGCTTTTCAAAATCAAGAAGCTAACAAAAAGATGTTCAATAGTACAAGCCAAGTAACTATAGTGTTGCTTCATTATTTATGCATATTTCATAGTGCCCTGGGGTCAAGTAGTAGACTTAATTACAGACAAGCCTAATGACATCTGGGTTAAAGCTGATCGGTCACTAAATTTTACAATGCAGATGGAATAAATTATTAAATAGAGCTGCTTTAGACCTGATAATGATGTTCTTACATTGAAAAAAATGTCAGAAGAACTGGATATTTTTTTCAAAGTTTCCCTGCCTAATATTAAAATAAGCATTTTATGAGTCCAGATTTGGATCAACTCATACAATGCTCATTGTCATTTCAGGATTATGCAGCCTTCTTGGCATTTTCAAAGTAAGTACCCCAGCCTCATCAGGTGAAACCTCAGCAAATTTTAAGTATCCTGTTATGCAGTTGTTAACCTAGAACCTGTGTTTTCATGTTTCCCAACTACCGCATTTTTCGTTTTATAAGACGCACTGGATTGTAAGAGGCACCCCAAATTTAGAGATAAAAAGGTAAAAAAAAAGAAAAAGGGGTCTGTCTTATACTCCGGTGGTGTCTCCTCAGAAGGGTGCGGCAGTGGTAGTGGAGTGATGTCTCAGGAGGTAAGGGAGGTACTGGAGTAGGGCGATACTGGCTGCGGTGCTGGCTCTGCTGTTGGCTGTTCTGGCTGTTGTACTGACAGCTGTGATAGTAGCTGTACTTGCTGTGATGGGGGCGTCTGGCATCTGTTCTGTCCTCAGAGGCGGTGCTGGTTGTGTGGAGCAGGGCAATGCGGCGGGTAAGCTAGATGCTCTGTCGGCGGTACGGGCTTCAAAGAAATGGCGCCCAGAATCAACGCATGCTCGATGACAAGCTGAGATCACATCTGCGCACACCCCACCTCCGGGCGCCGTTTTCCTTAAGTCCGCTTCTGGGAGATCAGTGGGCCGGATGCGCCGCGTGCGCAGATGGGATCTTCAGCCGAGAGCTTCATCTGTGCATGCACCGACTCCAGGCAGCATTATTTGAAGCCTCACTGCCGACAGAGCATCTCACTTGCCACATTGCCCTGCTTCATATAGCCCCCACCACAGCCAGCACAGCCCCGCACCGCCGAAAGAGCATCTCACTCGCCGCACCGCCCTGCTCCACACAGCCCCCAATTGCAGCCAGCACAGCTCCGCACCACCAACAGAGCATCTCACTCACCGCACCGCCCTGCTCCACACAGCCCCCACCGCAGCCAGCACAGCATCCATTCTCCACCTCCCGGTAAGCTACATTCGGATTTTAAGACGAACCCCTAATTTTCCTCCCACATATTTGGGAGGAAAAGTGCATCTTATAATTTGAAAAAATACAGTATATACACTCTCTAAGTGGCTTATGCTGTCAGTACATAGCAATCTTCCACCTTACCTATAAATAGGAACAATCCACTCAGCTAAGCATTCCTGTGTGTTGAATAATCTGGTAGCATCTTATTTTTACCCTGAACAATTGGGAAACTGTATTCCAACCACCAATCTTTACATCCCTGAAGTAATCTGTCAGGAGACAGGGTTTCTAATAGTCAAAAAATTCCAGGACAGTCCATATATAGGGCACTTTTTTGATCTGCCCATAAAAAAATTTGAAGAGTCTGTTATTTCTTTGAAACTAAAGAAACTTATGTAAATTATTTTGATTGTAATCATCATCATTTTACAGTGAATACAGATAATGTCTTCATATCATAATTATGGGCTGTAGAGATGTATCTGTGTCCATATAAAATATTGTCTCTCCGTGATTTTTGGGCAGTGCTAAGTTCACATTTCCGTTGTTTTGCATCAGTCACATGCGTCGCTTGACGCATGTGACTGATGCACTGTACAACGGATGACAAAGAACAGAATTCTTTGTCGGACTCCATTGTGTGTGGGGAGCGGAGCGCGAGAGGGCGGAGCAGAGCGGGGCCGTGGCGCTGAGGACGTCAGTGCCGCGGGGACCGCAGGGCTGGGGACAAGTGAGTGTGTGTGAGTGTGTGTGTGTGTTTGTGAGTGTGTGTGTGAGTGTGTGTGAGTGTGTACACATGCGGAGTGTGGGAGGGGGCGGAGCCGAGCGGGGAAGTGTCGGCCTCATTGCACACGTACCCAGGGTAAATATCGGGTAACTAAAAGCAAAGCACTTTTTGCTTGGTTACCCGATATTTATCTTGGTTACCAGCTTACACCGCTTAGTGCTGGCTCCCTGCACACGTAACCACTGTAAATATCGGGTAACTAACCAAAGAGCATTGCTTGGTTACCCAATGTGTATCCTGGTTACGGGTGCAGGGAGCCAGAGAGCGCATGCGCAGCAAAATCCTACGGATTGCGCTGCTCAAACAATGTTACAGGCTGCGTTGCTCCCACCCAGCGGTCAGTTAAAAAATGACTGACCACAATGCAGCAAATGCAATGCAGCATCATCAGTCGCAATCCGTCACTAATAGAAGTCTATGGGGAAAAACAGGATCCCTGCCAAATATTTTGCAGGATACCGTAATTCCTCAAGGAGACGGATTGTGACTGATGCAAAACAACAAAAGTTTGAACTTAGCCTAAGCTGTCTAGCAAAAAAAAGTCAAGTTGGCAACCCTGAGAGTTTGAACCCCACATAAACATAAAATGGTAGACCATAAATGGCAAGTTTGGACAAATGTTAGGCGAATTGTATAGGTTACTTTGGAGGGCCCCATATGGTGATTCAACCATTAAGCAGATGGATTGCTTTTTACAACTTACCCCATTCAGAACAGTCGGATAAACAGCATGTGCAGCAGTTAGATGTGGTAGATACACAGACAAGCTAGCGTATGCAGTAAAATAGATAATATATATCATCACCCCCAGGGCCGGGTGACAGAGCAGCAAACTTACCTATCATGTTGTTGCAGAGAAGCTGCACTATTTTTCGTATTGAAGAAATAATGTTACCTATGGATCAAATTGGCTTGCATGGTTAGTTCTGTATTTCTAATTTACAGTCTTGTGTTTAAGCAGTAGCACAAAGCTAGTTCAATTTTCTCTAAAACTGGATTGAAAGTTAATCTTGTAAACAGAAATTTTTATTACATTACACAAAGGAACAGTAGATAAAAGTGATATCAGTCATTTCATTCCATGCAGGTTTGGACAGCCATGATTGCAAATGTTGTTTGCCTTGATTTCTTGAATCATACAATGAGGCTGTCAATAGATCTTTTTGTGCACCAAAAATATGCTGCCAACATACATAGAACTTTATTTTCTTGAAGTACAGGTATATAAAATGCATATGTAAGTCACTATAATAATTTGAAGCAGAGAAGATATTATATCTGCCTTCTATTATTGTACATTTTATTTCATTACGCATCAAATAAATAAATGAATAAATGAAGCAACTTTGTAACTTGTAAGGATTAGTGATGGGCAGACCCGGACTAGTCTGTGGTCGCAGAAGCTGCCACACAGGCTGGGGGCACAGTCTGACTGCAACCAATCATAGACGCCAGAACTACCAGAGGGTGGGGTAAACAGTAGAGATGAGCGAACCGGTCCCGGTTCGGCTCGAGGCCGGTTCGCCGAACGGGGGTCCCGTTCGAGTTCGGTTCGTCGAACGTTCGACGAACCGAACTCGAACGTATAGGCTAGAATGGGAGGCAATCACAAACACATAAAAATGCATTATAAATGTACACAAACAGTTAATAAACATTGCCATAACACTTACCGGTCCTCGCGATCCCTTCTGCACTCTGTCTCCTGCCGCTATTCCATCCGATGATCGCTGAATCCTCCCGGTGACCTGCACTGCCAGCAGAGAAGCAGGACCTATCGTGACGTCAAAATAGCCATGTGACCAGTCACGTGGCTATTATCTCATTGGCTACAGACTGGTCACATGACTATGACACGTCATGTAGGACCTGCGAGTGCATCTCTCCGGTACACGGTGCACATATGTGTATCGCCGTGTACCGGCGACATGCTCTAGCACACGGTTGACTCCCCGTTCCGTTAGGGACCGGCTGACACAGCCGGTCATTAACGGAGATCACCGTTGCCATAGCAACGCAGTTAGCGGTGACGTCACCGCTAACCGCGGCTCCGGGAGCACCGTTGCTATGGTAACGCGTCTGTCAGCGTTACCGGTAGCAGCCAGCAGTGATCACTCACGGAGTGAAGGCTGCACGCTGCTTCCCGATTGTAGTGAGCATTGTAGTTAGGATGGAGGTTCCCCAGCCCCAAGTGATGCCCCTCACTACAATCGTCACTACTACTACACTAGAAAGAAAGAAGACAGAAGAGCAGGATCGTGGAGGGCTGACAGGGGTAATAAAGATGGAGTCTCTAATGTGTCTGTGTATTTATTTCTATTAAAGTATTTTTTCTCTGTGTGGTGTCTTTTTTTAACCCTTTATTGGAGATTCTTAATGGCCGGGTCAAACGTGCCTGACATTAAGAATCTCTGGCTTAATACTGGCTGGTAAAACAAAGCCAGTATTAACTCATGATTACCCAACAAGCCACCCGGCTCCAGGGCTGTTGGAAGAGTTGGATACAGCGCCAGATGATGGCGCTTCTATGAGAGCGCCATTTTCTGGGACGGCTGCGGACTGAAATCCGCAGCAGAGGCGCCCACAAACCTCGGGCTAACCTGTGCTGCGGATTCCAATCCCCAGCTGCCTAGTTGTACCCGGCTGGACACAAAAATAGGGCGAAGCCCACGTCATTTGTTTTTTAATTATTTCATGAAATAAGTGAAATAATTAAAAAAAACGGGCTTCCCTATATTTTTGGTTCCCAGCCGGGTACAAATAGGCAACTGGGGGTTGGAGGCAGCCCGTGGCTGCCAGCTGTACCTGGCTAGCATACAAAAATATGGCGAAGCCCACGTCATTTTTTTGGTGGGCAAAAAACTTCTGCATACAGTCCTGGATGGAGTATGCTGAGCCTTGTAGTTCTGCAGCTGCTGTCTGCTCTTCTCCATACAGACAGACAGCAGCTGCAGAACTACAAGGCTCAGCATACTCCATCCAGGACTGTATGCAGAAGTTTTTTGCCCCCTGAAAAAATTATGTGGCTTCGCCATATTTTTGTATGCTAGCCAGGTACAGCAGGCAGGTACGGCTGCCCCCAACCCCCAGTTGCCTATTTGTACCCGGCTGGGAACCAAAAATAAAGGGAAGCCCTTTTTTTATTATTTCATGAATTTCATGAAATAATTAGAAAACAAATGACGTAGGCTTTGCCCCATTTTTGTGTCCAGCCAGGTACAACTAGGCAGCTGGGATTGGAATCCGCACCACCGGTTGGCCTGAGCTTTCTGGGCCCCACTGCTGCGAATTGCAGTCTGCAGCCACCTCAGAAAATGGCATTTTCATAGAAGCGCCATCTTCTGGCGCTGTATCCAACTCTTCCAGCACCTGCCTGCTATACCTGGCTAGCATACAAAAATATGGCGAAGCTCACGTCCTTTTTTTGTAGCTTTTTGGCAAAAAAAAAAAAAAATGCTTCCCTGGATTTTCCATTGCCAGTGAAGGTAACACCAAGCAGTGGGGGTTAGCAGCCAGTAGCTGCTTGGATTACCCTTAGCTAGCAATACAAAAAATGCAGTGGGAGCTAACATATATTTTTTTTAATTATTTATTTAAATAACTAAAAATAAAATGGGCTTCCCTGTATTTTGATTGCTGGACATCACAGTGCTGTAAAAATAAATCTTTAAAAAAATGACGTAGCGCTCCGCGGTATTTTTGATTCTCAGCGCAGATAAAGCAGACAGCTATGAGTTGCCACCCCCATCTGCCTGCCGTTACCTTGGTTGGCAATCAAAATACAGGGAAGCCCATTAATTTTTTCTATTTAAAAAATAGTTAAAAAAAAAAAATTACGTTGGGTCCCCCCATTTTTGATAGCCAGCTAGGGTAAAGCAGACGGCTGTAGCCTGAAAACCACAGCTGGCAGCTTTACCGTGGTTGGGGATCCAATGTGGAGGTCCCCTCAGGCTCTTTTTTATAATTATTTTATAAATATTAATAATTACACAATAAAAGTAGGGGACCCCCCAAATTGGATCACCAGCCAAGGTAAAGCGGACAGCTGTGGTCTGGTATTCTCAGGGTGGGAAGGTCCATAGTTATTGGGCCTTCACAGCCTAAAAATAGCAGGCCGCAGGCACCCCAGACGTGGCGCATCCACTAGATGCGCCAATCCTGGCACTTCACCCCAGCTCATCCCGTGCCCTGGTGCAGTGGCAAACGGGGTAATAAATCGGGTTGATACTAGCTGTAAAGTCACCTGAGATCAAGCCCAGCAGTTTGTGATGTCATGGCGTCTATTAGATACCCAACATCATAAACTGTCAGTACTAACAAAAACAAAAAATCGACAAAAGAAATTTATTTGAAAAAACAGTCCCCAAAACATTTCCTCTTTCACCAATTTATTGTAAGAAAAAAAATAAAGGGGTCCCACGACGACTCTGGACCGTCTAGAATATGGGGGGGAGACACTCAGGGAACGTATCCCCCATTTTCTAGGAGTGCGGACCCTTCATGTGAGGAGTGTGGGTGCAATGAATCTGCACTCACTCTCCCCGGGTCCACAGCAGCAGAGTCCATGTCGTAATGGTTGCTACCAAAGCTGCAATGCCCTGCTCATGAGGTAAGGGCATGCCTAATCAGGAGAACTACTGTAGAGGAAGCTCTGCTCACTGGTATATAGGTGCTCAGAGGTAATAATAGATAAAATTAGTGAGTAACCTCGGCACTCTATATCTCCCAGACTAAGTCAGTAAGTCACAACGGATAGTAATGCAAAATCACTCTTTATTGGTCCGTATTAAGAAATTTTTTTTTTCATAAGCATATATGTTTTTGTCCAAAACAAGTTACAAATGACGTTTCGGCCTGAGCCTTCGTCAGATTGGACTTATCTGCATGTAATCATGAAAAATGACAATAATCAGTATCACATAAGAGTGAGAGAACAATAACATAAACTCGAACAATGTAGAGGTACAATTGGGATGCAGCAAAAAAATTGCAACACAGCAAGAAATGAAACACATGATACAAATGTCATAATACAGTACAAGGACAATATAGTAATGACAAATATGGGGTCAGAGTAGACTTAGACAGCTCTGGTACGAAAGAGATGTCAATCATAAAGTAACATGTGCAGTAGGTGTAGAGCTACACTATGCATGGCAGAGCTAATGGGTAGACCGACCATAGAAAAAGTAGAGAAAAAGTGGAGAAAAAGTGGAGAATAAGTGGAACATAAGAGGAGAAAAAGTGGAGAAAAAGTGGAGAAAAAAGTGGAGAAAAAGTGGAGAAAAAGTGGAGAAAAAGTGGAGATTAAGAGGAGAAAAAGTGGAGAAAAAAGTGGAGAAAAAGTGGAGAAAAAGTGGAGCATAAGTGGAGAAAAAGTGGAGAAAAAGTGGAGAAAAAGTGGAGCATAAGAGGAGAAAAAGTGGAGAAAAAAGTGGAGAAAAAGTGGAGAAAAAGTGGAGCATAAGAGGAGAAAAAGTGGAGAAAAAGTGGAGAAAAAGTGGAGCATAAGAGGAGAAAAAGTGGAGAAAAAGTGGAGAAAAAGTGGAGCATAAGAGGAGAAAAAGTGGAGATTAAGAGGAGAAAAAGTGGAGAAAAAGTGGAGAAAAAGTGGAGAAAAAGTGGAGCATAAGAGGAGAAAAAGTGGAGAAAAAGTGGAGAAAAAAGTGGAGAAAAAGTGGAGAAAAAGTGGAGAAAAAGTGGAGAAAAAGTGGAGATTAAGAGGAGAAAAAGTGGAGAAAAAGTGGAGAAAAAGTGGAGCATAAGAGGAGAAAAAGTGGAGAAAAAAGTGGAGAAAACGTGGAGAAAACGTGGAGAAAAAGTGGAGAAAAAGTGGAGAAAAAGTGGAGCATAAGAGGAGAAAAAGTGGAGAAAAAGTGGAGAAAAAAGTGGAGAAAAAGTGGAGAAAAAGTGGAGAAAAAGTGGAGAAAAAGTGGAGAAAAAGTGGAGATTAAGAGGAGAAAAAGTGGAGAAAAAGTGGAGAAAAAGTGGAGCATAAGAGGAGAAAAAGTGGAGAAAAAAGTGGAGAAAACGTGGAGAAAACGTGGAGAAAAAGTGGAGAAAAAGTGGAGAAAAAGTGGAGCATAAGAGGAGAAAAAGTGGAGAAAAAAGTGGAGAAAACGTGGAGAAAAAGTGGAGAAAAAGTGGAGAAAAAGTGGAGCATAAGAGGAGAAAAAGTGGAGATTAAGAGGAGAAAAAGTGGAGAAAAAGTGGAGAAAAAGTGGAGAAAAAGTGGAGCATAAGAGGAGAAAAAGTGGAGAAAAAAGTGGAGAAAAAGTGGAGAAAAGGTGGAGAAAAAGTGGAGATTAAGAGGAGAAAAAGTGGAGCATAAGAGGAGAAAAAGTGGAGAAAAAAGTGGAGAAAAAGTGGAGAAAGTGGAGAAAAAAATGGAGAAAAAGTGGAGAAAAAGTGGAGAAAAAGTGGAGAATAAGAGGAAAAAAAGTGGAGAAAAAGTGGAGAAAAAGTGGAGAATAAGAGGAGAAAAAGTGGAGAATAAGTGGAGAAAAAAATGGAGAAAAAGTGGAGAAAAAGTGGAGAAAAAGTGGAGCATAAGAGGAGAAAAAGTGGAGAAAAAGTGGAGAAAAAGTGGAGAAAAAGTGGAGCATAAGAGGAGAAAAAGTGGAGAAAAAAGTGGAGAAAAAGTGGAGAAAAAGTGGAGCATAAGAGGAGAAAAAGTGGAGAAAAAGTGGAGAAAAAGTGGAGCATAAGAGGAGAAAAAGTGGAGAAAAAGTGGAGAAAAAGTGGAGAAAAAGTGGAGCATAAGAGGAGAAAAAGTGGAGAAAAAGTGGAGAAAAAAGTGGAGAAAAAGTGGAGAAAAAGTGGAGAAAAAGTGGAGATTAAGAGGAGAAAAAGTGGAGAAAAAGTGGAGAAAAAGTGGAGCATAAGAGGAGAAAAAGTGGAGAAAAAAGTGGAGAAAACGTGGAGAAAAAGTGGAGAAAAAGTGGAGAAAAAGTGGAGAAAAAGTGGAGCATAAGAGGAGAAAAAGTGGAGAAAAAAGTGGAGAAAACGTGTAGAAAAAGTGGAGAAAAAGTGGAGAAAAAGTGGAGCATAAGAGGAGAAAAAGTGGAGATTAAGAGGAGAAAAAGTGGAGAAAAAGTGGAGAAAAAGTGGAGAAAAAGTGGAGCATAAGAGGAGAAAAAGTGGAGAAAAAAGTGGAGAAAAAGTGGAGAAAAAGTGGAGAAAAAGTGGAGATTAAGAGGAGAAAAAGTGGAGCATAAGAGGAGAAAAAGTGGAGAAAAAAGTGGAGAAAAAGTGGAGATTAAGAGGAGAAAAAGTGGAGAAAAAGTGGAGAAAAAGTGGAGCATAAGAGGAGAAAAAGTGGAGAAAAAAGTGGAGAAAACGTGGAGAAAACGTGGAGAAAAAGTGGAGAAAAAGTGGAGAAAAAGTGGAGAAAAAGTGGAGCATAAGAGGAGAAAAAGTGGAGAAAAAAGTGGAGAAAACGTGGAGAAAAAGTGGAGAAAAAGTGGAGAAAAAGTGGAGCATAAGAGGAGAAAAAGTGGAGATTAAGAGGAGAAAAAGTGGAGAAAAAGTGGAGAAAAAGTGGAGCATAAGAGGAGAAAAAGTGGAGAAAAAAGTGGAGAAAAAGTGGAGAAAAAGTGGAGAAAAAGTGGGGATTAAGAGGAGAAAAAGTGGAGCATAAGAGGAGAAAAAGTGGAGAAAAAAGTGGAGAAAAAGTGGAGAAAGTGGAGAAAAAAATGGAGAAAAAGTGGAGAAAAAGTGGAGAAAAAGTGGAGAATAAGAGGAGAAAAAGTGGAGAAAAAGTGGAGAAAAAGTGGAGAATAAGAGGAGAAAAAGTGGAGAATAAGTGGAGAAAAAAATGGAGAAAAAGTGGAGAAAAAGTGGAGAGAAAGTGGAGAAAAAAATGGAGAAAAAGTGGAACACCCTTTGGTACCTTTCATGTGGCACTAAGGGGTGCTTAGCTTTGTATTTAGCCAAAAAAATGAAAAAAAAATGACATAGGGTTCCCCCTAGTTTTGTAGCCAGCTAGGGTAAAGCAGACGGCTGCAGCCTGCAGACCACAGCTGGCAACCTCACCTTGGCTGGTAATCCAAAACTGAGGGCACCCCACGCTGTTATTTTAAATTAAATAAATAATTAAAAAAAAAAACACGTAGGGGTCCCCCAAAATTGGATCACCAGCCAAGGTAAAGCAGACAGCTGGGGCCTGATATTCTCAGACTAGGGAGGTCCATGGTTATTGGAATCTCCCCAGCCTAAAAATAGCAGGCCGCAGCCGCCCCAGAAGTGGCGCATCCATTAGATGCGCCAATCCTGGTGCTTCGCCCCAGCTCATCCCGCGCCCTGGTGCGGTGGCAAACGGGGTAATATTTGGGGTTAATACCAGATGTGTAATGTCACCTGGCATCAAGCCCTGGGGTTGGTGAGGTCAGGCGTCTATCAGATACCCGACATCACCAACCCAGTCAGTAATAAAAAAAAAATAGACGACAAACACATTTTTATTTGAAAAAACACTCCCCAAAACATTCCCTCTTTAACCAATTTATTAGATTGAAAAACAAATCCAGGTCTGGTGTAATCCAAGGGGTTGCCATGACGATGCACACTGTCCCAGTCAATAAAGAGCAGGATGTTCCCCATTGGCTGGGAGAGCAATGCAGTGACCTGAGCTAACATCAATGGGTCAGCCCAGGTCACTGCAGGGGATGACAAGTGCTGCTGTCAGCGAGGTACATTACCTGCGCTGATCTCCAGCACACTGACAGCCCCTGTCACTGAGGTCAATGACCGGCGCCTTCACATCAAGTATCGCGAGAGGTCCGTGACGTCACCGCCAGTGTCAGTCTCGGGTCGGAAGCGATAGGTGATGTGACAAGCGGCGGCCATGGAGGACAGTGACAGCGCTGAGGTCGGGATGGCGGGACTTCATCACCGCAGGTAAGCCGAGCGAGCGAGCGAGCGGGCGGGCGGGCGGGCGGGCGGGGGGGGGGGGGTGGATGTGTGTGTGTGTGTGTTTGTGTATGTGTATGTATGTGTACATGCCGCGGGCAGGAGGGGGTGGAGCGAGCTGAGCGGGAAAGTGTGGGCTTCCTGCACGTAACTAAGATAAACATCGGGTTACTAACCAAAGCGCTTTGCTTGGATACCCGATGTTTATCTTGGTTACCAGCTTGTGGCAGGCTGCCAGCGATGGCTCCTGCTCACTGTAGCTGTAAAAAGCCCTGCTTTTTGCTGCTAGAACCGTTCTCGAACGTATCTAGAACTATCGAGCTTTTAGCAAAAAGCTCGAGTTCTAGTTCGATCTCGAACAGCCCAAAAATCACTCGAGCCTAGAACTGGAGAACCACGAACCACGAACCGCGCTCAACTCTAGTAAACAGTGAATATGGATGAGCACTAATGAGCGGCACAGGAAGGAGAATTCGCGGCCTGAAAGTAGTTTCAACTGTGCCATAGACACTGTAAGTATAGCGTGCTTGCTCTAATCCTCCTATCCCTTCTACTACCATTTTTAAGCCCAGAATTCTGGTCTCCATAGACATATATGGGGACTGGCATACGGCCAGATATCCCGGATCAATTCCGGGCCAGAGACAATTTTTTTTTTCAGTCCAGTTAGTCCCGCCGATCCCAGATATCTGCGAGTTTTCCCATCACTAGCAAGGATGAAAAAAAATTGCATATAGAGTTTATGCCCTCAACTATGTGTCTCTAAGGGTTTTGAGCCCAAAATAAGTAAAGATAAGCAAATCTGCTGAAATTTGAATTAAGTAGATTTGCTTGAATTTGTGATGAAATCTTACTAGGATAAAACAAATTTGGGGTTAATCAAATCCGCTGAGAAAGGTAAAGAAAAGATCTCATATTCACCTCTTCTTGGCCTTTCCCAAACCTCTCCTAAGGTGCTTTGATTGGTTTCTCAGTCTTCTCTCTTCTGTCTTTGTTTTGATTTGGAACTATGGCACGGTAGTTCTTTACTAGTTACCACTTTGCCATGTGGGGCATGAATTGCCCCTCACAATATGGCTTGTGGACAAGAAAAGAATGGTAGCGTTGGATTCCAGTAACAAATAGAAGGCCAAACAGGAGCTGTCAGAAGAATTGGCAGATGCAGAATAGGTAAGGGGTGGGCCGAGAAGATTGTAAGAATTTATCCAGAAAATTTGCAGCTTATTTACTATTTGCTGAATTTGTGCATGCTGAGGGCCACTTATATCTCTCAAAAAAATCAGTTTTGTGTTCTCACTTGGTGATCTAAATAAAAATTAAAAGAATTCAGTCAAGAACATAAGCAATCTGCCTATAAAGTATGTGTGTAATAGGGGAAGGAGCAGGCCCATTTTTGTCTTTAGATTTCTAAAAGAGCAGGTGCCTAGGGCGGCGGTGATTAGGGAAAGCACTTGTAAGGAGATCTTTTATTTTCTAGTTACAGTTTCTAACTGGAAACTCTACTTCACTGGGCATTCTTGGTGCTACTGTGTAGGTGGTTCACAGTGCTGATGTCATAGGGACTATGGAGAAGGATAATTGTATAATTCACATGTTTGTGGAACACAGCTGACATCTGCTTCAAGTTGAGAACTGTTATTTGGAAGAGATCCTCAAAGTCTCTGACAAGCATTCATCCAGTTTTCAGCTATGGGAGAACCTATAGAGTAACAGGGAGCAGAGCTGTGATGTTGGGCGGCCCAGAAAGCTCCTGAAGGGCAGAGCAAGAGAGCCAGGCTGTTATTACCAGAAGTAAGAGAAGACATTGTAAGCAGTTTCTTTTCTTTGTGCCACATTTTGTCAACAAGCTGGACATGCATCAAATAAACTAGATGTTTACAGTAGAAAAAGCCATGGCATCACTGATCTTTACTGGTACAAACCATATGAATCCTGCCTCCTTTTTTCATCTCTCCCCTGCCTGTACAGATGAATGCTTGGTAGCTTGGTAGAGGGAGGAGGTCAGCTGTTCAAATAGAGAGATAGGAAGGAAGTGTGTTTCTGGCAAAAACATCTTAATAAATCGGTAGTTATGCAAAAATGTTGAGGCTTTTGATGTTTATATTCCAGTCCCAAAGAGCTATGCCAATATTTAAAGCCTGTGAAATTCATCATAAGTTACGCCACTAAAGTTGCGTAATTTACTCCAGAAATGTTAACCATGTTATGCACCGTCCTGATCCGCACATGCAGATAACTACTACGTCATTGGACTCTGTTCACGTTGCAGAGTCCGACAGGCAACCTGGCCTCCCTTAAGTGCTCAGCACTGCTGGGCATCGGCGGAGCTGTTTCACTGCTCCCAGCCATGCAGGAGTTAATCCTTTTTTGGATCAGTGTGCAACTCTTCTGAGAGCCAGGTTACTGATTAGCACCCACAGCTGCTCCCTTCCTATTTAACACTGGGGAGTATAGCAGAAGATCTCAGAAGATAGCATCTGCGATCCTGGTCTCATTGGTTGTCGGACCAACAACAGTTGTTTTTCAGCATAGTGTCAATGTTCCCCTGTTGTGAGTTTATTCCCTACCCTTTTCTTTATTCCCCCTGTACACATATTGTCTTTCCTTTGTGTTTGAGTGCAGTGTATACAAGGTTTTGTTTTCCCTTGTCTGTGTCTTTTCTGTGGGGTTTTTTGTTACTGGGTTTTTCCAGCCCACTTCCAGGGTGGGGGAGTAAGCTCAGGACTCGGACAGAAGATAGGGTCACGTTGGGGGCTTGGTTTTGGCTACCATCAAGTATACCTCTGAGAAAAGGGACAGCACATGGTCTCGAATCTAAGGGCCAGTTTAGGAATCCCTGGTTTGCTAGTATATTTCCTGTGACAATCTCATGCTAGATATGAGACGCAGTTTGTTCATTAATATGCAGGGATTCTGATGTGTATAAAGTGCTGTGAAATTAATGGTGCTATATAAGTGAATAAATCTTTTTTATTATTATTATTATTATTATTATTATTTTTATTGATATCTCCAGATGTAAATGTTGAACAGAACTGAACAGCACAGCTCTATTCTATGGATACATCATCAATTCGTTGTCACCCGACAATCACATTGCGGTGTTTGATTTGACAATTGTGACACCCATATCCCGTTCTGACAATTGGGTGACTTTGTATAATAAGGCTTCAGTTCTATAAGTTCTTAGGGCAACAAGAACTGTTAATGCAACCCTGGGAAGAGGAATAGTTATTTTAGAATAGAAATGTAATATAGAACTGGACATGTTACATGCAGCTCACCTTAGCGTTAAGTGTAAGAAAACTCTTGTAATGAATCATGTTTTGTAGTCAGAAACGATGCTAACATAGTGTTTTTAAGACTTGTCAAATCTCTCATCACCACCCCCTACCAGTACTATTTTTCCCTTGGAATATTATATTGATTTTGATGATTTCGTCTAAGAAAAGAACATTCTCGTTGTGGTGTAGCAGCACAGAAAAGTGATCTTTTTTCAGATATCTACTGTGTCCATTTCCATCATTTTTAACAGTTACTTACATGAAATGCCAAATGTTATTGTAACTGCAGATGAGACTGCTTTTACTTCTGAGGCTTTCAGGAGTTTCATCAGTAACAGCCTAATGACAGCTACAGCTATTGTTTCTTAACAACCCCAAGATAATGGACAATCAGACAGAATGGATCACATGGCTAAAAATACACTTAGAAGAATATTTCCTACATTTTGACAAGACTGACACATTTCCGTTGAAATCATTGATGTCCAACCACAGGTGTCAGTTCTGTAGAACCTACTATAAGACATCAACTAAAATGTTATGCAAAATAGTGTCAGGAGAAAAATGATTTTTTTCTTTGTATATACCGTGGGGAAAATAAGTATTTGATACACTGCAAGCTTTCCAACCTACAAAGAATGGACAGGTCTGAGCGCCCTGCTAGGCCACGTTCACACTTTCAGTATTTGTAAGCCAGAATCAGAAGTGGAACAATCAGAGGACAAGTATAATGAAAACATGAGCACCACATTTGCATTTTGTTCCAATTTCTAGTTTTGGCTTACATATATTGACAATAAACAATTTACAAATACTGACCAAATGCTGAAACATGTGAACATAGCCTTTGTGTGCGTTATCAGAACACCCTCTTGCAGAGATCAACACTGCCCCCACAAGTACGCCAGGTATTCTGACAGCGTTCGCTAACAGTGCGCTGTGCCGCTGACTCATTACTGCTAATCTCAGTCAGTGAGAGCGCTCGCTGTCATTTTACACATTGCACAGGATGAAATTTAATTTTTATTTCGGATCACCCCTTTAATTCTTAAAAGGAAGCTAACATCACAAAATTACCTTTTATTTTATTCAGGGTTTTAGTCTACATGTATTTTAAAAAATTGCCACTTGTTTTCAAATTACCATATTTATTGAATTATTAAATAAATAAAATCAGTAATCTTGCTATTTTCACAATGCCCATTTAGGTCTCATATTTCCGGTTCTTTTAGAAGGAATTTACAGCAAAATTCCATTTTATCAGAGGCAGTATTACAGTGATGGGTACCACTTCCATATCCAGCTGATAACTCAGGCTCCTCCAAGGTTTTTGTGATATCTTTGTTATTTTAACCCCTTAAGCCCCTGGGCGTTTTGTGTTTTTCCGGGTTTTTTTTTCCTCTCTTTGTTCCAAGAGCCGTAACCTTTTTATTTTTCCGTCAATTTTGCCATATAAGATTTGTAGTTTTAAATGAAACCATAAGTTTTACCATATAGTGTACTATAAAACAGCAAAAAAGTGTGGAAAAACTGCAAAAAAAGGGTGACCGCACAATAGTTTTTGCGATATTTTATTCACGATGTTCACTATATGGTAAAGCTGATGTGTTGCTGTGATGCCTGAGGTTGGTGACACCAAACATGAATAGGTCTACTTGTATCTAAAGAATTAAAAAAATTCACAATTTTGTCCAAAAAAAGTGGCGCATGTTTTGCGCCATATTCCAAAACCCATAGTGTTCTCATTTTTTGGGATCTATGGCTTTTGTGTGGCTTATTTTTTGCGTCTCGAGCTGACATTTATAATGGTACCATTTTTGCGCAAATGCTACGTTTTGATTGCCTGTTATTGCATTTTGCGCAAAATTTGCGGCGACCAAAAAAAGTAATTTTGCCGTTTGAAATTTTTTTGCTGCTACGCTGTTTACCGATCAGATTAATTGATTTTATATTTTGATAGATCGGGCATTTCGGAATGTGGCGATACCAAATATGTGTACATTTTTAAATTTTTTAACCCTTCAATTTTCAATGGGGCGAAAGGGGGGCGATTTGAACTTTTAGGTTTTTTTATTTTTTTTTTAATTATAAAAACTTTTTTTTCAACTTTTTTTTATTTTACTAGGTCCCTTAGGGGACTATAACGATCAGCATTTTGATTGCTCTTCCATATCTTCAGATCATAGCTACAGAGCTGAGATCTGCAGATATGCTGCTTTAGTCTCAATGCTGGCACTATGCCGGCAGTGAGAGAAAGTGTCTCATGTTAGCTACTGACGTCATCACATGACCATGTGCTACCATGGCAACCACTGGAAGTCATGTGATCATGCATGTGACTTCTCATGGGGCCGGGGTAAGTCAAAGTTATGACCGTGCGCATATACATCTCGCTGTCAGATTTTGTCAGATGTAAGAGGTTAATAGTTGCAGGTGGAATGCGATTCCACTTGCAACTAGCAGACACACATGTCGGCTGTTAAAATCAGCTGATATGTGCGTGGATCGCCACGGACTGCCCACGGCAGCCTGTGGCAATCATAGTGACACGATCATAATGACACGATCCATGACGTACCAAGTACGTCATGGGTCGCTAAGGGGTTAAGAAAGTCTACATCACTGAGTCCCATATCATGAAAAATGAAAACGCTACCGGTCATGGAAATTGGCGCAAAATGTGCGCCACTTTTTTTCAACATACTTCTGAATGTTTTTAACCTTTTAGATAAAAGTACTGTAGACCTATTACACATGTATACAAACTTGTACCAACTGGATGCATCATACCAACACTTCAGTTTTACCACTCATAGTAAACACGGTGAATAAAATACCCCAAAAACAATCGTGCAATCACCCTTTCTGCAGTTTTTCTGCATTTGGATTTTTTGGCCATTTTCCAATACACACCTGCCAGTTTCCCCTGTTGTCTTGATTATACAATTTTTGTATAGCGAGTCATTTTCCATTCTCAGCAACTATAATAATATATTCCTTTGTGATCTCTCCACTAGTTTTCCCTGTTCGTACACAGTGTTATTTTACTGGCATTTAATACCGTCACCAGTTTCCCCTGTTATTGGATGTGACCTTACCACAATTGAATATAATTGTACAGTTATTTCTCTATGAACACCTCCACCAGTTTTCCCTCTAACCTCAAAATATAATCTTCGGGTGGTCGTGCTGCCTGGGAGGGGGGGTTCTTACCCTCTTTCCTTGTCTTAATCTGTGCAGTTTACTATGCAATTTTGCTTTCATTGTCCTTGTATCTGATCTTAAGTATTTTACAGTTTGTTATCACTTCTTTATATTTAATAAAATATTTAATATTTTCACTTCCAATTTTTTGGTTTTGTTCTTCTTTTTCTCCTCTTTCAACATGTTCACACTTGTAGTATATTATTGGAAGTGGTGACTGCTTCCATAAGGCTGTTTTCAAATAGTGCTGTAATCTACCTGTTCTTTAAAATTGTAGGTTTTTAGCCCTGATGGGGCATGTTTGATAAATATTAGGTTTAGGGTTTCATGAAATAAAGGTCACCTTGTCGTGGCTGATGGGCACACATGAATTTGCCAATTTGTGTGCTAAATTAAGTTTATTTCATAAGTATATTCTATGTAGCAGTAGTGGACGTCCTCCACATAGAAATCACAGAACATTTGACTATGGATAGCTCAATAAAACAAAAAAGTAGAAAAACTTGTTAAGTTAAATCTGTTTGAGACAACAACTCAAAATTGAGGAAGATGGACAGTATACAGTATGATAGAATTAGACCTGAGTGATTCTTTTGAAATTGAAATTCAAGGAAAGAAAGAGAATTTTTGAGATGATAAAATATGTCTATTACCCTTACCTCATGGATATGGGAACTGACTCTGCTGTAAAAACTACCAGCCCTGTGCCCGTCCACTTGGGGCACTAATCTCTGACTGATCACCCCTGTACAAGGTATGACAATCCTCTCAATGTCACTTTTGCCTGACATTATGGGGAAGTAAACGCGGCCACACAAAATGTAATTTCATTGCTGACTGATGCTTCAGCAATGTGAGAAATGTTGCCAGGGAAGATTTTTTGTTGCGAATCTGAATCTCGAAACTCGAATCTAAAAGTGTTCCTTTAGCATGGAACTGCAAATTTCAGGCAATCGTCAATGGGTTGATGCGCTCATCTTTACCTAGAATTGAAAATATGTCACAGAAAACCTGTTCTAGGTAAAAAGATGGCCATCTTAAAAGGAGATCTTTTTGAGAAGTATTTGAATGTATAAATGTATACAAAATAACTGAACAGAGAGAAAATGTTGCTACAAGTGCTGCAACTATCAAGTAGGCAAGCTCACTCTTAGCCCTATATGACTCATGGTGCTCAAAATCATATCAAAGCAGCATTAAAGGGAGTGTGTCAGCAGGTTTTTGCTACGTCAACTGAGAACAGCATGATGTAAGCAAAGAGGCTCTGAGTCCAATAATGTATCACTTAGATTACTGGCTGCAGCCGTTCTGACAGAATTAAATATTTTAGATTTAGCTATGTTGCAGAGCCCATACAGCTCCTCCCACCAACACGAGGCTTTCAGTGTATATTTCTGTAGTCAGATGTGCTAATCACAGAGGGGGCGGAGTCAGACCTGAGCTTGAGCACTGCAGTGGCCGACTAATGATAAAGCTAGTGATAAAGTTAGGTATTGATAAAGCTATGATAATCATTAGCCAAGTAATGACAAAGCTAGGAAGCTTAAGCTAACATTGCAGGTAAACAAAATATACTTTGTGATAAGAGACACAGGGCTGAATTCTCTGTTTTATCTCTTACAGCATGCTGTCATCATATTACATACGAAAAACCTGCTGACAGAGTCCTTTTAACAGCATTAAAGTATAGGAAGAAATACATTTACATTTCTTTAGTATCACTGACCAAGTAGTGCCTGTGGACAAAAATACGGTGGTAATAACTCTTATTTCTTCTGTTAGGCTGTGGTCTCTCATGAAAAAAATCTAGATTGATTACATTAATGCCACTTGGATCAAGCTCTGTTCTGAGTGTCAGCTTAGTGTGATCTGATTCGGTGGAGAGAATTGTACTACAAGTGAGTCTGGGTGAAATCAGATTGCAATCAGATGACATCCGATTTGCACTGCCACTCATAGCATGCTGTGATTTTTTTTTCGCATGACAAATCGGCATGAGAACAAAAACTCTGATCAGTACTGTTCCATTGTATAACCTTGTACCGAGTGCTTTAACCCCTTAACAACCGGGCTATTTTCCATTTTTCGGGGGTGGGGGGGTGTTGCTGCCCTTCTTCCGAGAGCCATAACTTTCTTATTTTTCTGTCAATCTTGCCATATGGGGGCTTGTTTTTTGCAGGACGAATTGTACTTTTAAATGAGACCGCCTGAATGACGGCGCTTGTGCGTTTCCCCGCCTCTTGCCCCTCTGCGGCCCGTGCGTGTGCCGAAACAGTCTGTAATCACCTTTGGATCTTGTTCAGCTGTACTTACACCATATAAACAAGCACAGCTCTTCATATCCCTCACACTGTCCCTGGAATAAGTGCCTTTTGCGAAACGATCGTTGGGGGACCCCCTTCCCAACCACCGAGACCTCACACCACTATAGGTAACTATTGGGAACTTTTAACATCTACTTGCTACTTGCTGGCTTACAATGTACAATTTGTGGATTCTTTTTATCCATTACCTCCTTGCTCCGTGTCCTATTACTTGACTCCTATACACTTTACCACTCTGTATATTTTCTAAACTTAACCCTTACTGGCCGTGTTTGCATGTGCATTTACTATTTGGATTTGACATCTAACTACAATATAGACACATACTCCGTCTTTTAGTCTTTCACTCTTGTTGTATGTCCACTCCACTCACATGCTTTTAATACACACCTGCCAGTTTCCCCTGTTGTCTTGATTATACAATTTTTGTATAGCGAGTCATTTTCCATTCTCAGTAACTATAATAATATATTCCTTTGTGATCTCTCCACTAGTTTTCCCTGTTCGTACACAGTTCTATTTTACTGGCATTTAATACCGTCACCAGTTTCCCCTGTTATTGGATGTGACCTTACCACAACTGAATACAATTGTACAGTTATTTCTCTATGAACACCTCCACCAGTTTTCCCTCTAACCTCAAAATATAATCTTCGGGTGGTCGTGCTGCCTGGGAGGGGGGTTCTTACCCTCTTTCCTTGTCTTAATCTGTGCAGTTTACTATGCAATTTTGCTTTCATTGTCCTTGTATCTGATCTTAAGTATTTTACAGTTTGTTATCACTTCTTTATATTTAATAAAATATTTAATATTTTCACTTCCAATTTTTTGGTTTCGTTCTTCTTTTTCTCCTCTTTCAACATGTTTCTTGAAGAACATACCCACTTAGGGACCACTATTTACTGGCACCCTAGTGTACTATTTCAATTGTTATGGCCCCTCTTGCATTGTGTTTTAAGTGTGAACATGTACAAGGTGTTATGACTGCTTAATATATAAACAAAAGAATACAGCAGCACTCTATGTGCAAATGTAGATATGAAATTTAGACTACATTAATACTATATAGAATATACTTATAAAATTATGGTACTTAGTGTACAAATTGGCAATGTGAGCCCAAGCATAGAGTCCCCAATATCAGGTGGGAATATTTGCATTTTCTTCTTAAATACGAAGCACATGGGATATTAAATACAGTAATATCTAAGCAAATTGCCTTGATTACATAGTTATTGGATTAATGTGGAATATCTGTAGAATGTAGAATAAGAATATTCCTTTTTATCATATGCATGTTTGACATCCTTAAGGTGTGTTATACCATGGATATGCACTTCACAGTTGGGATATTTGTAAGAATGTGACCTGGAACTTGCCAGATGTGTCGCTAATAATCTATTTAAACCGAGGGCTATAACTATAACAAGGGAAAATCCAATATATCTAGAGGAGAAAAGATTTCACTGTCATCATAGATTAATTTATGTGCTGAGGGCTCCCCTTCTCATGAAGTTGTAATCTTTAAATCATCAAAAGATTTTTAAATAAGTATAGATGATATAATTTATGGACTAATTTTATAGAAAAGTTGTACAGTTGATGCGTCTTTGATCGCGGGATTCATTCAGATTTTTATTTCTAATCAGGAGTCTGTTTTTTCCCATATGATAACAACAATTGGTTATCTTCTTTTTACCCTCTTCTAAATCTACATTGCAGGAAATAGAAATTTAAAGGAATTATGTAATTAGGTTATCTCAATATAAAGCAGCAGTGTGCTTCTCTGCCCTTATTCACATTGATGTCACTGACACTAGGTGAGGTTTAATACTAGAGTAGGACCATCCCCATGGGTACACCTTCTCGCGGTACAAGGACCTTAATGCTCTTTGATCAAACAGTATTAATCAAGTACCCAATATTATTTACATGTACTACAATTAATCACTTATTTACTTTATTATTGGGTATATGCTCATTTTGTATATTTCTCTTGGGTTTTCAGGAGTTGATCTGAAAGAACGGTAATTTTTATGCCAAAATACTACCAAGCACTTCCTCGGTATAGTGGTGGACACCACTGAAATCACTGTTACGCTTGCCTCTCTTAGTAAACAGAGATACTGTAATACCACTGCACACTGGGAAGGTCCATTATGGACCGAAACGTTTGTGCTTGGTAGTGTCTTGGAATAAAAATCACCGTTCTTTCACATCAACTCCTGAGTGCCAAGTTTTCTGTTATATTGGTTATGGGACTGGATCCTACATGTGCAACATCAGCAGAAGTGTGGTGCTTTGCTATAATCTTTCTCTTGTTTTTTGTCTGTGAAATGGCCACTATATGAATGTGCCCTTATTTTACGTATACCAACTTATGCCCTGGCTCATTTTTTTTAGTCTTTCTTAATTTAAAATACAACCACTACCTATAAGAGCTTTCTTATAGTATTCTAGTAGGGTGTATATAAGTCCCCAATCCCCTCTCTATAACACAAAAAATACCTTTTATCATACCCATATACAGTGTGGTATGGTCCAATGGGTGTCACTGGTCTTTTTAGCGCATCTTTTTTGGTTGCAATTGCCATCTTTGTGCTTTCTTCATGTCGATGATGCATCCTACGGCATTCACACAGTGTCCTCCAATTATAATCCTGCACTTCGTTCTACACTACTGAGAGCAGACAAAAGTACTATAATGCGCATGCACCTGAAGAGCGCTGATGACCTGAAACTAAAGCAGGCACATGTGCATATCAGTTCTTTGCTCTGCCATCAGCAGGGCTCAGTGATGTATGTCTGCGCAGGAGTGCAATTGGGGTAAACTCTGTGGATGACGTCTGACTCATCACCCACACAAAGCAAGCAGGAAGACAGCCATTGGGATTAGAGAGGAGGCAATGAAGGAAGAATATCAATGCCCATTGGACCAGAATGAACTGTATAGAGGTATATCAGGTATTTTTATTGTTCTATGCAGAAGTGATTGAGAAACTTACATACAGTTTACTAGAATACTGTAAAAGAGGCCTTAAAGGTGGTAGACACTTTATATTGGGAAAATCTGGTGACAGGTTCCCTTTACTTGTGTGTGTGTGTGCAATTTTTATCTTTAATTTAATTTATCACATTTCATGTGTTTAATGTAAATTACTTTTATTGCACACTAAACATATGTCCTAAATAGCAAATCCTGAATTATACAAATGTTTCAGTGGGACTTTACTGTCATCCAACATGGTAGAAATACTGTTATATATTTTCAGTTACATCCTTCTAGCACAAGGAATAATTCAGTAAAGCCCTTATGGTACTTAGTTAACATTAATATATACAGTTAGAAACACTCAAAGCGTTCTGAGTGCAACTATTCTTTACATTTAAGGGTTTTAATGAGAAAACCCTCCACGATTCACTTCCATCTGAAAGAACAATGCTTGCCGCTAGACTGCTTTGAACCATCTGTTCATCCTCTATCTCTGTGGGATTTCTGATTTGCATTATTCTAGAGGAACACTGTCAGTACAGGAATTCACTGTTTTAATACTTATCACCTTGATACACAATTGTACTATATTCAGATTGATCGGGACACCACGCACTCATACAGTTTCCTTATTGAAGTTAGCCATATATATCTGGAATATTGCCAGATATTTGAGCACTTTTTAACTGCTGATATGTTTCATAGAGAATCATTTACAGCAATTTCTCATAATCCATTTTCAAATTAAAACTCATTACAAAGTGACACATTCAAGGATACCATTAACCCATTTCCATTTATCAAGCCTCAAAGGAGAACCTGATTCATGATAAAACTTTCAAGGGTATTATTAAAATATCATAGTTATTTAAAGATAATACTAAAGATTATTATTAAAGAGGATTTACAACAAAAATGTAGAACTGCAATATAACATCAAAAGTGAGCAAAGCATGCCCAGTGGAAATTATATTTCTATAAGCTTACAGAAAATAAGATTTATTTTTTTAGGTGGCCATTTGGTTGTCACAATTGGATTAGCTTTTGAAAAACTTATGTTAAACAAGATCTGTCATCAGATTTCACAATATTAACTGTACATTATTAATAGTTCTTTTAAACCTGATTAGTCTGGTGTAGCTACTTTGAAAATCTATATTAAAATAGGTGTAAAATCTTTTGTGAAAGCTCACTGTCTAATATTAAAAATAGTATTTTAGGAGTCCTTTCAGCTCGTTTCATAAAATGCTCATAATTAATTTATTCAATTTACATAGTCATTCTGCCATAACTTTCTAAAGTAAATGCGCCATCATCAAGCCTGAGTTGTATATAAAGGGAACCTGACAGCTGATACATGTTGCCTGAGGATAGGGCTGCATGATTTCAACCATATCTGTTTAGCTCTGAAACACTGCGGCATTTCACGGAAAAAATATAGTTTAATAGCCTCCAAAGAACGAGCTGCACTCAAGACTAGTCCGACAGACCATCCCCGATGCTTTTCTTCGTATGCTGCCTTATAGTGATAGGTCTCTCCCTATACACTCAGTCCATCCAGTGCAGAGGATGGAGAAATCAGGATCTGTCTGTCTGTTAAACTATGTTTTTCTCTGAAATTCCACAGCGTTTCAGAGTTAAACATACAACCAATGGATCGGGCAGCATGTATAAGCTGTCAGGTTACCTTTATTTTTTCCCTGTATTTTGTAAAATCTGGTTACAGATCAGCTTTAAGTTGTCACTGTCATTGTTATCAAACAGGGAATCCTGATTGGGGAACAATGCATTAAAATGTAAATACCAAAAGAAAATCCATAAGTCATATCTTATTATGTTCATGCTTAGTAACAATTAACATCACTGTAATCGCAACATAGCATACTAATATCATATTATGTAAAAGGGGCATGAAGACATGAAGGGAAAAAAATGTCCAGCTCACCGATGGTATCTGTGATGTCTGCCCAGGACCACAGACTCAGGATAGCTGTCACGGACAGACTAAAGGCTAACCACCCATTAAGCAAGATCCCAAGGGCACCAAAACCCTTTAACCCCTGTACACGGATCTGGAATTACACAGGGCCCAGGAGATCGCTTCCTATGGAAGGCTGCAATCTGGAGAAGAGTAGTTGCCAGGCAAGGTCAAATCCAGGAGATACAAAAGGGACAAAATGGACAGGCAAGAGAGTGGTCAGGTAATCAGGCTAAGGTCAAACAGGAGATGGCAGCAAAGTACAAAAATAGCAGGCAGGAGGGTAGTCAAAGAACATGCAGAGGTCAAAACACAGGAATTAATAGCACAAAGCAGGATGCGAACCAGGCCGCAGCAATAAACAACAAGACTATATCTGGCAGCTACCAGCATACTGGAGGAGAAATAAGAAGGGTGTAGTGCCTTCCCTTTGGCCCTGGCTAAAAGGTGGTGCCTTTAGCTGGAAGGCACATGCCACCGCAGTCAGACAGTGATACTGCAGGTCCTAGTGAAACCCAGCTTAATGGATGAGCAGAACCTGTGCCCACCAGAGCCACTGGTACTGACTCCTCCCCCATCACCAGCACTACCCACTGTGGGAATACAGCAGTGTCTGGTGATCAAAGGAGAAGTTGCAGGAGCACTAGGAGGCATTCTGGAGCACGGAGACAATTCTGCTGGCAAGTGTGCAAGAATCCAAAGAAACTCCAGCTTCTCAAACTTTTCCTCTCTTTTATTCATTAAAATGATTCCAGTAACAGCATTGGCCAAGTTATAGTAGTTAATTATCCATGCATGAAAGCACCCGCCCCCATCGTTTGTGCGTCACGGGCAAATCGCTGCCCGTGGTGTACAAAATCGCTAGTACCCGTCACACATACTTACCTTCCTAATGACCTCGCAGTGGCCGTCAAACAGCCTCTTTTCTAAGGGGGGCGGTTCGTGCGGCGTCACAGCGACGTCACACGGCAGGCGTCCAATCAGTGGCGTAACTAGAGTTTTATGGGCCCCGGTGCAAAGTTCAGACCTGGGCCCCCCTCTACATACACCGACACTTGGAGTATGGGATAATGATGCTGACACTTGGCTCTTTCCCTCAGCACCCAGCTTCCCTATGTTCTGATATCCATCTTGTCATCGGCACCCAGCTTCCCCATGCTCTGCTATATGCACATCAGAGCATGGGAAAGCTGGGTGCTGAGAGATGTATAGCAGAGCATGGGAAAGCTGGATGCTGAGGTTAAGAGCCCTTTTCCCTCAGCACAAAACATTCCCATCCCATGCTTGTATCTTTGTCCCCTGTTGTATAAAGTTCTCCAAATACTATAATGGCCCCCACATAGCCTTCCATATAGTATAAAGGGTCCGACATAACCTTTCATATATTAGAATGCAGCTCCATAGTCCTCCATGTATTATAATGCATTTCCCATAGTTCTCCATGTATTATAATTCACCCCATAGTACTCCATATATTATACTGCGCCCCATAGTCCTCCATATATTATAATTCACCCCAGGCCTCCATGTATGATGCAGCCAGCCCCCCATGTATAATGCAGCCAGCCCCCCATGTTCCATGTGTAATGCAGCCAGCCGCCCATGCTCCATGTATAATGCAAGCCCCCCCACGCTCCATGTATACTGTGGCAGCCTCTCCATGCTCCCTGTATACTGCTGGCAGCTCCCCCATACTCCCTGTATACTGCTGGCAGCTCCCCCATGCTCCCTGTATACTGCTGGCAGCTCCCCCATGCTCCGTGTATACTGCTGGCAGCTGCCCCATGCTCCCTGTATACTACTGGCAGCTCTCCCATGCTCCCTGTATACTGCTGGCAGCTCCCCCATGCTCCCTGTATACTGCTGGAAGCTCCCCCATACTCCATGTATACTGCTGGCAGCTCCCCCATGCTCCCTATATACTGCTGGCAGCTCCCCCATGCTCCCTATAAACTGCTGGCCGCCCTCCCATGCTCCCTATATACTGCTGGCAGCTCCCCCATGCTCCCTATATACTACTGGCAGCTCCCCCATGCTCCCTATATACTGCTGGCAGCCCTCCCATGCTCCCTATATACTGCTGGCAGCTCCCCCATGCTCCCTATATACTGCTAGCAGCTCCCCCATGCTCCCTATATACTGCTGGCAGGTCCCCCATGCTCCCTATATACTGCTGGCAGCCTCCCCCATGCTCCCTATATACTTCTGGCAGCCTCCCCCATGCTCCCTGTATACTGCTGGCAGCTCCCCCATGCTCCCTATATACTGCTGGCAGCCTCCCCCATGCTCCCTGTATACTGCTGGCAGCTCCCCCATGCTCCCTGTATACTGCTGGCAGCTCCCCCATGCTCCCTATATACTGCTGGCAGCCTCCCCCATGCTCCTTGTATACTGCTGGCAGCTCCCCCATGCTCCCTATATACTGCTGGCAGCCTCCCCCATGCTCCCTATATACTGCTGGCAGCCTCCCCCATGCTCCCTATATACTGCTGGCAGCCCCCCCATGCTCCCCTGGCCCCTGGGTATGCACTGATTTAAAAATAAAAACAAACAAACATGTTTTTACCTCTCTCCTCGTTCCCCCGCT
Source organism: Anomaloglossus baeobatrachus (assembly GCF_048569485.1). NCBI lineage: Eukaryota > Metazoa > Chordata > Amphibia > Anura > Aromobatidae > Anomaloglossus > Anomaloglossus baeobatrachus. The sequence goes on along the minus strand of NC_134354.1, from coordinate 141,888,392 downwards.
GATGTCCTCACGTGTCCTCGTTCCCCGCTGCTCTGTCCTCATCGCTCCTCCACTGCCCTGCAGCTGCGGTCAGTGTCCTCCCACCCTGCGCTCTGTGCACAGCGGACGCACAGGAGTGACGTCACCGCGCAGGCACAGAGGGAGAATGAAGGAGCGTGGAGCTGCACGGGCCACTCCACGCTCCTTCATTGCTGCTGTGCATGATGACGGGGAAGGGGACCCCGGTGCTGCCGCCGCTGACAACGGGCAGGGGGGCCCGCTGTCAGCAGTGGAGGCACCGGGTCATACAGCGTCCGTGTTGTCTGCGCCAGATCATCGCAGCTCCTCTCACAGAAAGGAGCTGCTTGCTGATCTGCAGAGCGGGCCCCTAAAAGCTGCCGGGCTCGGTCGCACTCGTGACCTCTGCGACTGCGGTAGTTACGCCACTGCATCCAATAGAAGCGGAGGGGCGGAGAGCAGCCACATGAAAGTCACGCCCACCTTGTTGCCGGAGGACGCAGGTACGGTGTTGTTCGTCGTTCCTGGGGTGTCACACGTAGCGATGTGTGCTGCCTCAGGAACGATGAACAACCTGCGTCCAGCACCAGCAACGATTTTTTAAAAATGAATGTCGTGTCAATGCTCAACGATTAGGTGAATATTTTTGATTGTTAACACTCACTCAAAGGTGTCACACACAACAACGTCGCTAACAATGCCGGATTTTTTCTGTTTTGTTTTGTTTTTTTTTAAAAAAAACACTGATTCCCCATTGCTCCTTAAGCAATTGTTTTCTCTGTTCAACATGAGGCTAAAATAACAAGCTAACGTGTGTATACCAGTTTGTAAGAAATACATACCTTTTTTATGCTTTACCACTTTTACATTATAAAAAAGTCATATTAAGTCTCGGTTTTGCTAACATAGTTTAACATTAGATTAAGGGTAATGGACTGACCAAGATAGCCCACTTTTACTATTAAAAGATTAGACTTTAATTGCCTCTAATCATTGCCCATGGTTTAGACATCAGAAATTTAATCTTTTTCTAAAGATGAAATTCTTCAGAACAATTACCTAAAAGAATGAAAGAATACAAGAATATAAGAATACAATACATGACCGTAAAGGGGATAAAACCTAAAACCAATTATTAAATTATTTACCTACATTTTAGTAAATTGTATTTACACAAATGCACACAAAAATGTATTTACTCAAATATTATTAAAGGGTTTTCTCCATAAAGAACAGTTATCAACTATTTAAAGCATAGCGGCCATATATGTAATCACTGAAGACTACACTATTGGTATCCACACTGATCACTAGTGATCACTAGAATGATCATCATAAATCCTCCTTGCCTACATGCCTTGTCACCAGTCTAAGGGGTACTTTGCACACTATGACATAGCAAGCCGATGATGCGATGCCGAGCGCGATAGTCCCCGCCCCGTCGCAGCTGCGATATCATTGTGATAGCTGCCGTAGCGAATATTATCACTACGGCTGCTTCACATACACTTACTTGCCGTGCGACGTCGCTCTGGCCGGCGAACCGCCTCCTTAATAAGGGGGTGGGTCATGCGGTGTCACTGTGACGTCATACGGCAGGCGGCCAATAGGAGCGGAGGGGCGGAGATGAGCGGGATGTAAACATCACGCCCACCTTCTTCCTTCCGCATTGCAGCCGGGACGCAGGTAGGAGATGTTCCTCACTCCTGCGACTTCACACACAGCGATGTGTGCTGCCGCTGGAGTGAGGAACAACATCGGATCGTCGCGTCAGCATAATTATGGAATTCGCCGACGCTACACCGATGATACGATTACGCCGCTTTTGCGCTCGTTAATCGTATCATCTAGGATTTACACACTACGATGTCGAGAGCGACGCAGGAAGTGCGTCACTTTCATCATGACCCCACCGACATCGCACCTGCGATTTCGTAGTGTGCAACGTACTCCTAACTCTACCTCACAGTGGTCATGTAGTTAAAGTGGACCAAATTGTCTGAAATACCCATTTTAATGATTCAAGGCTCCCAGTAGTTGGGACTTCAGCAATGCTAGATTTAGACAGTATTGTGTTAATAAGGGAAAATTTTATATAGCAACAACAGATGAAGAAAACCACAATTAAATTTTGAAATCTCACTGCTAGAGATGAGCAGATCAATCTGCAGAGGATCGAGTTGGAGTTCAATTTACTGAAATTTGTATTTTCCCGCAAATTTGAACTTTTCAAGATTTGAAAAAAAACCTTGCCCACCACCAACCACTTGTCCATAGTGGTTTGTAACAGCAATCAAAGACTAAAGGCCACTTTACACACAGAGATAAATCTGCGGCAGAACTGTGGTTGCAGTGAAATTGTGGACAATGCCAGGTTTGTGGCTGTGTACAAATGGAACAATATGTCCATGATTTCACTGCAACCACAGATCTACCAAAGATTTGTCTGTGTGTAAAGTGGCCTTTAGGCTCTACACCGAAACATGTAGGATTGAAGTGGAGCACCTGACTGTGATTCTCCTGCTATTTCTATGGATTTTAGAGGACTACAATAAAAATCCCATTTTATCTCATTTACCGAGCGGCTGGAGATATTTTTCCTTTTTTAGGCTATGTGCGCACTAGAACTGTGAAGTTTCTCAAGAAAAATTCTTGAGAAACTCCTGGGAGTGGAAGATTTCCGGACCTCTAGAAAAAATCTGCACCAAATCCGCGGCAAATCCGCATGCGGATTTGCCGCGGATTAGCCACGATTTTCCCGCAGGTTGTTCCCTGCGGATTTTACAGGCTGTACTGCCGAAATCCGCAGGGTACCTGCAGAAAAGAATTGACATGCTCATTTTCTCAAGAAATTATCTCAAGAAATTCTTCTCAAGGAAATTTCTTGAGAAAAATCCGCAGTGTGTGCACAGCTATTTTTTTTTTCACATAGGATTTGCTGGGAAATGTCTGCACAAAGATTGCAGATATTTCTCAAGAAATTTCCGCGGCAAATCCGCGGGTAAATCCGCGGGTAAAACGCACTAGTGCGCACATAGCCTTACTGTGTTGCCCACCATCATCTTCCACATTGCTGAAGCTAAAGTTATTTTTGCATTCCCCATAATACCCTGTAGCTATGACATCTAGATAATTATCATAGCTTGTATAGAGGTGATCAGTACCTGCACCATCACAGATCAGCAGTTCCTAGTGAAGCTCAGTTTGTACAGCAAACTCGTTTTCCATCTACAAAGTCACTAGGTAAGTCTTCTCTACTGTAGTGTGTAAGCTCTTATGGTCAGCGGGGTCTTTTCTCTTTTCTGTATTGTGTAAGTTCTTAGGGTTAGTTTGGTGCTCTCTCTTCCTCTCTTTTATAGTGTGTAAGCTCTTATGGTCATCAGGGTCTTCTCTCTCTTCTGAATTGCATAAGCTCTTAGGGTCAGCTGGGTCCTCGCTGTCTTTTCCTCTCTTTTGTAATGTGTAAGCTCTTATGGTCAGCAAGTCCCCCCTCTATCTCTCTGTCCTTTCTCCTCTAAAGTGTAAGCTTTTATGGTCAGTTGAGTCCGCTCTTTCTCTCTTCTCATGCCCACATGTATTTTCTGAGCAGTTACAAGCTTTTCAATATTCATATTCGCGCAAATCAAATTTGCGCGAAATTGACGAATTTAAATTTCAAAAGGTCAGCTCATCTCTACTCCTTGCCCATTTTCATCACATCCATTCATACTAAATAACTGAAGACCAGAATAACTTTGAAGTAGAAAATGTATAAAGTCAAGGGATCAGATTTAATGTCTTGTATCAAAAAGCGATTTAACCCTAGAACGCATACCTGGGGCCTCGCAGGCCTGCTAGGTCATTTGTTTTCTATGGTAGATTGAATTGCTTGCGCGTTCTTTGGTTAACGCACTGTGCTGTCTAAGAAGTGTGCTAACAAAACGTTTATGCATTGTATGGGGGCAACAGAAAGTATACACTTTTTGCTTCACACTCCCATTAAGATGACTGTGTTGATCACTAGTGCCCCTTGGTAAAATTAATTTAAATTTCCTATGTGAGAAATAAATATAGTGCTCAATATTCTTTACATTATATCCAAAGTGACTAAACTTTTTTCTGTATACAAAAGTTGAGATGTGATATCAGAAAACAGTGCAGGCAAAGTAGCTTTCAAGATCAAATTGTTAGAACAAGTTTCTTATTGTGCGAGTAACATAAGATCAGTTAAATATTTTAACATATGTGGCTGAGATCAGAAAAAAACAACAACAAATTCTTAATATTAACTGAAAAGTTGATATTAACTGTTCTCCATTTTAGTGAAATGTCACATTTTATATTCATGGGAATAAAATAGCCTTTTTTAAATAAAATAATGGCATTTGGCCAGTTTGTTTAGAGCGCTGGAGGCACTTGCAGGATATTGAGGGAAATGAAGTAAGCATTATGCGAGACATTATTATTTATGAAACAAATTCTAAAATAATCACGTCACAAAACTGATGGAAGAATGGCTTTATTAAATTGTGTTTCATTTTTCTGCTTTGTGTATTTTTATGTGATTTTTTTTCATCTAAATACCATTGGCAAGGCATTTTAAGAAATAAAATCACAGTTCTAGGGAATGAGTTCAAAAAGGGATGTCTCATGTTTGCTTTTCAGGAGCAATTGATCTTCTGGTTCCAAGTTATCGGAGGGTTGTGCTCTTCTAATTGATTGATAGTTTGGACCATGCAATCTTCAATGCTGCAAGTCAATATGTAAACTGAACATGTACCGATCAAAACCAAACATTTCCGACTTTTCGGTCAAGTGTTTGGTTTTCCGATCCTGACCCGATTCTGCCAAGGATCGTACGATTTTGAACTTTTCCTATCTTTTTCAATCAAGATCGCTCATCTCTACTTGTGACCATAACAAGCCATAACAAGGTTCCCATAGACTTGCATTGAGTTGGAACCTTCGGGGCGCCCGATGAAACACTGTAGCAGCCACCAGGTAACAAACTGCAGAAGACCGTCAGGAGCCGCACGGATAATAGACGGCGATAGGTAAGTATAAGTGTAGAGTCAGGGAACTTAGATTTAAATTACCACTTGAGTGGTAACAATTAAAAAAAAATCACGGTGGAGTGGTGCTTTAAGTTGCTACTATCTTAAAGCTGTAGTGTATTGTGAAAAGATGTATTTGGGTGTCTCTTCTGCTGAGAGTCATGAAATTCTTTTTGAGAAGTAATTAATTGTCTTTTACCCTTTTATGACCAAAGCTGAAACTGAATAATCATAAGAATTATTTTCCACAACTGCTATGATCTTCAGTAATGAAGCGTTCCATTGCTGGATATCATGACAATACTTTTTTGTCATTCCTTTTTACTTTTTTTGCCATTACATTCATTCTTGTGTCATAAAGCCTTTAATTTTCATTTACTAGTTCCTATAATGTACATAATTACACAGTGCCTTATTATACACTTGAAGCTTGTAATTAAGTTCCTTATTAGACCTCTTGATACCAAGTATAGAGTCAAACTTTTGCTATGCTACAGTGTTCCAGTAAAATGATTCTTAGTAACGCTGTTAAACAAGCTTTACCTCCTGTAAATGTAAAAATAAACATATTTTCCTGAATAAATTACCTAACGCAGCTGCAGCTCAGGGGAATATCACCCATAAAGAGAAAAAATGTACACTCCTAAAAATAAATAGTCCACACTGTGCCGATAAAACAGCATCTGTGCAGCTTATCACTTCTGTGACACGTTCAGGAAATTGCCAGAATTGCTCATGCAATATATTGGCTTTTAATTGCATTTCGTACAATTTTAATGATCAAAAAATCTTGCTATAATGTTCTTCACACCCATAACTTTGACATTATAACAAAATATACAATTTTTTTTTGTATTATACTTTGTACATAATCAGAAATGTCGATTTTTATCTTTACTTTGCAACAAAATGAAAAAAATCTCATTTAAAGAGGTTGTCCACTACTTTTACATTGATGGCCTCTCGTTAGGATAGGTCATCAATGTCTGATCAGCCAGGGTCCAACAACCAGAATCCCCGCCAATAAGCTGTTTTTGGTGCCAGTCCCCAGGTACTGCACATTTTTGATTTGAATAGGAGGCAGATGTGCAGTACCCAGCTGCGGCCACTATCAGTTGACGGGGCAGTTCCGGAATTGAGCATTTTCGACCGCCTGCTGCCGTCGCTGGGACCAAGAAGAGCTGATCAGCGAGGATGCCGGTTATTGAACTCTCGACGATCAGACATTGATGATTTATTCTAAGAATAGGTTATCAATGTAAATGTATGTTACATCAGCGCCGGAGTCTGCTCCAGCAACTTCTGCTCCGATCGCCAGGTGACGCCGGGTTCCTGCCGTGGATAGTGCTGGTGATGGGAGAGGAGTCGATGCCAGCGGCACCGGTGGGCGCAGGCTCCGATCATCCACTGGGCTGGGTTATCTTGGGATCTGCAGTACTGCTGGCTGAAGTTGCCAGCGTTCAGCTACAGCCAATGGGAAGACACCACACCCTTCTTATTCCCCCTCATGTCACATGACCACTGCCAGAAATAGTTCTGTACTCCTGGCTCATGTGCTGTTTGTATTTTGATTCCTGTGATTTCTACGTGTTTCCTGACTACCCTTCTGCCTGCTGTTTTTGTACCTCGCTGCCCGACCCGGATCTGACTACTGATACGTTTTCTGTTTACGTCTTTGCCTGCCGATTCTGTCCCTGTTCTGCTATTCCTGGTTTGACCCTGCCTGACGACTACTCTCTCGGACTGCAGCCTTCCACAGGTAGAAATCTCCAGTACCCTGTGTAATTCCAAATCCCTGTATAGGGGTTAAAGGGTTTCAGGGTTCTGGGGGTTCTGCTTGGTGATGGGCTTCCCCCTAGTCTGTCCATTACAGCCTGTCTGAGTCTGTTGATCCAGGCAGGCGTTACAATGTAATGGACAACCCCTATAATGGAACTTGAGTTATATTCTAACATGGAGACTAGAAAAGTAATAGAAAGTAGGTATATCTGGTCTGTAGACTAGCTGTGTGTACACTTGAACCGAAGTAGCATGGTTATTATTTTGATGTCCCTTCATATAGTCAAATGACGAGTTCTGCATAGCGGCACTTGTGAGGGTTGTTTGTAGGTAAGAAACTACAATTTCCACAAGCACCTTTCATCTCCTCCAGGTACGTGGTGCACACATTGAAATGTGAGGATATTCAAGCCACGAAGCATTACCTAGATGTATAGTGAGAAGAAAATATCAAATATTAGCAGATGTGCACTCCACATGATTGTAATAACTTATTAAGTACTGGACAAGTAGGAGTAAGATAATTAAAGCAAGGTAGTATGGCATTTGATAGAATTTTTTAACAGAAACGGTTAATTGTTCAACCATTCTTTAATTTACAAAGTAGGACAACATATGTCAAGTCTTAGATTTTAGAAATACCCCTTCCAGAATTTAAATTCATAAGTGCATTTTAAGTTCTTTAGAATAACAACTGAGTGGAAGATTGGTCAATGGTGGGTGAGTTTCCTGGTTATCAGATTCAACTAGACATCCAATACAGAAGGCAGATACATTCAACATAATACATTCACATTTCTCAAATGAGTGCTGAATATGGAATGGAGGACGTAGCATGTGATAGGCGGGAGCCTGGTCACACCAACAAACTGCAGGCTTTAAACTAAACCTGGTACAGATTTGATTTTGACAACTGTCATATTGTCGGGACTGTTTTCACCTGTAACTGGGGCTGCTATGTCTGCTTTAGATAGGATAAGAATATACAGTATATTGTAAATTAAGAATTGATTAACATATTCAAGATACCTTCACCCAAGTTCTTTATTTGTGTATTAATTATTACAAAAATATTAAAGGGAACCTGTCACCAGATTTTGGCCTTCTAAACTAAAACTAGCACCTTAAGCAGTGCCTGTGCTGCATTCTATAAAGGTTCATGACTCCCCTGACCCCCCCCCCTTCCTTGTAGATTCCACAAATACCTTTATAAAATATCCCTCAATGTATGTAATTGTCCGGTCCAGTCCGACGGGCGTCTTCATCTGCGCCTCCTGTCCCTCCTTTTGCTGTCCTCTTGTGCTGATTGTTTGTAAAAGGATAAGGCACAGCCAATATAGTGGAGGTATATCGAGGTGCACTTGTTGGTTTCCAAACCATAAGTCAATCAAATAGGTACAAGGCACTCTCAATGGTTAATTTTCATATAATTTATTCCAAAATAGTTTTAAACATGTGACGTTTCAGCCACTAGGTGGCCTTCATCAGACAACTGGTATCATAAACTGGTAAAAATTGGAGTGACAAGGCAATGGTATCCACCGCTATGCCGCGTGCCTATGCCTTGAGAGTGCCTTGTACCTATTTGATTGACTCTTGTGCTGATTGACTTGGATAATGCCTTGGGCACCATTCATGAAGGCAGGCAAAATCTCGCATCTGCGCAGACATATTCCTGGCTCGCGCAGGTGTACTTTGCTCTGCGCTATTGCGGGCAGAGCCGAAAACGTATGTGAACCGGCACGAACTGGCGAGATTTTGCCTGACGATGTGGATGAAACAACATGAAATCCCAATATGTAATAAAATACATGAAGAGGAGATATGTTATGGAAAAATCTAGAAAACACCCAAAACATTTTCAGATGTAAGTTCAATCAGTATGCAAAACATGTATGGACACATATGTCACATAGATTGCCAGTTTATATGACAGAGTAAAATATTTTAAAGCCCTACACACAAAGATCAGTGTAGTATCATGTCATATGTGCCTTAAATTGAATATAAAGCAGAAATTATGTGAAGTCAATGACATGGTGTCTAATAATTAGCATATGAAAGCACGTTTATACATTCAAATATAATAATGTCATCAAACACACACGCTGCATATACACATGTAAATATGCACATACAGTACATACCATCATTTCTACTTTTCAGTTCTTCTACATTCCTCCAGTTAAAGGACCTTTGATGACATCATGGTTACAAGACTTTGATGTCACCGAAGCTCTTTAAGCAGTCTTAACTAGAGATGAGTGAACCCGAACAGTAAAGTTTGGGGCTCGTACCAAACACGGACTTTACAAAAAAATCAGTATGAGTTCAAAGTTTCGGTGCTTTATGTATGCTAACCACTAAGCACTAACCCCAGAAGTGCTCTGTTTATTTCTCCCTGTACGTGGGTGGAGAATCAACCTGCCTAATCAGTGAATTAAAACTGGGATGAGGTCAAGTTCAGGTCCCAAACCAAACTTTATCTAAAGTCTGGCTGAACCCACTGAACCGAAATTCAACAGGTCTGCTCATCTCTAGTCTTGACCTCAGAATAGAAATGCTCGGAACCCCTAAGAAAGTACCGTAAGGGCCCTGAAAAATTGCTAGTTTGCCCAACTTTCCACCTAACACCAGCTCTGCATATTAGTCTCCTCTTCAGTTCCACTAGATTCCTGCATGGAATAGACGTGTGGTGACATTGTAGTTACCTGATCATAATGTCACCAAAAGTCCATTACCAGTGTTAGGCTATGTGCGCACTTTAAATTTCCACCTGCGTTTCAGCTGCTTTTTAGGTCCATTTTGAACTGCAGCGTTTTCATGCCAAAATGCATGCATTTTGATTTTTGTGCAAAGTCTATAGAAAATGTGGATTTCTTGTCCGCACTTTGAGTTTCCAAATGCAGCGTTTAATTTGCATATTTTGTGGCAAAAACCATGCGCTCAAAGAAGCAGCATGTCAATAGTTTTTGCCATTTTGGCTGTGTTCTACACTTTTTGAAATCAATGAGTTGTAGAAAATCGCTGCCAAAATGTGAAGCAGTGCTCTTGCATTGCATTATTATTGCGATCCACATGGTTTTTTTTAACATAACAAAGGCAGTTCTTTCGTCCTTCTCTCTCTGTCGGTCGGTCGGTCTCTCTCTCTCTATGTCTCTATCAGTCTCTCCCTCTCCCCCCCCTCATACTCACCGATCACCGGCGTGGCACTGCATGGCGTTCATACTGTGGCAGCTTCTTCTCTTTTGAAAAAGCCGACCGTTTATTAATCCATCACGTATTCCCTGCTTTCCCCGCCCACCGCGCCTATGATTGGTTGCAGTCAGACACGCCCCCACGTTGAGTGACAGCTGTCTCACTGCAACCAATTACATCCGCTGGTGGGCGTGTCTATATCGAGCAGTAAAAAAAATAAATAAATAAATGAATAAAAAAACGATGTGCGGTCCACCCCCATTTGAATACCAGCCAGGGTAAAGCCATACGGCTGGAGGCTGGTATTTTCAGGATGGGGAGCTCCACGTTATGGGGAGCTCCCCAGCCTAACAATATCAGCCAGCAGCCGCCCGGAAATTCCCGCATCCATTAGATGCAAAAGTCCCGGGACTTTACCGGCTCATCCCGACTTGCCCTGGTGCGATGGCAAACGGGGTAATAAGGAGTTAATGGCAGCAGCCCATAGCTGCCACTAAGTCCTAGGTTAATCATGGCAGGCATCTCCCCGAGATACCTTCCATGATGAACCTGTAAGTTAAAGTTAAATAAACACACACATCCAAAAAATTCTTTATTTGAAATGAAAGACAAAAAAACACCCTCTTTCACCACTTTATTAATTCCTCAAGAACACCTCCATGTCCGACGTAATCGACGCAAGGTCCCATGACACTTCCAGCTCTGCTACATCGGAAGCTGACAGGAGTGGCAGTAGAACACCGCCGCTCCTGTGAGCTCCATGCAGCAACTGAAGTGAGTCGCGTGATCAGCTGAGCTGTCACTGAGATTACTCGCAGCCACCGCTCTCACGTGGAGGCTGTGACCACGAGTAACCTGATTGCGCGGATCACTGCAGTCACTCAGTCCCTCACATGTGACAGCAAATCAAGCCGCGGCACATGCACAGAGCTGCGGGATAACAATGAAGTCGGGTGAAGTTCATCCGAGTTCATTCTGATCGAGCGGCACTGTCCCGCAGCCAGCCATGACAGTGACAGTGCGGTCCCACTCGGCTCTGCTGCAAGTCTATGGGGATGCTGCAGTGCCGAGTGGGTGCGTACTGTGAAAAATGTGCGTTCTGGATGCTTTTCCCACTCTGTCTATGGCAGAGAAAACATCCAGAACGCATGAATTCTCTCCAGGAATGTCCACACTTTGCATTCTGCAAAATGCGTCTCAGAATGCAGCTTTTTAGCTGCGTTCTGAGACGCACATGCAGTGACTTTTTCGCTGCAGAATTGAACTGCAAAGTGCGCACATAGCCTTAACCTTGTAATGAATATGTTGGAGACGGGATACTTATCAATTCTCTAGTCCCCCTAAATGCCGGTCATGACATTATTGCAGATAGATATTATTTTAGGAGTAGGGCTTATATGAAATCATGCTAGGGCTTATTTTTAGGGTAGGTCTTATGTTTGGGGAAACATGGTACATCTACAACTGAGAAAACATGAATTCTGTCAAAACATAACCAAGCAATCCAGTAAGTGACACATTACTAGAATCAGGCTCTCTGCAACGACATAATGATGCTCTCAGATTCCATAGAATTACCTGCTAACAGATTTCCTCTAAAGTTGATGATAGCATACTTTAGGCTACTTCTGTTTTAGACCCCAATAACACAAAGAAATAGTTTTTCTTGGTTGTGCTAATTGAGAATTTTAGTAGTATACAAAACACCTTGGAAACTTGCATTTTTTGGCATCAGAGTGAAAGAATTAATAGCAGATGTTTTTCAGAGTGATAAATATATTAAAGTAAGCTATGGTTCCATTATATGATTTATAAACTTTAAATACAATATTTAAGGATTAAAACATTATACACATTTTAATTGAAAGCAGTAAAAATCAGTAAAACTTAGGCCAAATATTTTATTGCTTTATACAAAGTATATATAAGGTACAAGCTGTAATTAAAATGATGTTTATTACTTTGATGAAAGTCTGTCATGGCTTGCGTTTTGGTCAGTTTCCACCCTGCTGAGCCACAGCCTGGACAGTCAATGTCCAAATGCTGATTATCTTTTACCTTTGCTTCTTTCCTTTTGGCTTCTGGTTATCAGGTGTTATCACTTGCTGATTTTCTCTGTCCTATCACATCCTGGGTGGGGCTATTTATACTCTCCTGATACCAGCCTTCTCTGTTGGCTATATTTCTATGTGGATTACTGCTAAGAAGTAGCCCTGTAGCTCAAGGTTTAGGAAGAGGCCAGTGTTGCTTTCTTTGTATTTTCTCATTTGCCTTTCCTACATCTATTTTTTGTTTTCTGTTAAGCTGTTAGGAGTTTACACTTGCTTGCTTTTATTATTTCTTAGTCCACTTGTGCACTTGTTTTATGTTTTCACACCTTGGGTCCTTGTCTATCTCTCCATTAATGTGTTGTGCAGCTAGGGATATTAAACAGTGCTGGAGCCAGTATGGTGATGGTGCAGCTTGAGTGAGATAGGCTATATTGCAACTTTAACTGTGTTTGAACACTTACGTGCATAATAATGTAATTCAAATGGTCAAAATTACACCCTTTTGTCCACAATTTGTGAATTTAAGTCCTCAGTGTGACAACATACGGCATGCAATGCATAATTTATCAAACATAATTATATTTTGTTACAAAGCCTGTTTCTTGAGGGACCTATTTCGATTTAAATCGACTTTGATGGCCTTATGAGGGCAAATCATGCCATATGAAGACTGGCAAAAGAGAAGGCTGAGAGGAGACTTAATAGCGGTCTACAAATATCTCAACTGTAGTCGCAGAACTGAGGGAACCACCCTATTCTCATTAGCACTAGGAATTACAGGAAGCAATGGGATGAAACTAAAAAGAAGGAGATACAGATTAGACATTAGGAAAAACCTTCTAACAGTGAGGGCAGTCAGAGAGTGGAACAGGCTACCATGGGAGATAGTGAGAGCAGTCAGAGAGTGGAACACGCTACCACAGGAGGTAGTGAGGGAAGTCAGAGAGTGAAACAGGTTACCATGGGAGGTAGTGAGGGCAGTCAGAGAGTGGAAGAGGCTACCACGGTAGGTAGTGAGGGCAGTCAGAGAGTGGAACAGGTTACCAGAGGAGGTAGTGAGCTCTCCATCAATGTAAATATTCAAGTGGAAGCTGGATAAATATATAGCTGGGATGATTTAGGAAAACCTGCACTCATTGGGAGTTGGACCCAATGGCCCTTGAGGTTTCTTTTCACTCTAATATTCTATGATTATCTGATATATTGGAAACTCCCTAAAAGTAATACCATTCTAATAAATTCAACCTTCAAATCCATCAAAACTGCTGTTAGGAAATTTTTAAATCCCTCAGGTGCTACACAGGGATTAATGCAACGAGCAGTAAACAAAACAATATACCTTTTCTTTCTAAAATATTTCTTTAGCACCAATATTTTCATATTCACAAAGGATATCATGAGAAAATGGACTACACAATTTGTCACCCAGATTCTTCTGAGCATGCTGATATCCAACAATGTAGTCAGAAACCTGTTTGGACAAATGGCAGAGCTCAAAAGGGAAATAACACCACTTGAATTTTGGAACAAAAAAATCTGAATTATTTATTTTCCACCAGTCCCACTATGGGATATGAATATTTTTTTCTTTGATGGCTTGTCTCTTGCATTGCAGTAGTATTGTACTGCAGTGTGAAAGACCTGTCAGTGTCTCACTGACACAGCCTGTAATCAGATGACCTTAAGGTACCATGGCAACTATCAGCAATTGCAATTATGATCACATAGGTCGATCCGTCAAAGGTTTTTTTAACTCACTTTTGACCACTTAGATGCCTTTGTTGTGATTGACAGCAGTATTAAATGGGTTATTCGGCCCTGATTGATTTCAAAACTAGTCGGCACCAATGCATGTGGATGTTAGTTGAAAAATACAGCTGTGACACGTGGAATTTTCACCTGCAGAGGAGCGCTAGTCACATTCCTTACCACTGTTTTAAATGGTAGTAGGGAATAAAGCCCCTTAACGACCACCGTTTTAACTATTATTTGCTATCGCTAAGGGATTAAATGGTAATAAATTGTCCCTTACATTTACTGAATTGTAGAAAAATACTTCCATATCATGAAAATCAACAGTAATATTACAGTATTGTTTTGCAAACCAGGATTGCCCCATAGAGCACAATGTTTGGTGCCTTTGTTTAGTCCTGGTAGAATTTGCCTTAATAAGTCAATGAAGTACCAATAATTATGGTTGGTTATGCCTGGTCTTTGAGCTTATGCTTCAGGTTCTCTGTAAAAGGGCACTGCCAAAAAGAAATATATAAACCTTTATTTTCAGTGATAAGATACAATAGTCCATTTTATTTTAACCTCTTAAAGACTAATGATATGCTATGCACATCACAAGTCATTTCCCTGCCCTCTTATGCTGAGCCCCAAACTTTCCTTGCAGATGAAGGCCCTAGCTGTTAACTAGAGATGAGCGATGTTTCAATCGAACCATTAGCCAATTTCAAATTCGAGTGGTTTTGGGCGGTGTTCGAGTCGTTCTATAACCTAAAGTGTGGCTTTTCACAGTAAGGCTATGTGCGCACATTGTGTATTTGCATGCGTCCTGCGCCCCCAGCACAATCCCTCTCTCTTTCCTAGTCACAGATCATGGGTTCCGTGCTGCACAGCTGTCACAAAGCTCCGGCGGCCGCTCATTATTCAATCTGGTATTCCCTGCATTCCCCGCCTACCGGCGCCCATGATTGGTTGCAGTCAGACACGCCCCCACGCTGAATGACAGCTCTCTCTCTGCCTATTTGTACCCGGCTGGGAACTAAAAATATAGGGAAGTCCTTGTTTTAATTATTTCATGAATTTAATGAAATAATAAAAAAAAAAATGACATGGGCTTCGCCCCATTTTTGTGTCCAGATAGAGAAAACTAGGCAGGTGGGGATTGGAATCCGCAACACAGGTTGGCCCGAGCTTTCTGGGCCCCTCTGCTGCGAATTGCAGTCTGCAGCCGCCCCAGAAAATGGCGCTTTCATAAAAGCGCTATCATCTGGCGCTGTATCCAACTCTTCCAGCAGCTCTGATGCTTGGTGGCTTGCTGGGTGATAAAGGGTTAATACTAGCTTTGTTTTACTAGCTAGTATTAAGCCAGAGATTCTTAATGTCAGGCAAGTTTGACCCGGCCATTAAAAATCTCCAATAAAGGGTTAAAAAAAAGACACCACACAGAGAAAAAATACTTTAATAGAAATTAATACACAGACACACTTAGAGACTCCATGTTTATTTCTCCCTCTCACCCCTCCACGATCCTGGTCTTCTTTCTCCTTCAACCCATGCAGCTCTGCTACATCAGACAGCACTGCATGGGAGGAAGACGCTGCTGCTCCCCATGCAGTCTAATCACTCAGTGAGTTAGCAGAGGCTGCAGGTTGTAAGCAGTGACGTCACCATTGCCACCGTTGCAATAGTAATCTGACAGGCAGGTTACTATAGGAACGGGGATCTCACCTGATTCCTGGTGCCGCTATTCACAGGCTCTGGCATCCAGTCCCTGCATGTGGGCTGACCCTGTAAAGAGCGCCGACATGCAGGAACAGGGAGCCAAGCATGTGCCCAAGCATCTCGCCGGTACACGGAGATGCTCAAATGAGCACCGCGTACTGGAGAGATGCACTGACAGGACCTAGCATGACGTTTAGCCATGTGATCAGTCTCTGGCCAATGAGATAATACACACGTGACTGGTCACATGCTATGACGACGTCACGGAAGGTCCTATCATCAGTGCTGGTTACCGGGAGGGCGCAACGATGATCGGAAGGAAAAGCGGTGGGAGACAGAGTTTGCAGGACGCATCGCGGGGACCTGTAAGTATAATTGCAATGTTTATTAATGTATGTGTACATGTATAATGTGTTTGTATGTGTTTGTGTTTGCCTGCCATTGTTGTCAATGGGGTTTGAAGGTGTTCGTCGACCGTTCACTAGAGATGAGCGAACTGGCCGTGGTTCGGCTCGAGTTCGGTTCGTCGAACGGAGGTCTCGTTCGAGTTCAGTTCGGCGAACGTTCGACGAACCGAACTCGAACCAATAGGATATAATGGGAGGCAATCACAAACACATAAAAATGCATTATAAATGTACACATACAGTTAATAAACATTGCCAGAACACTTACCAGTCCCCGCGATCCTTCCTGCACTCTGTCTCCTGCCGCTATTCCATCCGATGATCGCTGAATCCTCCTGGTGACCAGCACTGCCAGCAGTGATGCAGGACCTATCGTGACGTCAAAATAGCCATGTGACCAGTCACGTGGCTATTATCTCATTGGCCACAGACTGGTCACATGGCTATGACGCGTCATGTAGGACCTGTCATTGCACTCTCCGGTACACGGTGCACATTTGTGTATCGCCGTGTACCGGCGACATGCTCTAGCACACGGTCGACTCCCCGTTCCGTTAGGGACCGGCTGACACAGCCGGTCATTAATGGAGATCACCGTTGCCATAGCAACGCAGTTAGCGGTGACGTCACCGCTAACCGCGGCTCCGGGAATCACATGATCGGAGCCCTGTTGCTATGGTAACGCGTCTGTCACCGCCAGCAGCACTGATCTCTCACGGAGTGAAGGCTGCACGCTGCTTCCCGTGCAGCCTTCACAGAGTGAAGGCTGCACGGGAAGCAGCGTCTTCCCCCATGCTGCAGTGATGGAGCAGAGCTGCATTTGTTGAACGAGAAAGACAGAAGACCATGGATCGTGGAGGGCTGACAGGGGGTAATAAAGATGGAGTCTCTAATGTGTCTGTGTATTTATTTCTATTAAAGTATTTTTTCTCTGTGTGGTGTTTTTTGTTAACCGTTTATTGGAGATTCTTAATGGCCGGGTCAAATGTGCCTGACTTTAAGAATCTCTGGCTTAATACTGGCTAGTAAAACAAAGCCAGTATTAACTCATGATTACCCAACAAGCCACTCGGCTCCAGGGCTGTTGGAAGAGTTGGATACAGCGCCAGATGATGGCGTTTCTATGAGAGCGCCATTTTCTGGGGCGGCTGCGGACTGCAATTCGCAGCAGAGGCGCCCATTTGTTTTTTAATTATTTCATGAAATAAGTGAAATAATTAAAAAAAACGGGCTTCCCTATATTTTTGGTTCCCAGCTGGGTACAAATAGGCAACTGGGGGTTGGAGGCAGCCCGTGGCTGCCTGCTGTACCTGGCTAGCATACAAAAATATGGCGAAGCCCACGTCATTTTTTTTGGTGGGCAAAAAACTTCTGCATACAGTCCTGGATGGAGTATGCTGAGCCTTATAGTTCTGCAGCTGCTGTCTGCTCTTCTCCATACAGACAGACAGCAGCTGCAGAACTACAAGGTTCAGCATACTCCATCCAGGACTTTATACAGAAGTTTCTTGCCCCCTGAAAAAATTATGTGGGCTTCGCCATATTTTTGTATGCTAGCCAGGTACAGCAAGCAGGTACAGCTGCCCCCAACCCCCAGTTGCTTATTTGTACCCGGCTGGGAACCAAAAATAAAGGGAAGCCTTTTTTTTATTATTTTATGAATTTCATGAAATAATTAGAAAACAAATGACGTAGGCTTCGCCCCATTTTTGTGTCCAGCCAGGTACAACTAGGCAGCTGGGGTTTGGAATCCGCAGCACAGGTTGGCCTGAGCTTTCTGGGCCCCACTGCTGCGAATTGCAGTCTGCAGCTGCCTCAGAAACTGGCACTTTCATAGAAGCGCCATCTTCTGGCGCTGTATCCAACTCTTCCAGCACCTGCCTGCTATACCTGGCTAGCATACAAAAATATGGCGAAGCTCGCGTCCTTTTTTTGTAGTTTTTTGGCAAAGAAAATAAAAAATGCTTCCCTGGATTTTCCATTGCCAGTGAAGGTAAGACCAAGCAGTGGGGATTAGCAGCCAGTAGCTGCTTGGATTACCCTTAGCTAGCAATACAAAAAATGCAGTGGGAGCCCATATATATTTTTTTTAATTATTTATTTAAATAACTAAAAACAAAATGGGCTTCCCTGTATTTTGATTGCTGGACATCACAGTGCTGTAAAAATAAATCTTTAAAAACAATGACCTAGCGCTCCGCGGTATTTTTGATTCTTAGCGCAGATAAAGCAGACAGCTATGGGTTGCCACCCCCATCTGCCTGCCGTTACCTTGGTTGGCAATCAAAATACAGGGAAGCCCATTAATTTTTTCTATTTAAAAAATAGTTAAAAAAAATGACGTTTGGTCCCCCCATTTTTGATAGCCAGCTAGGGTAAAGCAGACGGCTGTAGCCTGAAAACCACAGCTGGCAGCTTTACCGTGGTTGGGGATCCAATGTGGAGGTCCCCCCAGGCTCTTTTTTTATAATTATTTTATAAATATGAATAATTACAAAAAAAAAAGTAGGGTCCCCCCCCCCAAATTGGATCACCAGCCAAGGTAAAGCGGACAGCTGTGGTCTGGTATTCTCAGGGTGGGAAGGTCCATAGTTATTGGGCCTTCACAGCCTAAAATAGCAGGCCGCAGGCACCCCAGATGTGGCGCATCCACTAGATGCGCAAATCCTGGCGCTTCATCCCAGCTCATCCCGTGCCCTGGTGCAGTGGCAAACGGGGTAATAAATCGGGTTAATACTAGCTGTAAAGTCACCTGAGATCAAGCCCAGCAGTTTGTGATGTCATGGCGTCTATTAGATACCCAACATCATAAACTGTCAGTACTAACAAAAAAAAATCGACAAAAGAAATTTATTTGAAAAAACAGTCCCCAAAACATTTCCTCTTTCACCAATTTATTGTAAGAAAAAAATAAAAAAATAAAGGGGTCCCACGACGACTCTGGACCGTCTAGAATATGGGGGGGAGACACTCAGGGAACGTATCCCCCATTTTCTAGGAGTGCAGACCCTTTATGTGAGTAGTGTGGGTTCACTGAATCTGCACTCACTCTCCCCGGGTCCACAGCAGCAGAGTCCATGTCGTAATGGTTGCTACCAAAGCTGCAATGCCCTGCTCATGAGGTAAGGGCATGCCTAATCAGGAGAACTATTCTACATTTCCAAATATTGGTATTTGCTGATATTATTGCTATTCCACCTACTATATATTGGGGATAGGATCTTGGAGATGGAATACCCCTTTAAGTCCAGTTATCCAGCTGAATTAATACTTAACAACAGAGCTCACTATTTAGATGTGTTTTCTTGTGGCGTATAACGGACTCTCATGTTTGGTAGTCGTTCAGCAGGGCAACTATAAAAGCAAATCCCTCCATTTGGAAATGTAGTATATAGCTCTCCTGATCAATTATGTTCCTTACCTCATGAGCAGGGCATTGCAGTAATAATAATAATTTATTCATTTATATAGCGTTATTAATTCCATAGCGCTGTATGTCTTTGGAGTGTGGGAGGAAACCGACGCAAACATGGGGAGAACATACAAACTACTTGCAGATGGTGCCCTTGGTGAGAATTGAACCCAGCACCTCAGCCTCAGCACTGCAAGACTGCAGTGCTAACCACTGAGCACCCGTGCCGCCTATTTAGCTTACAGATGCATAACCACCGCTCACTGTGTCTGAACACAGGAAGCTGAGCTGACAGCCGCTCTGTGCATGCGGCAGCGTCTATTGTGAAGGAGAGGGCCGTGGGGGGATCAACGCTGCACAGGTACCGTGGGACACCGGGGAACACCGGTAGGGTTATAGGGGGTGACCTGGCAGGGCCTGGGGAGGAGTTTTCTGTCGCATGTGTCATGGCACATGCAACAGAAATAAGAGGAGTAGGGTGAATGCGGCCGGCGCGCTGCTGTGCGCGCGGCCATCTTGGATTTCTGTGAGGGCATCGGGGGGGCACTTTGGCGACACCGGGGGACCGGAGGACACCAGGGAGGAGATTTATCATGTTTGTTCATGCCAGATGGGAGATGAATAATTTTTTACCGGCGCTGTCATTTACTGTAACGTAATCATCGGTATACGGTGTATACCTGTGATCACGTGAGCGGGGACCGGAAAAACCGTCCTGAATCATGATCTCCAGGGTCTCAGCTAGCCCTGAAACCCCGGAGATTTTCTGACGCTGGGGGGCGTTATTCACTTATTTCTGCATGCTGTTTATAAACGGCAGATCAGAATAAGGCTACATTCACACGACCGATCCATTTTTGTGGTCTGCAAAAAACAGTCCGTTTTTTTTCACGGGTGCATCCGTGTGGCATCCGTTTCCGTTCCGTAGACGGTCCGTATGTCATCTGTTTGTCATCCGTGTGCCTTCCGTTTTTTTTGTGTACTGCAAAAAAACTGAAGGAGGGAAAATACATAAATTTACCCAGGATCCTTAGCTTCAACCTACATGAGGCGGTCACATGTTCACTCCAGTGCCATTTTCTACTGCTTTTCACAGCGTAGAGCGCTCTGGTGATTTTCCTGTGCTTGTACACTTTATATCAGTCTTTTCTGTCATTATAATGGCAGAAAGACACATAATGTCCCACTCTCCTGCATTTTGTAATTTTGCACCCTTTGGTGCCTTTCATGTGGCACTAAGGGGTGCTTAGCTTTGTATTTAGCCAAAAAAATGAAAAAAAAAATGACGTAGGGTTCCCCCTATTTTTGTAGCCAGCTAGGGTAAAGAAGACGGCCGCAGCCTGCAGACCACAGCTGGCAGCCTCACCTTGGCTGGTAATCCAAAACTGAGGGCACCCCACGCTTTTATTTTAAATTAAATAAATAATTTGAAAAAAAAACACGTAGGGGTGCCCCCAAAATTGGATCATCAGCCAAGGTAAAGCAGACAGCTGGGGTCTGATATTCTCAGACTAGGGAGGTCCATGGTTATTGGACTCTCCCCAGCCTAAAAATAGCAGGCCGCAGCCGCCCCAGAAGTGGCGCATCCATTAGATGCGCCAATCCTGGTGCTTCGCCCCAGCTCATCCCGTGCCCTGGTGCGGTGGCAAACGGGGTAATATATGGGGTTAATACCAGATGTGTAATGTCACCTAGCACCAAGCCCTGGGGTTGGTGAGGTCAGGCGTCTATCAGATACCCGACATCACCAACCCAGTCAGTAATAAAAAAAATAGACGACAAACACATTTTTATTTGAAAAAACACTCCCCAATACATTCCCTTTTTAACCAATTTATTAGAAAGAAAAACAAATCCAGGTCTGGTGTAATCCAAGGGGTTGCCATGACGATCCACACTGTCCCAGTCAATGAAGAGCAGGATGTTCCCCATTGGTTGGGAGAGCAGTGCAGTGACCTGAGCTAATATCAATGGGTCAGCCCAGGTCACTGCAGGGGATGACAAGTGCTGCTGTCAGCGAGGTACATTACCTGCGCTGATCTCCTGCACTGCTGACAGCACCTGTCACTGAGTTCAATGACCGCCGCCTTCACAGCCAAGTATCGCGAGAGGCCCGTGACGTCACCGCTAGTCAGTCTCGGGTCGAAAGCGAGAGAAGGTGATGTGACAAGCGGCGGCCATGGAGGACAGTGACAGCGCTGAGGTCGGGAATTCATCACCGCAGGTAAGCCGAGCGGGACCATGTGTGCAGAGTGCCAGGAGGACGTCAGTGTCGTGGACTGCATGGCTGGGGACGTGTGTGTGTGTGTGTGTGTGAGTGTGTGTGTACATGCCGCGTGCAGGAGGGGGCGGAGTGAGCTGAGCGGGGAAGTGTGGGCTTCCTGCATGTAACTAGGATAAACATCGGGTTACTAACCAAAGCGCTTTGCTTGCATACCCGATGTTTATCTTGGTTACCAGCTTCTGGCAGTCTGCCAGCGATGGCTCCTGCCCACTGTAGCTGTAAAAAGCCCCGCTTTTTGCTGCTAGAACCGTTCTCGAACGTATCTAGAACTATCGAGCTTTAGCAAAAAGCTCGAGTTCTAGTTCGATCTAGAACAGCCCCCAAAATCACTCGAGCCGCGAACTGGAGAACCTCGAACCGCAAACCGTGCTCAACTCTACCGTTCACTGAACACACCTGCCATTCGACTAACCGAACCGAACTCGAACACTAGTGGGGTGGCTCATCTCTACTGTTAACCTCTGTCATCGTGTTCGGCATTCATAGGAGACTTTGTAGGGGCATACATAGAACAAGTGAATAGACTATTCCATGTTCAAAACCATTAAATACAGTAAAGGTAAATAATGTTTTAAAATGAAAAACAAAATCAAATCACCCTCACTTTAACACATTAAAAATAAAGAAAAAAAATACACATTTGGTATTGCTGCATTTGTAAAAGTCCAGTCTATTAAAATAAAAAAAATAATCCAATCGGAAAACAGCATAATAATGAAAAAATCAAAACGTCAAAATTGCAGTTTTTCTGCTGCTGCAAGTACAGAAAAAAATCTACTAAAAGACGATCAAAACAACGCATGTATCCTAAAATAATATCAATAAAAACATCAGCTCGGGGTACAAAAATAAGTCATCCCTCAGGTAGAAATCCCCAAAATTTAAACCATCATGGCTAGGCATGAGTGAACTTGAACTGTAAAGTTTGGAGTCTATGCATGGACTGCAAACACGGACTTCTAAGGTCAGTGTTACTGTTTGGGTGTGGCAACCTGGATAATGATAGACATTTAAAAAAAAGGAAAAGAAGAAAATAAGGAATGAAGCAGGACATTTATACTTACCGACCGTCCCCATGGCTGTAACACTGATTCTGAGTCCGATCATTAGCTGTCATGCATATTCACTGCTTTCCCCGCCCACAGTCAATCCTGGCACCTGTGCTTGGTTAAAGTCAGACCGCACCCCCACCCTCTGGGACAGCGACTGTGATTGGTTGGAATCACACATGCTGTTTGCGCCCCTATAGTGGAGTAAAAATAAATGGACAAAAATGGCATGGGGTCCCCTGTATTGTGATACTCAATGCAGATAAAGTAGACAGATACAGGCTGCAGCCCCCAGCCATGTACGTTATCTTGGCTGTGTCTCAAAATATGAGGGAACCTATGCAGCTTTTTTTAATTATTTAAATAAATGATTTTAAAAAAGAACATGCTGTCCTCCCAATTTTGATACCCAGACAAGATAAAGCTTGACAGCTGGGGCTAGTATTCTCAGCCTTGGGAGGCCCATGATTATTGCACCCCCGCAAGCAAAAAAATAGCAGCTTGCAGCCACCCAAGAATTGTTGCATTTATTAGATGTAACAATTCCAGAGTTTTACCTGACTCATCTCGATTGCCCCGGTGCATTCAAAATCTGGGTCAAACAAGGAGTAAATGAAAACTGGGATTTGTAAAAAATCACAGCTACCACTAAGCCCTGTATTAGTAATGCGATGGCGTCTATGAGACCTCCCCATTACTGACCCTGTAAGTCAAAAGAAATAAACCCAAAACACATAGAAAAATACTTCATTAAAAAAAACCCTCTCTTTTGCCAATTTATTAACCCCGAAATAACCAGGTCCAACGTAATTCACACCACGATCTCCCAAGTCGCAACGCAGAGGCACATTAGAAAACATGACCGCCTGCTGCGGCTTCAGGCAGACACTGACTGAGCCACAGTTGTGAGGGGTGATGTCACTAAGTTTACCTGTGGTCACAGCTGAAGCTTCCTATGGTACCCCACCTATGACCACAGGTAAACTCACCTCAGGTAAACTCATTGAACTCAATGACCTTACCTGAGGTGAATTCATTAAGTTAAATGAGACCTGACTCTTGTGGCAGAAAATTACGTCTTTTTGCCAAGAAATGCCGATTTGGTGCTGGATTTTATACACCTAATTCCTGCACCAAATCTGCATCTGGTAAAAAATCACATAAAAAACGCATTGTGTTTTCATGGTTTCTTTTTGTCAGGAGATGCAGTATTGGTGCAGGAATTTGGTGTATAAATTCCAGCACAAAATCTGCATCTCTTGGCAAAAAAAAATTGATTTTCTGCCAGGAGATGCAGGTCTCATTGAACTGAGTGAATTCACCTGAGGTGAGGTCACTGAGTTCATTGACTTCATCTGAGATGAGTTTACCTGAGGTCATATCGTGGGAACCTCCAGCTGTTACCACAGGTACACTCAGTTATGTCACTACTCACAGCTGCAGCTCAGTCAGTGTCTGCCTGAAGTCGCAGCATGCAGTCATGTTCACTAATATGCCCACATGCTGTAACTTCAGTATGTAGCAGAGCCAGGATCATTATGGGAAATCTTGGTGCGGATTACATCAAATCTGGTTGTTTTGGGGGTTAATAAATTGAAGAAAGATTTTTTTTTGTTTTTTTTAAATATAGGAATTTTCCCTGTGTTTTTCATTTAATTCTTTGGACTTACAGGGTTAGTAATGGGGGGATCTCATAGACCTCTTCCATTACTAATCCAGGGCTTAGTAGCAGCTATGATTTTTGACAAATCACAGCTGTCATTAACCCCTTATTTTACCCTGATTGCCAATGCAGTAGTGCAATCCGGAGGAGCAGGCTAAAGCGTTGGATTTGTCACATCTAATGGATGTGACAATACCAGGGTAGATGCAAGTTACTATGTTTAGGCTGGGGGGGCAATAACTATGAGCTTCCCCAGGCTGAGAATACGAGCCCCCATCTGTCAGCTTTATCTTGGCTGGATATCAGAATTGAAGGGGACCGCAAGCTTTTTTTTAAAATTATTTATTTAAATAATTAAATAGATTAAAAAGAGCCACATTAGGTCCCTCATTTTTTGATACACAGCCAAGATAATGCACATAGCTGGGGGCTGCAGCCTGTAGCCATCTGCTTTATCTGTACTAAGTATCATTATATGGGGACCCTACTTCATTTTTTAAATTTATTTATTTTTAAACCACTCTAAGGATACAGAGAGTGTGTGTGATTCCAACCAATCAAAGATGTTGTCACAGAGGGTGGGGGCTCAGTCAGACTGCAACTAATCACAAATACTAGTACTGATGGTGGACAGGGGAAGCAGGGAATGCATGAGTGCTAATGATTGGACCTAAAAGTAGTGTTACAGGTGCTGTGAAGGTTGCTAAGTTCAACTGTTCTGCTTTATTCCTTATTTTCTTTATTTTGCAGCCCCCCTAGCCCTTACTAACACCATTTTATAACAAATAAGTTTGGATCCCTTCGACTAATATGGGGTTCAGCGTCTGGGGTCAAGTTCGGCTGCCGAATCTGATTTTTTTTAGTCCATGCTGGTTTGACAAACCTGAATATCGACAAGTTCACTCATCACTAATTAAAACTCTCAGGTCAGGACACGAGCAAGATTATTATTTTTTTAAATTTCTGCATTTTTTTCACCACTTAAAACAAAAACTATATATGTCTGGTATCTATGTAATCATGCTCACCTGGAGAATCATACAGCAAGGCCAGTTTTATGGTAAAATTAATGCTGTAAATAAAATCGCCAAAAGACAGTTTAGTACTTTACTGTTTTTGCTATTTCGCCACACTTGGAATTTATTTACCACTTACCATTTCATCACATGATAAAATGGATGGTGCTATTCAAAAGTACAACTTTATTTGCAAAAAATAAACCGTCACATGGCTATATTGATGGAAAAAAGAAGTTAAGGCCCCTGCAATAAGTTTAGGATAAAGTGCAAAAAAGAAAAACTGCCCGGTCTGTAAGGGGTTCTCATTACTAACATTGTCATATAAACTGCAAACTTCTGATGTTCTCAGTTTTTATGAAGTTATCTTTCTCAGTGGATTGTCCATATCTTTCGTTTTAAATTAGAACAACTCAACGGAGCATTCCACCATGAGAGCAACTTTAACAGAATAGATCAGGAATGAATAAAGTAACAAAGCACCTCAATAATACTGGTAAAACACAAAAGGGAGATAATTCATCAAAATTTGTCTTATTCCTTTGTAATATCCCCTGTCCTATCTTTGCCCATTTCCATGGACCTTCAGCTTTCCAGCCTGGAGACCATAAAATATAAAAGCTCTTTCATTCTAACTATAATTTCTTTTCACAATACCGATAATTGACTGTGACATTTGTAGGTCTGTCTGCCTAAAAGAACATAAGATAAGACTTTAGAAGAATATTTGATGTGCTTGCACAGGATCTGCAATGTGCAGAGAAATAGAATATTGACTGATTCCAACAAAATTTCTATTTCGAGAGGGATAAGCTAAAATAATTTTCTTTTAAGAAAATTTGATAAGCAATAGATGGCTTTTGACTCCTTAAGGATATGGCCTAGTTTGGGATTTAAGACCACAGATATTTTTCCAGTCATTTGCAAGTTAAAAAAAAAAAGCAATACCTTTTTTTATTTTTCTGTCAACATAGCTATTCTAGGACTTTGTGAATTGTATTATTTAATAACAACACTTTGGGGGACATGTATTATATTGAATAACTTTTACAATTTTTTTTTTTGGGGGGGAGAGGGTAGAAAAAAACAGCAATTCCACAATTGTTTTTTGCTGAGACTATTTTACAGTGTTAATTGTGTAGTATAAAAATATAATTATGACCATTGCAAATTTATATACTTCATACAGTGTCACCGCATTACAAGACCATAAGATTTTTACATTTCCGGCAATGTGGCTTTATTGATTTTGGGTTCCATTTTGGGTTGCTTTAGTATTTTTAATTACTTTTTAAAAGTCTAAAAAAAAAGTCACTAGTTTTTTACTTAACGCTAGAACGTGCAACCATAAAAATCTACCATAGAAAACAAGTGACCTAGCAGGCCTGCGAAGCCCCAATTTGCGTTCTAGGGTTAATGAACCAAAGGGCCATGATGCAAAGCACAAAATAATGCAAATGTATAAATAATAGACCAACAAGGAAATTATATAACTAATCAGAGATTCAATAAAAATGATGCACATACAGTAGCTTTTATTAGATAACATTAAAAAGACATGTAAAAAATATCCAATTACAAACACATGGAAAAATTGGCTGACGAGCCGACAAAAAATAGCATAGATGTAAGGCAAAGGATCAGAAGGAAGGAATACGAAGAGTAAAGAGCAGGGTATAGAAAATTACAATAGAAAACCAAAAAGTCACCTTAACACTAGAAGTCAAAGAGAGGGGTCATTTAACATTTCTACCTTTGGAACCCAGAGACGGGTCGAATGACCTGAAGGATTTTAGCTAACATCCTATAATCACCGTCTTTTGTAGAGTTGAGCGCGGTTCGTGGTTCGTGGTTCTCCAGTTCGCGGCTCGAGTGATTTTGGGGCATGTTCTAGATCGAACTAGAACTCGAGCTTTTTGCAAAAGCTCGGTAGTTCTAGAAACGTTCGAGAACGGTTCTAGCAGCCAAAAAACAGCTAAATCATAGCTTGGTTTCTGCTGTAATAGTGTAAGTCACTCTGTGAATCAAACTATTATCACATTTCAGTGTATAGTGTGCGTGAACAGCGCCTTCAGATCACTGCTGTTTCTATAATGGCGATCGCCATTTTTTTTTTTTCTTGTCTTCCTTCCCTAAGTGCGCGCGTCTTGTGGGGCGGGCCAGCATGTCAGCCAATCCCAGACACACACACAGCTAAGTGGACTTTGAGCCAGAGAAGCAACGGCATGTGTGATAGGATCTGCATGTCACATGTCCCTGCATTATAAAACCGGACATTTTCTTCACGGACGCCATTATCTGCCTTCTGCGTCTTTGGTGTCAGACATCACTGTCGCAGCTCCGTCTTCCTGAGTCCTATAGCCGATACAGCTGTATGCGCTGCATACACAGCGTTAGACAGCTTAGGGAGAGCACTTTATAGCAGTCCTTTTAAGGGCTCCAACCGGCAGGGTCAGAGAGCCATAGGTGACAGGTCCTGCAAACAGCAACAGCGTCTGTGTAGCCCAGGTCAGGGATTTCCTACCTGCATTTCACCATTAGGAGGGAATAGAAAGGCAGGCTTCCATTCCTCTACCCAGAGCACCACAATCCTGCCACTGTACCCTCTTGTCCTCTGCACACTCCAACTGATAACTAAGCCATTATACTAGCAAACACTCAGTGTACCTAGTGGCATCCTATACGTGGCTATTGGACTTTGCTATAGTCCCACTAGTGCAAAGACATTTGCAGAGCGCGTCTGCCTGCATTGCACACTACAACTCATTCTAACCAAGCCATTATACTAGCAAACACTCAGTGTACCTAGTGGCATCCTATACGTGGCTATTGGACTTTGCTATAGTCCCACTAGTGCAAAGACATTTGCAGAGCGCGTCTGCCTGCGTTGCACACTACAACTCATTCTAACCAAGCCATTATACTAGCAAACACTCAGTGTACCTAGTGGCATCCTATACGTGGCTATTGGACTTTGCTATAGTCCCACT
The DNA here is from genome assembly GCF_048569485.1 of Anomaloglossus baeobatrachus. Classification (NCBI taxonomy): domain Eukaryota; kingdom Metazoa; phylum Chordata; class Amphibia; order Anura; family Aromobatidae; genus Anomaloglossus; species Anomaloglossus baeobatrachus. The sequence goes on along the minus strand of NC_134354.1, from coordinate 141,860,060 downwards.
AGTGCAAAGACATTTGCAGAGCGCGTCTGCCTGCGTTGCACACTACAACTCATTCTAACCAAGCCATTATACTAGCAAACACTCAGTGTACCTAGTGGCATCCTATACGTGGCTATTGGACTTTGCTATAGTCCCACTAGTGCAAAGACATTTGCAGAGCGCGTCTGCCTGCGTTGCACACTACAACTCATTCTAACCAAGCCATTATACTAGCAAACACTCAGTGTACCTAGTGGCATCCTATACGTGGCTATTGGACTTTGCTATAGTCCCACTAGTGCAAAGACATTTGCAGAGCGCGTCTGCCTGCGTTGCACACTACAACTCATTCTAACCAAGCCATTATACTAGCAAACACTCAGTGTACCTAGTGGCATCCTATACGTGGCTATTGGACTTTGCTATAGTCCCACTAGTGCAAAGACATTTGCAGAGCGCGTCTGCCTGCGTTGCACACTACAACTCATTCTAACCAAGCCATTATACTAGCAAACACTCAGTGTACCTAGTGGCATCCTATACGTGGCTATTGGACTTTGCTATAGTCCCACTAGTGCAAAGACATTTGCAGAGCGCGTCTGCCTGCGTTGCACACTACAACTCATTCTAACCAAGCCATTATACTAGCAAACACTCAGTGTACCTAGTGGCATCCTATACGTGGCTATTGGACTTTGCTATAGTCCCACTAGTGCAAAGACATTTGCAGAGCGCGTCTGCCTGCGTTGCACACTACAACTCATTCTAACCAAGCCATTATACTAGCAAACACTCAGTGTACCTAGTGGCATCCTATACGTGGCTATTGGACTTTGCTATAGTCCCACTAGTGCAAAGACATTTGCAGAGCGCGTCTGCCTGCGTTGCACACTACAACTCATTCTAACCAAGCCATTATACTAGCAAACACTCAGTGTACCTAGTGGCATCCTATACGTGGCTATTGGACTTTGCTATAGTCCCACTAGTGCAAAGACATTTGCAGAGCGCGTCTGCCTGCGTTGCACACTACAACTCATTCTAACCAAGCCATTATACTAGCAAACACTCAGTGTACCTAGTGGCATCCTATACGTGGCTATTGGACTTTGCTATAGTCCCACTAGTGCAAAGACATTTGCAGAGCGCGTCTGCCTGCGTTGCACACTACAACTCATTCTAACCAAGCCATTATACTAGCAAACACTCAGTGTACCTAGTGGCATCCTATACGTGGCTATTGGACTTTGCTATAGTCCCACTAGTGCAAAGACATTTGCAGAGCGCGTCTGCCTGCGTTGCACACTACAACTCATTCTAACCAAGCCATTATACTAGCAAACACTCAGTGTACCTAGTGGCATCCTATACGTGGCTATTGGACTTTGCTATAGTCCCACTAGTGCAAAGACATTTGCAGAGCGCGTCTGCCTGCGTTGCACACTACAACTCATTCTAACCAAGCCATTATACTAGCAAACACTCAGTGTACCTAGTGGCATCCTATACGTGGCTATTGGACTTTGCTATAGTCCCACTAGTGCAAAGACATTTGCAGAGCGCGTCTGCCTGCGTTGCACACTACAACTCATTCTAACCAAGCCATTATACTAGCAAACACTCAGTGTACCTAGTGGCATCCTATACGTGGCTATTGGACTTTGCTATAGTCCCACTAGTGCAAAGACATTTGCAGAGCGCGTCTGCCTGCGTTGCACACTACAACTCATTCTAACCAAGCCATTATACTAGCAAACACTCAGTGTACCTAGTGGCATCCTATACGTGGCTATTGGACTTTGCTATAGTCCCACTAGTGCAAAGACATTTGCAGAGCGCGTCTGCCTGCGTTGCACACTACAACTCATTCTAACCAAGCCATTATACTAGCAAACACTCAGTGTACCTAGTGGCATCCTATACGTGGCTATTGGACTTTGCTATAGTCCCACTAGTGCAAAGACATTTGCAGAGCGCGTCTGCCTGCGTTGCACACTACAACTCATTCTAACCAAGCCATTATACTAGCAAACACTCAGTGTACCTAGTGGCATCCTATACGTGGCTATTGGACTTTGCTATAGTCCCACTAGTGCAAAGACATTTGCAGAGCGCGTCTGCCTGCGTTGCACACTACAACTCATTCTAACCAAGCCATTATACTAGCAAACACTCAGTGTACCTAGTGGCATCCTATACGTGGCTATTGGACTTTGCTATAGTCCCACTAGTGCAAAGACATTTGCAGAGCGCGTCTGCCTGCGTTGCACACTACAACTCATTCTAACCAAGCCATTATACTAGCAAACACTCAGTGTACCTAGTGGCATCCTATACGTGGCTATTGGACTTTGCTATAGTCCCACTAGTGCAAAGACATTTGCAGAGCGCGTCTGCCTGTGTTGCACACTACAACTCATTCTAACCAAGCCATTATACTAGCAAACACTCAGTGTACCTAGTGGCATCCTATACGTGGCTATTGGACTTTGCTATAGTCCCACTAGTGCAAAGACATTTGCAGAGCGCGTCTGCCTGCGTTGCACACTACAACTCATTCTAACCAAGCCATTATACTAGCAAACACTCAGTGTACCTAGTGGCATCCTATACGTGGCTATTGGACTTTGCTATAGTCCCACTAGTGCAAAGACATTTGCAGAGCGCGTCTGCCTGCGTTGCACACTACAACTCATTCTAACCAAGCCATTATACTAGCAAACACTCAGTGTACCTAGTGGCATCCTATACGTGGCTATTGGACTTTGCTATAGTCCCACTAGTGCAAAGACATTTGCAGAGCGCGTCTGCCTGCGTTGCACACTACAACTCATTCTAACCAAGCCATTATACTAGCAAACACTCAGTGTACCTAGTGGCATCCTATACGTGGCTATTGGACTTTGCTATAGTCCCACTAGTGCAAAGACATTTGCAGAGCGCGTCTGCCTGCGTTGCACACTACAACTCATTCTAACCAAGCCATTATACTAGCAAACACTCAGTGTACCTAGTGGCATCCTATACGTGGCTATTGGACTTTGCTATAGTCCCACTAGTGCAAAGACATTTGCAGAGCGCGTCTGCCTGCGTTGCACACTACAACTCATTCTAACCAAGCCATTATACTAGCAAACACTCAGTGTACCTAGTGGCATCCTATACGTGGCTATTGGACTTTGCTATAGTCCCACTAGTGCAAAGACATTTGCAGAGCGCGTCTGCCTGCGTTGCACACTACAACTCATTCTAACCAAGCCATTATACTAGCAAACACTCAGTGTACCTAGTGGCATCCTATACGTGGCTATTGGACTTTGCTATAGTCCCACTAGTGCAAAGACATTTGCAGAGCGCGTCTGCCTGCGTTGCACACTACAACTCATTCTAACCAAGCCATTATACTAGCAAACACTCAGTGTACCTAGTGGCATCCTATACGTGGCTATTGGACTTTGCTATAGTCCCACTAGTGCAAAGACATTTGCAGAGCGCGTCTGCCTGCGTTGCACACTACAACTCATTCTAACCAAGCCATTATACTAGCAAACACTCAGTGTACCTAGTGGCATCCTATACGTGGCTATTGGACTTTGCTATAGTCCCACTAGTGCAAAGACATTTGCAGAGCGCGTCTGCCTGCGTTGCACACTACAACTCATTCTAACCAAGCCATTATACTAGCAAACACTCAGTGTACCTAGTGGCATCCTATACGTGGCTATTGGACTTTGCTATAGTCCCACTAGTGCAAAGACATTTGCAGAGCGCGTCTGCCTGCGTTGCACACTACAACTCATTCTAACCAAGCCATTATACTAGCAAACACTCAGTGTACCTAGTGGCATCCTATACGTGGCTATTGGACTTTGCTATAGTCCCACTAGTGCAAAGACATTTGCAGAGCGCGTCTGCCTGCGTTGCACACTACAACTCATTCTAACCAAGCCATTATACTAGCAAACACTCAGTGTACCTAGTGGCATCCTATACGTGGCTATTGGACTTTGCTATAGTCCCACTAGTGCAAAGACATTTGCAGAGCGCGTCTGCCTGCGTTGCACACTACAACTCATTCTAACCAAGCCATTATACTAGCAAACACTCAGTGTACCTAGTGGCATCCTATACGTGGCTATTGGACTTTGCTATAGTCCCACTAGTGCAAAGACATTTGCAGAGCGCGTCTGCCTGCGTTGCACACTACAACTCATTCTAACCAAGCCATTATACTAGCAAACACTCAGTGTACCTAGTGGCATCCTATACGTGGCTATTGGACTTTGCTATAGTCCCACTAGTGCAAAGACATTTGCAGAGCGCGTCTGCCTGCGTTGCACACTACAACTCATTCTAACCAAGCCATTATACTAGCAAACACTCAGTGTACCTAGTGGCATCCTATACGTGGCTATTGGACTTTGCTATAGTCCCACTAGTGCAAAGACATTTGCAGAGCGCGTCTGCCTGCGTTGCACACTACAACTCATTCTAACCAAGCCATTATACTAGCAAACACTCAGTGTACCTAGTGGCATCCTATACGTGGCTATTGGACTTTGCTATAGTCCCACTAGTGCAAAGACATTTGCAGAGCGCGTCTGCCTGCGTTGCACACTACAACTCATTCTAACCAAGCCATTATACTAGCAAACACTCAGTGTACCTAGTGGCATCCTATACGTGGCTATTGGACTTTGCTATAGTCCCACTAGTGCAAAGACATTTGCAGAGCGCGTCTGCCTGCGTTGCACACTACAACTCATTCTAACCAAGCCATTATACTAGCAAACACTCAGTGTACCTAGTGGCATCCTATACGTGGCTATTGGACTTTGCTATAGTCCCACTAGTGCAAAGACATTTGCAGAGCGCGTCTGCCTGCGTTGCACACTACAACTCATTCTAACCAAGCCATTATACTAGCAAACACTCAGTGTACCTAGTGGCATCCTATACGTGGCTATTGGACTTTGCTATAGTCCCACTAGTGCAAAGACATTTGCAGAGCGCGTCTGCCTGCGTTGCACACTACAACTCATTCTAACCAAGCCATTATACTAGCAAACACTCAGTGTACCTAGTGGCATCCTATACGTGGCTATTGGACTTTGCTATAGTCCCACTAGTGCAAAGACATTTGCAGAGCGCGTCTGCCTGCGTTGCACACTACAACTCATTCTAACCAAGCCATTATACTAGCAAACACTCAGTGTACCTAGTGGCATCCTATACGTGGCTATTGGACTTTGCTATAGTCCCACTAGTGCAAAGACATTTGCAGAGCGCGTCTGCCTGCGTTGCACACTACAACTCATTCTAACCAAGCCATTATACTAGCAAACACTCAGTGTACCTAGTGGCATCCTATACGTGGCTATTGGACTTTGCTATAGTCCCACTAGTGCAAAGACATTTGCAGAGCGCGTCTGCCTGCGTTGCACACTACAACTCATTCTAACCAAGCCATTATACTAGCAAACACTCAGTGTACCTAGTGGCATCCTATACGTGGCTATTGGACTTTGCTATAGTCCCACTAGTGCAAAGACATTTGCAGAGCGCGTCTGCCTGCGTTGCACACTACAACTCATTCTAACCAAGCCATTATACTAGCAAACACTCAGTGTACCTAGTGGCATCCTATACATGGCTATTGGACTTTGCTATAGTCCCACAAGTGCAAAGACATTTGCAGAGCGCGTCTGCCTGCGTTGCACACTACAACTCATTCTAACCAAGCCATTATACTAGCAAACACTCAGTGTACCTAGTGGCATCCTATACGTGGCTATTGGACTTTGCTATAGTCCCACTAGTGCAAAGACATTTGCAGAGCGCGTCTGCCTGCGTTGCACACTACAACTCATTCTAACCAAGCCATTATACTAGCAAACACTCAGTGTACCTAGTGGCATCCTATACGTGGCTATTGGACTTTGCTATAGTCCCACTAGTGCAAAGACATTTGCAGCACGTCTGCCTGCGTTGCACACTCCAACTAATTATAACTAAGTTGCATTGTCAGGGATATTTATTCTTTATTATTCTGCTGTTAATAAAGCTAGACCACCACTGCAATCTTCACCACCTCTCAATTTTTACTACCACATTTTCAGTCCACAATCTTGTCGCAATCAACATGAGTGGCAAAATGACAGATGCTGGTGGAAAGGGGAAGAGGCGTGGTGTAAAAGGCAAAAAAGGTTTTGTCCGTGGGGAAGGTGGCAAAGCTCCATTATCATCTGCTGAAGATAGACCATCTACCAGCAAAAGTAAGATGTCTACTACTTACCGTGGACAATCCGATGTGCTCCCTTTGTTACGGACACGAACAACAGGAACAAAGGTAGATGATGGGCAAAAAAGGAAAATGCTTGAATGGATCTCAAGTGGTCCAACAAGTGCCCTCTCTGCCACTTCAAGTACCGCATCCAAAAAACACCAGTCCTCTGAGTTGTCATCCCAATCAAACTTGCTTTCTCCCAGCTCTGAAGTCTCCATCAGCCCTGCACAGTATGGTGGAACTGAGATGGCTGAGTCTGCAGAGCTGTTCAGTCACACTATAGCCTGGGAATCAGAGGTCTGCTCCCAAGCTACAGTGAGTACAGAACAGGAAATGGTCTGCAGTGATGCCCAGAACCTTTGTGACTCAGATTCAGGCCGTGAGGACCAAGTTTCTGAGCATAATGTTGACCCTTTGTCACAAACTGTAACACCTGTGGTTATAGACAATGAGGAACATACTGATGAAGATGAGACGCAGATACCCGATTGGGATGACAACTTAAATATTCGTTCAGGGCAAGAAGAGGCTCGGTCTGAGGGGGAGGGGAGTGCAAACACAACAATTGATGATGACGTTCTAGATCCCACCTACTGTCAACCCCCAGTCAGGCACTCGAGGAGGTCAACAGAGGCGGTGGAGGAGGATGCAACCGACGACGAAGTTACCTTGCGCCTTCCTGGACAGAGTCGGAGCACTGGTAGCACGTCTACAACTGCATCCTCAGCCACCACTCTGCCTATGAGCATTATTCGGGGTGGATCAACAGGTCGCATGGCCTCTAAGCCTTGCCTAGCCTGGTCCTTTTTTCACATCGAAAAAGATCGCCCAACTCATGTGATATGTAACATTTGTCATGATTCTGTTAGTAGAGGTCAAAACCTCAGCAGTTTGACAACTTCTTCCATGAATCGTCACATGACTAAATATCATAAGTCCCGGTGGGAAGCTCACCGTGCTGCAATGCGGCCTAGTGGAGCGAACCATCCACCGCCCGCCCCTTCCACTGCATCCGCGCGCTCTTCATCTTCTAGGACTGTGGGGACAGCTGCCACACCTGTTTTTCCACGCAAAACTTCCACCACTGTAACCGCAACAGGCAGTTTGCTTGTAAGGTCGTCAGTTGGTTTGGAAGGGGAAACAAGTGAGTGTGTACAGCTCTCTCAGACATCGATAGCACCAACGTTGGATGAAGGCAACATCATGTCTCCGCCTGCACTTTCCTCACAAACCTGCATTTTTCAAGGGACACCCTACTCAACACCGTCTACACACAGCAGCCAGATCTCTGTCCCTCAGATGTGGTCAAATAAAAGGCCACTTCCTCCGACCCATGACAAAGCTAAGAGGTTGACTCTATCCCTCTGTAAGCTGTTGGCTACCGAAATGCTGCCTTTCCGCCTAGTGGACACACAGGATTTTAGAGACCTTATGTCTGTCGCTGTGCCCCAGTACCAGATGCCTAGTCGCCACTACTTCTCTAAGAAAGGTGTGCCCGCGCTACACCAGCATGTCGCACACAACATCACCGCTTCCTTGAGAAACTCTGTGTGTGAACGGGTGCATTTCACCACCGATACTTGGACCAGTAAGCATGGACAGGGACGTTACATGTCGCTGACTGGGCACTGGGTAACTATGGTGATAGATGGTGAAGGGTCTGCTGCACAAGTCTTGCCGTCCCCACGACTTGTGTGTCAATCCTCTGTCTGTCCAAGTTCCGCCACTGCTTCTGCATCCTCCACCTCATCTGGGTCCTCCACCTCCGCCCCAAGCCTGCCTGGTCAGGCCACCAGCGTTCTCACTGCGCAGAAGGAATCACGCACCCCTCATTACTATGCTGGCAGCAGAGCGCAACGGCATCAGGCGGTCTTTAGCTTGACATGTCTTGGTAATAAGAGTCACACAGCTGAGGAGTTGTGGTCAGCTTTGCGGTCCGAGTTTAATAAATGGTTGTCTCCACTCAAACTGCAGCCTGGTAAGGCCGTGTGCGACAATGCTGCAAACCTGGGTGCGGCACTTCGCCTGGGCAAGGTGACACACGTACCTTGTATGGCTCACGTGTTGAACCTTGTCGTGCAGCAATTTTTAACACACTATCCCGGCCTAGATGGCCTTCTGAACAGGGCACGAAAACTGTCAGCTCACTTCCGCCGTTCAAGCGCCGCAGCAGAGCGACTTGCATCGCTCCAGAAGTCTTTCGGCCTGCCGGTTCATCGCCTGAAATGCGATGTGGCGACACGCTGGAATTCAACTCTCCACATGTTACAGCGACTGTGGCAGCACCGCAGAGCCCTGGTGCAATACGTCATGACGTATAGCCTGGGCCAACGAGATGCAGAGGTGGGGCAGATCACCCTGATGGAGTGGTCTCAGATCAAGGACCTATGCACCCTTCTGCACAGTTTCGACATGGCGACGAATATGTTTAGCTCTGACAATGCCATTATCAGCATGACGATTCCAGTCATTTACATGCTGGAGCACACGCTAAACACTATTCGGAGTCAGGGGGTGGGACAACATGAAGGGGAGGAACTACAGGAGGATTCATATGCGCAAGGGACAACAACATCACGAAGGTCCAGACGTTCATCATCACCAACGCAGCAGGCATGGGACCATGGGGGACAGGGATCGACAAGGGCGCATAGTAGCAGGCGAAATGTTGAGCAAGGTGCAGGAGAACATGAAGAAATGGAGGACGAACTGTCCATGGACATGGAAGACTCAGCGGATGAGGGAGACCTTGGTCAAATTTCAGTTGAAAGAGGTTGGGGTCAGATGTCAGAGGAAGAAAGAACGGGTAGCACCTCTATGCCACAAACACAGCATGGACTTGGTCCGCATGGCTGCGCAAGACACATGAGTGCCTTTTTGTTGCACTACCTCCAACATGACAGTCGTATTGTCAAAATTAGAAGTGATGATGACTACTGGATTGCCACACTATTAGATCCCCGGTACAAGTCCAAATTTTGTGACATAATTCCAGCCATAGAAAGGGACGCACGTATGCAGGAGTATCAGCAGAAGCTGTTACTAGATCTTAGCTCGGCTTTTCCACCAAACAACCGTGCAGGTGCAGGGAGTGAATCTCCCAGTTGTAACTTGACAAACATGGGACGGTCTCGTCATCTTCAACAGTCTACCCGTACCAGTAGGACCTTTTCTGGTGCCGGTAACAGCAATTTTATGGAATCTTTTCATAATTTTTTTAGACCCTCTTTTGCAAGGCCACCAGAGACAACAAGTCTGACACATACTCAACGGCTGGAGAGGATGATACAGGAGTATCTCCAAATGAACATCGATGCCATGACTGTGCAACTGGAGCCTTGCTCCTTTTGGGCTTCAAACATAGAAAAATGGCCAGAGCTCTCCAGTTACGCCTTGGAGATTTTGTCGTGTCCAGCTGCCAGCGTTGTCTCTGAACGTGTATTCAGTGCTGCTGGGTGTGTGCTGACAGATAAGCGCACGCGTCTGTCCAGTGACAATGTGGACAGACTGACGTTCATCAAAATGAACAAGTCATGGATCCAGAAGGAATTTACTACCCCTGTGTCATCCTGGGGAGAGTAAATGCTTGTGGATTTGGAATGTGCTTGATGCAAATCAAAACATCCTGTTTGCAACTAGGGCCCAAGTGCTGCCACTGATGGGGTGGGTGTCTGTGTGGCCCAATTTTTGGAAAAAAGGGAGACTCCGCTTGGAGTAACCCTTGCTTGCTGTGTTTTTAAAAGAAGCCAAGATGAACAGAGCTGGGATCAGGAAAGACTTTGCTACCTACCCCGGTGTCATCCTGGGGACGGATAAGAATAGCGTATTTTTGAATGTGCTTGATGCAAATCAAAACATCCTGTTTGCAACTAGGGCCCAAGTGCTGCCACTGATGTGGTGGGTGTCTGTGTGGCCCAATTTTTGGAAAAAAGGGAGACTCCGCTTGGAGTAACCCTTGCTTGCTGTGTTTTTAAAAGAAGCCAAGATGAACAGAGCTGGGATCAGGAAAGACTTTGCTACCTACCCCAGTGTCATCCTGGGGACGGCTAAGAATAGCGTATTTTTGAATGTGCTTGATGCAAATCAAAACATCCTGTTTGCAACTAGGGCCCAAGTGCTGCCACTGATGGGGTGGGTGTCTGTGTGGCCCAATTTTTGGAAAAAAGGGAGACTCCGCTTGGAGTAACCCTTGCTTGCTGTGTTTTTAAAAGAAGCCAAGATGAACAGAGCTGGGATCAGGAAAGACTTTGCTACCTACCCCGGTGTCATCCTGGGGACGGATAAGAATAGCGTATTTTTGAATGTGCTTGATGCAAATCAAAACATCCTGTTTGCAACTAGGGCCCAAGTGCTGCCACTGATGGGGTGGGTGTCTGTGTGGCCCAATTTTTGGAAAAAAGGGAGACTCCGCTTGGAGTAACCCTTGCTTGCTGTGTTTTTAAAAGAAGCCAAGATGAACAGAGCTGGGATCAGGAAAGACTTTGCTACCTACCCCGGTGTCATCCTGGGGACGGCTAAGAATAGCGTATTTTTGAATGTGCTTGATGCAAATCAAAACATCCTGTTTGCAACTAGGGCCCAAGTGCTGCCACTGATGGGGTGGGTGTCTGTGTGGCCCAATTTTTGGAAAAAAGGGAGACTCCGCTTGGAGTAACCCTTGCTTGCTGTGTTTTTAAAAGAAGCCAAGATGAACAGAGCTGGGATCAGGAAAGACTTTGCTACCTACCCCGGTGTCATCCTGGGGACGGCTAAGAATAGCGTATTTTTGAATGTGCTTGATGCAAATCAAAACATCCTGTTTGCAACTAGGGCCGAAGTGCTGCCACTGATGGGGTGGGTGTCTGTGTGGCCCAATTTTTGGAAAAAAGGGAGACTCCGCTTGGAGTAACCCTTGCTTGCTGTGTTTTTAAAAGAAGCCAAGATGAACAGAGCTGGGATCAGGAAAGACTTTGCTACCTACCCCGGTGTCATCCTGGGGACGGATAAGAATGGCGTATTTTTGAATGTGCTTGATGCAAATCTAGCTGTGAAGTGTACAACTGGGGCACAACTGCTGCCACTGAATGGGTGGGTGTGTGTGGGGCCCAATTTTTGGAAAAAAGGGGAGACTCCGCTTGGAGTAACCCTTGCTTACATTGTTTTTAAAAGAAGCCAAGATGAACAAGTCATGGGTCAGCAAAGACTTTGCTACCTACCCCAGTGTCATCCTGGGGACGGCTAAGAATAGCGTATTTTTGAATGTGCTTGATGCAAATCAAAACATCCTGTTTGCAACTAGGGCCCAAGTGCTGCCACTGATGGGGTGGGTGTCTGTGTGGCCCAATTTTTGGAAAAAAGGGAGACTCCGCTTGGAGTAACCCTTGCTTGCTGTGTTTTTAAAAGAAGCCAAGATGAACAGAGCTGGGATCAGGAAAGACTTTGCTACCTACCCCGGTGTCATCCTGGGGACGGATAAGAATAGCGTATTTTTGAATGTGCTTGATGCAAATCAAAACATCCTGTTTGCAACTAGGGCCCAAGTGCTGCCACTGATGGGGTGGGTGTCTGTGTGGCCCAATTTTTGGAAAAAAGGGAGACTCCGCTTGGAGTAACCCTTGCTTGCTGTGTTTTTAAAAGAAGCCAAGATGAACAGAGCTGGGATCAGGAAAGACTTTGCTACCTACCCCGGTGTCATCCTGGGGACGGATAAGAATAGCGTATTTTTGAATGTGCTTGATGCAAATCAAAACATCCTGTTTGCAACTAGGGCCCAAGTGCTGCCACTGATGGGGTGGGTGTCTGTGTGGCCCAATTTTTGGAAAAAAGGGAGACTCCGCTTGGAGTAACCCTTGCTTGCTGTGTTTTTAAAAGAAGCCAAGATGAACAGAGCTGGGATCAGGAAAGACTTTGCTACCTACCCCGGTGTCATCCTGGGGACGGCTAAGAATAGCGTATTTTTGAATGTGCTTGATGCAAATCAAAACATCCTGTTTGCAACTAGGGCCCAAGTGCTGCCACTGATGTGGTGGGTGTCTGTGTGGCCCAATTTTTGGAAAAAAGGGAGACTCCGCTTGGAGTAACCCTTGCTTGCTGTGTTTTTAAAAGAAGCCAAGATGAACAGAGCTGGGATCAGGAAAGACTTTGCTACCTACCCCGGTGTCATCCTGGGGACGGATAAGAATGGCGTATTTTTGAATGTGCTTGATGCAAATCTAGCTGTGAAGTGTACAACTGGGGCACAACTGCTGCCACTGAATGGGTGGGTGTGTGTGGGGCCCAATTTTTGGAAAAAAGGGGAGACTCCGCTTGGAGTAACCCTTGCTTACATTGTTTTTAAAAGAAGCCAAGATGAACAAGTCATGGGTCAGCAAAGACTTTGCTACCTACCCCAGTGTCATCCTGGGGACGGCTAAGAATAGCGTATTTTTGAATGTGCTTGATGCAAATCAAAACATCCTGTTTGCAACTAGGGCCCAAGTGCTGCCACTGATGGGGTGGGTGTCTGTGTGGCCCAATTTTTGGAAAAAAGGGAGACTCCGCTTGGAGTAACCCTTGCTTGCTGTGTTTTTAAAAGAAGCCAAGATGAACAGAGCTGGGATCAGGAAAGACTTTGCTACCTACCCCGGTGTCATCCTGGGGACGGATAAGAATAGCGTATTTTTGAATGTGCTTGATGCAAATCAAAACATCCTGTTTGCAACTAGGGCCCAAGTGCTGCCACTGATGGGGTGGGTGTCTGTGTGGCCCAATTTTTGGAAAAAAGGGAGACTCCGCTTGGAGTAACCCTTGCTTGCTGTGTTTTTAAAAGAAGCCAAGATGAACAGAGCTGGGATCAGGAAAGACTTTGCTACCTACCCCGGTGTCATCCTGGGGACGGCTAAGAATAGCGTATTTTTGAATGTGCTTGATGCAAATCAAAACATCCTGTTTGCAACTAGGGCCCAAGTGCTGCCACTGATGTGGTGGGTGTCTGTGTGGCCCAATTTTTGGAAAAAAGGGAGACTCCGCTTGGAGTAACCCTTGCTTGCTGTGTTTTTAAAAGAAGCCAAGATGAACAGAGCTGGGATCAGGAAAGACTTTGCTACCTACCCCGGTGTCATCCTGGGGACGGATAAGAATGGCGTATTTTTGAATGTGCTTGATGCAAATCTAGCTGTGAAGTGTACAACTGGGGCACAACTGCTGCCACTGAATGGGTGGGTGTGTGTGGGGCCCAATTTTTGGAAAAAAGGGGAGACTCCGCTTGGAGTAACCCTTGCTTACATTGTTTTTAAAAGAAGCCAAGATGAACAAGTCATGGGTCAGCAAAGACTTTGCTACCTACCCCAGTGTCATCCTGGGGACGGCTAAGAATAGCGTATTTTTGAATGTGCTTGATGCAAATCAAAACATCCTGTTTGCAACTAGGGCCCAAGTGCTGCCACTGATGGGGTGGGTGTCTGTGTGGCCCAATTTTTGGAAAAAAGGGAGACTCCGCTTGGAGTAACCCTTGCTTGCTGTGTTTTTAAAAGAAGCCAAGATGAACAGAGCTGGGATCAGGAAAGACTTTGCTACCTACCCCGGTGTCATCCTGGGGACGGATAAGAATAGCGTATTTTTGAATGTGCTTGATGCAAATCAAAACATCCTGTTTGCAACTAGGGCCCAAGTGCTGCCACTGATGGGGTGGGTGTCTGTGTGGCCCAATTTTTGGAAAAAAGGGAGACTCCGCTTGGAGTAACCCTTGCTTGCTGTGTTTTTAAAAGAAGCCAAGATGAACAGAGCTGGGATCAGGAAAGACTTTGCTACCTACCCCGGTGTCATCCTGGGGACGGCTAAGAATAGCGTATTTTTGAATGTGCTTGATGCAAATCAAAACATCCTGTTTGCAACTAGGGCCCAAGTGCTGCCACTGATGTGGTGGGTGTCTGTGTGGCCCAATTTTTGGAAAAAAGGGAGACTCCGCTTGGAGTAACCCTTGCTTGCTGTGTTTTTAAAAGAAGCCAAGATGAACAGAGCTGGGATCAGGAAAGACTTTGCTACCTACCCCGGTGTCATCCTGGGGACGGATAAGAATGGCGTATTTTTGAATGTGCTTGATGCAAATCTAGCTGTGAAGTGTACAACTGGGGCACAACTGCTGCCACTGAATGGGTGGGTGTGTGTGGGGCCCAATTTTTGGAAAAAAGGGGAGACTCCGCTTGGAGTAACCCTTGCTTACATTGTTTTTAAAAGAAGCCAAGATGAACAAGTCATGGGTCAGCAAAGACTTTGCTACCTACCCCAGTGTCATCCTGGGGACGGCTAAGAATAGCGTATTTTTGAATGTGCTTGATGCAAATCAAAACATCCTGTTTGCAACTAGGGCCCAAGTGCTGCCACTGATGGGGTGGGTGTCTGTGTGGCCCAATTTTTGGAAAAAAGGGAGACTCCGCTTGGAGTAACCCTTGCTTGCTGTGTTTTTAAAAGAAGCCAAGATGAACAGAGCTGGGATCAGGAAAGACTTTGCTACCTACCCCGGTGTCATCCTGGGGACGGATAAGAATAGCGTATTTTTGAATGTGCTTGATGCAAATCAAAACATCCTGTTTGCAACTAGGGCCCAAGTGCTGCCACTGATGGGGTGGGTGTCTGTGTGGCCCAATTTTTGGAAAAAAGGGAGACTCCGCTTGGAGTAACCCTTGCTTGCTGTGTTTTTAAAAGAAGCCAAGATGAACAGAGCTGGGATCAGGAAAGACTTTGCTACCTACCCCGGTGTCATCCTGGGGACGGCTAAGAATAGCGTATTTTTGAATGTGCTTGATGCAAATCAAAACATCCTGTTTGCAACTAGGGCCCAAGTGCTGCCACTGATGTGGTGGGTGTCTGTGTGGCCCAATTTTTGGAAAAAAGGGAGACTCCGCTTGGAGTAACCCTTGCTTGCTGTGTTTTTAAAAGAAGCCAAGATGAACAGAGCTGGGATCAGGAAAGACTTTGCTACCTACCCCGGTGTCATCCTGGGGACGGATAAGAATGGCGTATTTTTGAATGTGCTTGATGCAAATCTAGCTGTGAAGTGTACAACTGGGGCACAACTGCTGCCACTGAATGGGTGGGTGTGTGTGGGGCCCAATTTTTGGAAAAAAGGGGAGACTCCGCTTGGAGTAACCCTTGCTTACATTGTTTTTAAAAGAAGCCAAGATGAACAAGTCATGGGTCAGCAAAGACTTTGCTACCTACCCCAGTGTCATCCTGGGGACGGCTAAGAATAGCGTATTTTTGAATGTGCTTGATGCAAATCAAAACATCCTGTTTGCAACTAGGGCCCAAGTGCTGCCACTGATGGGGTGGGTGTCTGTGTGGCCCAATTTTTGGAAAAAAGGGAGACTCCGCTTGGAGTAACCCTTGCTTGCTGTGTTTTTAAAAGAAGCCAAGATGAACAGAGCTGGGATCAGGAAAGACTTTGCTACCTACCCCGGTGTCATCCTGGGGACGGATAAGAATGGCGTATTTTTGAATGTGCTTGATGCAAATCTAGCTGTGAAGTGTACAACTGGGGCACAACTGCTGCCACTGAAGGGGTGGGTGTGTGGGGCCCAATTTTTGGAAAAAAGGGAGACTCCGCTTGGAGTCACCTTGCGGTGTTTTACATGACTTTAGAAGGGCGTGCCATGCCTATATCTGTGTGTCCTCCTCTTTTTCCTTGTACAGCTGTTTTGTTTTCGCATGAGTACATGTCCTTGTCACTTTCCCATGTGTTTGTGTTGTGTTGTGAGTTGTTTGTCACCTTTTGGACACCTTTGAGGGTGTTTTCTAGGTGTTTTACTGTGTTTGTGATTGCCTGCCATTGTTTCCTATGGGCTCGAGTTCGGTTCGTCGAACGTTCGACGAGCCGAACTCGAGCCAGACCCCCCGTTCGGCGAACCGCCTCGAGCCGAACCGGGACCGGTTCGCTCATCTCTAGTCTTTTGTTCTGTAATTAATTACTGTCGCACCACAGGAGGTTGTTGTTTTCCATTGAGTTTAGCCATTTAGTTTCTAGTTAGTTCTATTCAGTTTGGAATAAGGGTCATTTGACCCTCTTTCAGGACTTCAGGGGGGAGCTCGAAATTTTTTGGGACTTCTAGTGTTAATAGGAGGCCTGATTCTGTCAATGTTGGAATAGTAAAGTGTATAAATGTTGTTTGATGAGTTAATCATCTGTACACTTATTTCTGCTTAATACAGCATTCATGAAATCAGTCGTACTAACAAGGTGACTATTATATTAAAAGGGGACTCTTTTCCTTTTAAAATTGGTATGCTCTTACTGTATAATACACAAGAAACAGAGCAACTGTCATTATGTTGCTTTTTTCTTATGGGAAATTAGTAGGACCCAAATTGCTGATCTATAAAAAGTGTAATTGCTTTTGTTGGAAAACTTAATTAATTGTATCAAAAAATTCCATTTGCACCTATTGTTTCATGATTCATTTTATGTCACCACTGAGTCTACATGTAGAAATAGAAAATATACAAAAACAATTTCTAATGAATGAAATTAACATTGCAATTCAAATGCTTCATTAGGATCCCTAGATCTCTGGTGGAGGGCTAAATGCATAGGGCATTACCTGAGAAACCCTATAACTTTAAGAATTTGTAAAGGAAAATGTTTATTTCTGAATATTTTATGATATTAGATATTGTTCATTGTCATTATTTAGTAAAAAAATAATGTGCAAATTCTAATATATGAAAAGGATTAAACTTAGATGTCATTGACTTGGCAAATGATGAGTTATGTGCAAATAAAGGTCAAACGGTTTTTTTAAGAGAGCTATAAAGAATACAATGAAGAACTCTGACTACTCCCCTACTGGGAATTGAATATAACTATTTAGAGTGTAATTAATAATGCATTGTCATTTTTTGTTAGACAGTTAAATACAAGATAAAGGTAATTGCTTAATACTCAGCCATAGTCCCCATCTTCTGAGTTGTGTAGATATTTGTAATTGTTTGTAACTGATTGTTTTTTTTATGGGAACCTGTAAGGAACTGCTACCCTCCAAACCATTTATATTTCTATTCAGCCCTTTAAAAGATAAGACAGTTAATGGGGTATTCTCAAGTTGTTGATCAGTTCTAAGCAATGCATACTCATTTTTCTTACTTCCTGGATTCAGGCAGGGTGGGCTCAACTTCTTGAGGGAAAGCTTGGATGAAGAGTAAAACTATAGTGTTAATAGAACTATAAAATTTAGCACACGTTCTGCTGAAACACATTCAGCCCTCAATAATACGTTTTGGAGTCAACACTGCTATTATTAGATTTACTGTTACAAATAACGGGACGCTTGAAGATGTACACAGCTCCAGACAGGCAGAGTTGTTGTTGGGAGGCCTGCTCTGAAAGCTGCAGGACTGGGGATTTATAGCTGCAACTCTTCAGAATTTGAGAGGGAGGTGAGCAGCTAACTGCTCTACAGAAATCAGTGGGATGAGAACGTTGATTGAGATGTTACTAGTCAACTTCTGTCCTGAACAATGCTACTGCACAGTCTCAGACAGGGTCTGAAAGCCAAGCTTTGTGGAAAGAAGCTATGTACTAAACAGATAATAACTGTCATTGCAGGAGAATGACAACAGATAGAAAATGCAAGTTAATTGCATACTTGCTTATTTTCATGCTGTCTAACTAAATAAAGCAATTTAAGAACTTGAGAATACCCC
Source organism: Anomaloglossus baeobatrachus (assembly GCF_048569485.1). Classification (NCBI taxonomy): domain Eukaryota; kingdom Metazoa; phylum Chordata; class Amphibia; order Anura; family Aromobatidae; genus Anomaloglossus; species Anomaloglossus baeobatrachus. The sequence goes on along the minus strand of NC_134354.1, from coordinate 141,842,140 downwards.
TTTAATCCCTTGATTACCCTTGGCTTCAGCAGTGAGAAATCAAACTAAGTTTGGTAGGTTGGTATACATCAGTCAGGAATTGCATTGGGACATGATGATACACTTCAAGGTCCATGGCCAAACACTTTATCCCTTGCCTAGCTCCACCCACCTCTGGTTAATTGACAGGTCATCTGATATGTACCGGAGCATGAATTATCAATCAACTAAATAAGAGCTTGGCAGGGGACAGAGTTTGGGGCTGGGAATCTGGATGTGCATCATCTCACTAGAATGTACTTTCAGATTAATGTATACTGAACTTCAAAATGCAATTTCTTATTACTAGAGCATGCCTTTGTGGTCATAAAATAATTAACTGTTGTATCTTTAAAAGTATTGTATAGTAAAATAATTGGATTTGGTGTATAGATGTTTGTGACAGGTTACCTTTAAAGGGAATCTGTCAGCAGGTTTTTGCTATATAATCTGAAGACAGCATGCTGCAAGAGTTAACATTCAGGTTACAGCCCTGTGTCTCTTACCTCAAACTGTGTTTTTTTTTACCTGAAATACTGGTTCAAGCTTCCTGGCTTCATCATTAGTCTGACTGAGGAGCTCCTAAGCTGAGATCTGATTCTGTCCCCTTCTGTGATAAGCAATTTGTTTATATGGAAATGTACACTGAAAGCATGGTGTGGGCAGGGGCACCTTTTAAAGCTATGCTACATGCAATAAGTAAAATCTCTTGCTTATATCAGAACGGCTGAACCCAGTAAACTAAGGGATACATTGTTAGTTTCAAAATGTCTTTTCCTACAACATGATGATCTTAGTTGAGGTAGCAAAAACCTTCTGACCGTTCCCTTTAACGCCTTCACCCCCGGGCAATTTTCCATATTTGATTTTTTTTTTTTTTGCTCCCCTTCTTCCAAGTGCCGTAACTCTTATTTTTCTGTCAATCTTGCCATATGAGATCTTGTTTCTTGCAGGACGAGTTGTACTTTTAAATAAAACCATGAGCTTTACCATATAGTGTACTGGAAAATGGCAAAAAAATTCCAAGTGCGGAAAAATTGTAAAGAAAAAGTGCAATTGTACTATTGGTTTTGGGTATTTTATTCACCGTGTTCACAATATGGTAAAACTTATGTGTCGGTGTGATGCCTTAGGTTGGTACAAGTTTGTAAATAACAAACATGTATAGGTTTATTTTTATCTAAGGGATTAAAAAAATCAGGAGATTGTCCAAAAAAGTGGTGGAATTTTGTGCATTTCGACAACCTGTAGCAAAACTAAAACTTTTTTTTACCTTTTTTATTTTACTAGTCTCCCTAGGGGACTATAAGGATCAGCAGTCTGATTTCGGATTCATTTCTCTTGATCAGAGCTGCACAGCTCTGATCAGCAAAAATTCTGCTCTCATGTTGCAGCCACTGCTCTGCCAGCTGTAACAGGAACTACGTGATGATAGTGACAGTAGTCATCCCATGACCCGTCGCTACCATGGCAACCATTAGCTCTCCGTGATCATATCACGGGGCCTCCGATGGAGGCATGGAAAAGCAATCTCTCTGCTAAAGCCATTTAAAATGCTGTCACATTGATCTAAGGGGTTAACAGGAATGGGTGGATCACGGATCCACCCGCACCTGATAGAGGCACATGTCTGCTGTTCAAATCAGCAGACATGTGCAGTGATTGCCACCGGCTCACAGCAGCAGCTGACAATGATCACCCCTTCATGATTTAGGAAGTACCGGTACATCCTCAGTTATGAAGGGGTTAAACTACACTATATTTATTACACTGGCTTTGTCCTAGAATTGTATTATTATTCTATAAAGAATATCATTTAACACAACTACAATTATTAAGTAGTTTAATAGTTTCCTGAAAAAAGCAATATGTGATGCTCACGTTTTAGTTTTCATAAACATCATCAGGGACATGTATATTTTTATAGGCTTTGGGGTGAATATAGTGATATATCCTGTGATCTTAAAGCTGCATTAAACACTTGCCATACTAATGTGTGTAGCAGCCCCGGACAATATCTATGTTATACAGAGCTGTTACATGAATCTATTGACTTCAATAGTGTATTTCTGTATACCAATACCCAGGGGAGCATTACATAGCCTATAAGTCTCCCTATGACAACTTGGTGCTCTCTACAAAGAGAAACTTTACCCCTTAGAACCTCTGTCAGAGGTCTCACAACCAGCCAAATCATTTTTTTCTGCATTGCACTGAAGAGAGTCAAACACCCCAAAACATATGTCTGCAAATGGGGTTTCAATTTTAGTTCCTTATCCTAAGTCACGTGGCTAGGCCCTTTAATGGGTTGACATTGACTTGTAGAATTGATACTTCTAATAGATGGCACTAGAGTTCCAGACTTTTTCTTCAATGAAGGGGCTATTTGCTTTGTATGGTAGTAATTCAGAAGGTTTTTAGATTCATACAGAAGAAAATCATGGTTTGCTTCATTTGATGCTTTATTATGTAGTTCTTTTTCCGTAGAAGAATGTCTCCATAAGGCTCTGTTCATATCTTCATGCCTGTTGTCAATGAAGATAGTGATAGATCTGTCTGATGATGGATACCAATAATGCGTAAGGGATCCCAATGACTTTACTGGCTTCCATTATCAAGTTCATGCTTTAAATTCCTATTCTCAAGTATGTTATACTGATTTATTAGTCATTTTTGACAGAATCTGCAACCAAAGCTGGAAATGTAGATGTGAATAGAGTCTAATTCAGCATTATATGGCAACACCCTAAATCCAGTGCTATGTTACACACTCCAGGGACTCTATACCCAAGGCCTTAGACACAGGATTCGTGTAGTGCACATGGATCGCACATACTCCAGGACGTCTAAATTGCTTCTTTTTTATATGTACCAGACCTATTTCAATACTCAAAAGCATAGTTTCTCCTTTAGTCTACAGTAGATATTCTAAAATACAAATATACAGTGATTACATTACTTTTTCCTCATTTATATTCCTAGCTATTTGTTATTATTTCATTTTCAGTATCTTGTTTTCTTTTTCCCTTTCTGTTATTGCGACCTAGGTTTCAGTATTTACAGTCATTTGGATTCACGCCTTATAGTGTTCCAGTTGGCACACTGAATATGAATCCTATGTGCTGTTATCACAGTTTATGTGCCAGTTTTTAATATTGCCAGTTAGGTCAAGGATAAGCAACTCATAGTGCCCCATATGCGTGCTGAGATACACAGTCCATTACAGCATTTGCCCTTGAACAATGTATTCTACATAATTGACCATATTTCATAATTGCTGACAATTCAGTAATGTCTGTAAGGAGAAATGAATGGAATGAATACAAAATGTGTGTTCTTTTCTGCAAGGTCAGATTACCGGTTTAAGTCTTTGTAATTTATTGGTATTCCTTAAAATTTCAAACATTTTGGCCACATACAAACACTGGGCATTGGCTACATATTTCCTTCTAGAAATATTTTCTGAACTGTGTTGTTAACTTTAACAATTATAATGAATTAATTAATTGATTTGGTAATTATTAGGGATGAGCAAGCATGATCAATCAAGTATCGCAGGTGCTCGAGTCCACACCCTGCTTCTTTCGAAGATATTTTTCAGCCACTAAACATTCGGGGATTGCATGCCAATCAAAGTGATGCCATAGCCATGTTGGCTGCTGTAATTACTGCGATTGGCCAGCCTCATTGCATAATCTGGTTTAATATGAGACCTGGGGTTGCAAAGATCAGCACAGTGCAGTTTAGCAAGAGATGATGTAGGAAAGACAGCTTAGATTAGAGAAGGCATATAGGCAGAGTTTTGCACTCTTTAGTGTCGTTCATGTGGCACTAAAGGGTGTTTTTAGCCTGGTGTAATTTAATAGATAAATAATTTTAAAAAATGGCATGGCCCCCCCCTTAGTTTTGATAAACAGCTAAGGTAAAACAGATAGTTGCGAGTTGGTATTATTAGGCTGGGAAGACTCATGGTTATTGGTCCTTCCTAGTCTAAAATTGCAGCCAGCAGCTGCCTCAGAATTGGTACATCTATTAGTTGCACCAATTCTGGCGCTTAAAAAACGCACATGCATTTTTAGTGTGTTTCTGCTGAAATACTCATGTAAGTACTATATATCACTAAAGCTTTGTAAAGGCCAAATACCATGAATTTTCAAAAAACAAAGCAGCTTTGTTTAAAACATACCCAAAAAAGACAAAAACACATAGTCAAAACAACATAAAAACACATTACAAAAAATACAAAGAACTTAATTTACATAATAGGTACAGAAATGCTGCATAAATTTTGCAGCATCAAAAACTGACCAAAATCTCATTGTGGGCACACAGCTAAAGAGGATTAATTGATAGCAGAATCTCTGTCTCTATTGCTTAATGAAGCACTAAATACAAAAATTCACAACAATAAAGCAAACAAAAAACATCCCAGCGCTTCCTCCCTTAATCTCTTCCCTTTTCATTGATCATATTTTATTTCAAATTACATTTACAATTTAGACATATAGAGAAATTTTCTGTTTGACTTAGAAACTTGATTATGTACCCATTCTCTTTAGATACCGTCACACTAAGCAACATCGCTAGCAACATCGCTGCTGAGGCACAACTTGCTATCGATGTTGTTTAGTGTGACATCCAGCAACAACCTGGCCCCTGCTGTGAGGTCGTTGGTTGTTGCTGAATGTCCTGGACCATTTTTTAGTTGTTGCTCTCCCGCTGTGAAGCACACATCGCTGTGTGTGACAGCGACAGAGCAACAACTAAATGTGCAGGCAGCAGGGAGCCGGCTTCTGCGGACGCTGGTAACCACGGTAAACAGCGGGTAACCAAGAAGCCCTTCCCTTGGTTACCCGATATTTACCTTCGTTACCAGCGTCCGCCGCTCTCAGCTGTCAGTGCCGGCTCCCTGCTCTCTGCACACGTAGCCAGCGTACATGAAAAGAAGAAGATATAAGAGAGGAGTAAAGAAGGAGGTCTTGTGAGGATCTGAGGTTGCATGCAGGTAGGTACTGGGAAGCCAGTGAAGGGATTGGCAGATGAAGCCAGGGAATAGCGAAGGGAGAGGTGGATTAGTCGGGCCACAGAAGTTAGGATAAATTGGAATTGTGCAAGATTGTTGGAATGGAGGCCACAGAGCAAGAAGTTGCAGTAGTCAAGGCGGGAGATGATGAGGTCATGCACTAGTGGTTTTTGCTGAATCTTGGTTGAAAAAAGAAACAAATCCGGGAAATATTTATGAGTTGTAGTCGGCAGGAGTTGAAAAGGGCTTAGAGGGGCTTTACACGTTGCGACAACGCTTCCGAAATATCATCGGGGTCACGTCGTTAGTGACACACATCCGGTGCCGGTAGCGACATCACAACGTGTAAATCCTAGGTGCGACGATAAACGATCGCAAAATCGTCAAAAATCGGTGATCTGTGTAGCGTCATTCATTTTCATAATGTCGGGTCGACCGCAGTTACGATGTTGTTTGTCGCTCTTGCAGCTCCACACATCGCTGTGTGTAAACCCGCAGGAGAGACAAACATCACCTTACCTGCGTCCCGACGGCAATGCAGAAGGGAGAAGGTGGGCGGGATGTTATATCCCTCTCATCTCCGCCCCTCTGCTTCTTTGGCCGGCCAACTAGTGATGTCGCGGTGACCTCGCTGTGACGCCGAACGCGCCTCCCCCTTGAAGGAGGGGTAGTTCATCCATTCACAGCAACGTCGCCGAGCAGGTATGTGCGTGTGAAGCTGCCGTAGCGATAATGTTCGCTACGGCAGCAATCACCACATATCGCATGTGCGACAGGGGCAGGTATTATTGCGCTCGGCATCGCTAGCCGATGCTAGCGATGTCACAACGTGTAAAGCCCGCCTAAGATATGTGGCTTGAAGGATAGAGCAGAGTTGAGGGTTACTCAGAGGCAATGATCTTGCGAGACTGGGGAGAGTGAGCAGCCATCAACTTTGATAGATAGGCTTGCAGGAAGGGTTGAGAGAAGAGGAGGAAAGATAATGAATTCAGTTTTGTCCATGTTAACCTTTAAGAGTCACACAGAGAAGAAGGATGAAATAAGAGACAAACATTGTGGGATTTTGGTTATTATGGAGATGATGTCAGGTCCAGAGAGGTAGATCTGTGTATCATCAGCATAAAGATGATGCTGAAAACTGTGGGACTCTATGAACTGTCTCAGGCCGAAGGTGTAGATGAAGAACAGCAGTGGTCCAAGAATTGAACATTGGGGGACACCGACAGGTAGGGGGCAAGATAAGGAAGTCGTGTGATAGTGGGAGACACTGAAAGTTCAGTTGATTAGGTATGAAGAGATCCAAGATAGGACCAAGTCTGTGATGCCCAGAGACAAGAAAATCTCTAATAGGAAGGAATGGTCCACTGTGTCAAATGCAGAGAAAAGGTCCAAGAGGAGAAGGACAGACTAGTGTTGCTTGGCTTTGGCAGTTAGTAGGTAATTGGTAACTTTAGTTAGGGCAGTTTCATTGGAGTGATGCAGACAGAAGCCAGATTGTAACCAGTCAAAGAGGGAACAGGAGGAGTGGTGCAAGTACAGTTTAAGATGGACAAGCTATTGAGGCATAGGTGAGAAGTGATATGGGGCACTTGCTAGACACAGAGGATGGGTCAAAGGAGGGCTTTTTCAGAATGGGTGTGATCAAGGCATATTTAAAGCATGAAGGGAATACACCACTTGTTAGTGATAGGTTGAAGAAATGGAATAGGGTCGGGATGAGGACTGCTGCGAGGTTGGGGATGAGATGGGACGGGAGTGGGTCAAGTGCACAGGTGGTGAGATGTGATCTTAAAGCTGGGGTCACACATAGCGACGCAGCAGCGATCACGACGGGCTACCTGACCTTATCAGGATCGCTGCTGCATCGTTACATGGTCGCTGGTGAGTTGTCAAACAGGCAGATCTCACCAGTGACCAGTGACCAGCCCCCAGGCAGCAGCGACGCATGGAAGCGATGCTGCGCTTGGTAACTAAGGTAAATATCGGGTAAGCAAGGAAAGCACTTCTCTTGGTTACCCGATATTTACCTTAGTTACTAGCGTCCACCACTCTCACGCTGCCAGTGCCAGCTCCCTGTTCCCTGCACTCCTAGCCAGAGTACACATCAGGTTAATTACCCGATGTGTACTCCAGCTACGTGTGCAGGGAGCAGGGAGCCGGCACTGGCAGCGTGAGAGCACACCGCTTAGCGCTGGCTCCCTGCACTCCTAGCCAGAGTACACATCGGGTTAATTACCCAATGTGTACTCCAGCTACGTGTGCAGGGAGCAGGGAGCCGGCACTGGCAACGTGAGAACGGCGGACGCTAGTAACCAAGGTAAATATCGGATAACCAAGGAAAGGGCTTCCCTTGGTTACCCGATGTTTACCTTAGTTACAGCTTACCGCAGGCTGCCAGAAGCCGTCTCCCTGCTCCCTGTTCGCTTCAGTTCGTCGCTCTCTCGCTGTCACACACAGCGATGTGTGCTTCACAGCGGGAGAGCAATATTCAAAAAATGAAGCAGGACATTCAGCAACGTCCGGTGACCTCACAGCAGGGGCCAGGTCGTTGCTGGATGTCACACACAGCGACAGCGACGGGACGTCACTGCTACGTCACAGAAAATGGTGACTTAGCAGCGACGTCGTTGTCACCGTCACTGTGTGTGAGAGTAGAGTGCAAAGATGATCTTCTGTCATGGTAGAAAAGCTTTATTTGGAGGAAGAGGGCTGAGTAGTTATGAGGAGGGGCTGTGGGGATTGTGGGCCAAAGCTTGTTCTTAAATTATTAATCAATCAAGAGACAAAGTCGTCAGCTGAGATAATCGGAGAAGGAGAGGTGGTGGTGGTGGATAGAGGAGAGAATTGAAAGTGTTGAATAGTTGATTATCACACGTTTCCTCCAGTCATGTCCATTTATTCTATAAAATGCTGTTTACTAAGCAAATTTTAGAGTAATATTATAACATTTTATTTAATTATAATTATTTTATTTAGATATACTGAATACGTAAAAAAAGCTAAATATGTAATCCGTATAACAAATAGGAAGACTGCGTCATAATCAGTTAAAAACTGCCAACTTTGGAATTTTATGGCTACATAAACAGCGTTAAAACCAATGGCAGCATTCAGTTGTTCAAGAGTCTTGCAAGTCTTAAACTTTGGTAAAAAGGTTTTTGTTGAATATAACATCCAACACTCAAACAGTTTGTGGATGGTGCAGGAATGATTCTGATATAGTCTATTAAATGTGTGGTTGTTTTTCAATACCCAAACAAAGTAGCAAACATGAATGTTAAATTGTATTTTCTTCATATCCACCTGAACTACTTCCCCTCCAATCTTGGAGCTATGAGTAAAGAACAAGGAGAACACTTTCACCAAGACATTGACACTGTGCAGATAAAAAAATGGAGAATGACATTGTGATTAATTAGTGTTAGTGCCCCAGTGTTTTAGGAGTTGGTGGGAGTGCAGAAATCAGAGCTCTGTGCCCTTGGCATTAAAGAAAAAAATGTGTTTGCATATTACAGTTACAACTGTATTGAATGACCATTAAAAAACAATGATGATAGATAGATAGATACATTTTACGTAGAAATTAAAATAATAGGTAAAATCATTCACAGGAAAGAGTAAAGGATATGCTAAATATGTTTTTCTAGATGTCAGACTTCAGGTGATTGCAGTAAATATCTTTAAGTGATGTACTCTAAATAATCAAGTCTTTTTTAAAAGGATGAAATATAACTTTGTGATGTTCTTTTTTCTTTCAAGGTCATGGATTATATGGGACATTTGAAATGTTGTCCTCTTGGAGGAAAACAAGAGAAGATCAACACGTAAAAGAGAGGACAGCTGTTGTATATGCAGACACCATGATTTCCTTCTCTCTCACCACTGCCATGTATTTAGTCACCTTTGGGATTGGCGCTAGTCCCTTCACGAACATTGAAGCTGCCAGGATATTTTGTCGCAATTCATGTATAGCAATCCTCTTCAACTACCTCTACGTACTATCATTCTATGGCTCTAGCCTTGTGTTTACTGGGTACATTGAAAATAATTACCAGCATAGTATTTTCTGCAGAAAGGTGCCAAAGCCTGAAATCCTACAGGTTAAGTCATTGTGGTACAGGTTTCTCATGACTGCAAAATTTAGTGAAGACACTGCGGACTCTGAAGAAACAAATTCTTACGAAAGTCATCTTTTGGTTTGCTTCCTCAGACGCTATTATTGTGACTGGATAACAAATACTTATGTAAAACCTTTTGTAGTTCTCTTTTACCTTGTTTATATTTCCTTTGCCTTAATGGGCTACCTGCAGGTCAATGAAGGGTCTGACCTGAGTAACATTGTAGCAACTGAAACGCGAACAATAACTTACACAAGCATTCAACAAAAGTATTTTAGTAACTATAGTCCAGTTATTGGCTTTTACATCTATGAGTCTATCGAATACTGGAATACAAGTGTTCAGGAAGATGTTCTTGAGTACACAAAAGGTTTTGTGAGAATATCCTGGATTGAGAGCTACTTAAGTTATCTCAGAAAACTTAACATGTCTACTGGATTACCCAAAAAGAACTTTACAGATATACTACGGTATTCTTTTCTTAAGAATCCACGTTATGCACATTTTTCTGAAGACATTATTATACCCAAAAAATACAACAATGAAGTTGACGTGGTGGCCTCTAGGATGTTCTTGATTGCCAAGACCATGGAAACAAACAGGGAAGAACTTTATGATCTCCTCGAAACTTTAAGAAAACTTTCTCTAACATCCAAAGTAAAATTCATTGTCTTCAATCCATCTTTTGTCTACATGGATAGATATGCTTCTTCAGTAGGAGCTCCATTGCAGAACTCCTGCATAAGTGCTTTGTTCCTGCTTTTTTTCTCTGCATTTCTTGTTGCAAGCTCTATCATCAACATTTGGATTACTCTAACTGTGGCCTCTGTGGAGTTTGGAGTCATTGGATTCATGACTTTATGGAAAGTTGAATTGGACTGTATATCAGTACTTTGTCTTACCTATGGAATTAATTACACTATAGACAACTGTGCACCACTGATATCCACTTTTATTTTAGGAAAGGAATTTACAAGAACTAAATGGGTAAAAAATTCATTGGAAGTACACGGGGTAGCCATTTTACAGAGTTACCTCTGTTACACTGTTGGTCTGATCCCTCTTGCAGCTGTGCCTTCAAATTTGACCCGTACACTGTTCAGGTGCTTGTTTTTAATAGCATTTGTCACATTCTTTCATTGCTTTGCCATTTTACCAGTTATGCTTACTTTTGTCCCACCTTCAAAGAAGAAAAGGAAAGAAAAGAAGACACAAGAAAATCGGGAAGAGATAGAGTGTGTTGAAATGGTGGACCTAGACAGCACCAGAGTGGTTGACCAAATTACAACTGTCTGATAAATATTTTTTTTCTCTGTATGTTTTGTTTCACCCTAGGTCTTACTAAAAGAATGTTTTAATAGAACTTTTGAACAGTATGGGGAAGAAATATTAAAACATATATCCAATACAATCCTATTGATGGATGACCCACAAACGTACATTTAGCCTCAGTAAAATAAGTGACAGAAATACAGATACCGTATATAATATCTATATTATATGGTTACAAGATGTGGTAGTCTATGTATGTCCAAGTAACACTGTAGATCCTTGTTTTTATATATATATATATATATATATATATATATATATATATATATACATATATATATACAGAAATATACTTTGTTTTTTATATTGAAGGACACATACTGTATATATTTATATATAATATATATATATATATAAATATACGGATGTGCCTATATGTACTTATATGTAGGTGTATATATATTTTTATATATATATATATATATATATATATGTATATATATATATATACATATATACATATATATATATATATATATATATATATACATATCCTTTAATATTAAAAAGAAAAAAATTGGGACATAATACAGGAGAGTACAGAACAAAGTCTGAGTTTGCATCACTTAAGTGTTAAAGCAGGAAATGCTATTTATATGCTGCTTTTAAGGCTGTTACTGTTGCTGAGTCCAAACGCCTACAAAGTTCAATTGTTAATATAAAGTTACGTGACCCCACCAATTTTCCAGCACTTTTTGTGAACTTATCTCAGATTTTAAATTGCAAGATATATTCTTGTATCTGATTTATTTTAAGCTAGTATATATATTTTATATTGTACAAAATATTCAACAATGCATTCGTTCTTAATTAAAACACTATACAGTTACTGTCTATGAAAAATGCAAAATGTATAATTCATTGTACAGAACGTCTTCATGTACGTTTGAAGGGATTGCTAAATAGGATGAATCAGAAAAACAAACATTTTTTAATTATAAGGATTTTCATCAGAAGTTGTTTTTTTTTTAAGTAGAGAGACAAAAGTCTATTTCCATGTCTCTCACAATTTAATATTATAATGAAGCGATTTGTCAACATACCATATACATCACTTATTTCCCATGAATAGACTATGGCAATTATGCTAAACTTCATATTTATAATATTCCTGTGACACTTTTTTACATGTGTGAATGTTTTGAAAGAAGTAGGTAGACATACAAGTCCCAATTCATCAAAAGAAAGATATATAATATAATATATATATTGGATAAAAAAATTTGTAGAATTGAATAAAACAGAGCATTTCCAGGACTATGGAAGAAAAATTATGTGCTTTTCCTACTTGTTTTGAACTGAATCTCAGCCCTACTGGTGGATCATTTTTTTTTAATTCTACAAAAAAAATTTTTGGGAATGTTTTATCCAATAAACAGCTGGATATCCCTGTCTTTTCCTATTGCTCCCGGAGGAGTGTTTTTTCATCCCAGCCAAGAGTTTGCTGGTTGATTCAATATCCATAAGTGGAATTGCACATTCTTCTTTTTCCCAATTCATCAAAGCTTCTATGCCAAAAAAAGTAGAGTAAAAGCTTTCAAAGCTGTGGTATTTTTTACTCCAAAAATCTTACTCCAATTGGGCATGTGCCTCTTAATGAATCAGGAGAATGTAATTTTTATATTCCTCCTTATCAAGAAAAGCAAGAAAGTTGCCTATTTTGATAAATCGAGCCCTCAGCATTTACAGGTATTTACATTATTGGCTGTTTTTCTTATAAGAAACTGGCAGGTCAAAAAATGTTTTTTTTACCCAACTCCACATTCATCAACATTATCATTTTATGTAACTGTCAAAGTCATGCTGATTGACAGTCAGTGACTCGCAATTAGGTAGCAGGGAACTGACTGTCAATCAGCATGACACCGGCAATAACATTCCGTCAACAGAAAAGAGCTGAAAAAAGGACGCTGCTCTGTTGACGTGACGTCAGAAGAAGCCCCTGGGAACAACAGGCAAGTAATTAGCAATTAGCTATTAGTTGTTAGGCCCTAAGCATGAAAATTAAATAGTCCAGGACACCCATTTTAACTCATCAACCTCAATCTCAAAACATTTTAATTACACATATATTTTAAAATAAAGAAATAGGCATACATTTGGTGCAATATTTTTTAGGACTTAATATCTGAGCCAAAATTAGATCCTAGAAATTGTTTATAAATTATTTATTTTCTTATCATAACACTAAATATTAAATATATTCTTGTCCAGAGGCGTTTGGATTCAGAAGTAGAAATAATTACTACTAGTACTTTGATGTAGCATTCATTCATTTAATTGTATAATTATTTGGTTTGTTCAGCTGTTTTGTGTTTTTTTAATATTTAAAGTAATTCCATCACTGGCACTAAATCCTTTGTATTGTATCAGCTATCATTGTATCATCGTGTTTTCTTTTGAAAAGGTCCAGAGTTGCACAAGCTCAGGGATCTTGCACAAATGCCCTTTGAAAACTGACGCCTTTAAAGTCTCAATAATGCAGAAATAAAAAAATCATACATGCATTCACTGGCTCAGTTTTTATTTACACAGAAGAACATACAATAAACAAAAATATAAATGCAACACTTGTTTTTTCTCCCATTTTTTATGAGCTGAAGTCTAAATCTAAGACTTTTCTATGTACACAAAAGTTTTTTTTCTCTCAAATATTGCTCACAAATTTGTCTAAGGCCTCTGCCACACTCACGTGAAATTCACGCACGTGCCGAGAGACACGTATTTCCCCTGCGTGTTGCGTGCAGGTAAGTACGTGTCTCTGGTACGTGCGTGACACGTGTGTTCTACGTGTGCTATCCGCGATAGCACACGTAGAACCGGTAATTAACATACTCACCTGGTCCTTCCTGATGTCCGCGCTGCTGTCTGTGGTGCTGATCCTCGGTCTCCAGCCCTCCTGTCTCCCCACTGCTGCTGCTGCCAGGCAGTGAACTGAATATTCAATGAGATTAATGAGCGGCGGTCAGCAGCAAGAGGCAGCAGCAGCAGAGACAGGAGGTCTGGAGAAGGTGAGTTAATGTTTTGTTTTTTTTCCACTGACACGTGTGTTTTCTCCGGCGCGTGTCACACGGGACCGAATCCACACTACACTCGTGTGACACCCGTGCTGCGGGAGAAAACACTGACATGTCAGCGCTTTGAAAAACGCACACACGTACAAACGCACACGGACACACGTTCCGTGTGGTTTTACGTGTGTGTGCCTGCTACAATAGGGTAGCATTGCTGAACATGTCTCCGTGCTGCCGGTACGTGTAAAAAATGACAAACACATACCGGCGGCACGGATGTGTGTCGCAGGCCTAAATCTGTGTTAGTGAGCACTTGCCGAGAAAATCCATCCACCTCACAAGTGGGGCATATCAAGATGCTGATTAGACAGCATGATTATTACACAGGTGTGCCTTTGGCTGGCCACAATAAAAGGCCACTCTAAAATGAGCAGTTGTATAAAAGTGGAAGGTTTTGCGGGGGGTGGGGGAGGTCAGAAAAACAGTTAGCACCTGGTGTAACCAAAATGTTTCTCAATTAAACACATCTTTTGCCTTGAGTTGATCAGGTTGTTGATTGTGGCCTGTGAAATGTTGGTCCACTCCTTTTAAATGGCTGTGCAAAGCAAAGGTGCTGGATATTGGCAGGAACTTGAGCGCACAGGTTGTATACATGTCCGGTAAGAATCCTGGCCATGTAAGACCTGGGATGGTTTCAGCTTCAAGAAATTGTGAACAGATCCTTGCCAAAAGGGGCCATGTATTATCATGCTGCAACATGAAGTGATGGCCGTGGATGAATGGGCCTTAAGGTATTTCTGTGCATTCAAAATAGCATCAACAAAATGCACCGGTGTTCGTTATCCACAACATATGCCTGCCCATATCATAACCCCACAATCATTAATTGGCCACTCAATTCATAACGTTGACATCAGCCTTTTGTTGTTGCCAGCCTATTGCACACCGCTGCAATAATCGTGCTGGCTAACAATCATCTTGATATGCCACACCTGTGAGGTGGATGAACTCTCTCGGCAATGCAGAAGCGATCACTAACTCAGATTTAGACAAATTTGTGAACAATAGCTAAAGGAAAAAGGCATTTTGTGTACATAGAAAAAGTCTTACATCTTTGAGTTCAGCTCATGAAAAATGGGAGCAAAAACAAGTGTTGTGTTTATATCTTTGATCCGTGTAGTTTGATTTTTAGGAACACTGATCCTTTATGTCAGGACTAGAGATGAGCGAACCGGTCGAGGTTCGGCTCGAGTTCGGTTCGCCGAACGGAGGTCTTGTTCGAGTTCGGTTCGGCGAACTGCTCGAACCGCATAGGAAACAAAGGGAGGCAATCACAAACACATAAAAACACCTAGAAAACACCCTCAAAGGTGTCCAAAACGTAACAAACAACTCAGAACACAACACAAACACATGGGAAAGTGACAAGAACAAATTCTCATGCTTAAACAAAACAGCGTTACAAGGAAAAGAGGATGAGACACAGATATAGGCATGGCACGCCCTTCTAAAATCATGTAAAACAATGCAAGATGACTCAAAGCGGAGTCTCCCTTTTTTCCAAAAATTGGGCCACACAGACACACACCCCTTCAGTGGCAGCACTTGTGCCCCAGACGTACACTTCACAGGTAGATTTGCATCAAGCACATTCTAAAATACGCCATCCTTAACCGTCCCCAGGATGACACCGGGGTAGGTAGCAAAGTCTTTGCTGATCCCAGATCTGTTCATCTTGGCTCCTTTTAAAAAACACAGCAAGGGTTACTCCAAGCGGAGACTCCCTTTTTTCCAAAAATTGGGCCACACAGACACCCACCCCTTCAGTGGCAGCACTTGTGCCCCAGTTGTACACTTCGCAGGTAGATTTGCATCAAGCACATTCAAAAATACGCCATACTTAACCGTCCCAGGATGACACCAGGGTAGGTAGCAAAGTCTTTGCTGAACCATGAATTGTTCATCTTGGCTCCTTTTAAAAAACACAGCAAGCAAGGATTACTCCAAGCGGAGTCTCCCTTTTTTCCAAAAATTGGGCCACACAGACACTCCATTAGTGTGAGCACTTGTGCCCTAGTTGCAAACAGGATGTTTTGATTTGCATCAAGCACATTCCAAATCCACAAGCATTTACTCTCCCCAGGATGACACAGGGGTAGTAAATTCCTTGTAGATCCATGACTTGTTCATTTTGATGAACGTTAGTCTGTCCACATTGTCACTGGACAGACGCGTGCGCTTATCTGTCAGCACACACCCAGCAGCACTGAAGACACGTTCAGAGACAACTCTGGCAGCTGGACACGACAAAATCTCCAAGGCTTATGTGGAGATCTCTGGCCATTTTTCAAGATTTGAAGCCCAAAATGAGCAAGGCTCTATTTGCAAAGTCATGGCATCGATGTTCATTTGGAGATACTCCTGTATCATCCTCTCCAGCCGTTGACTATGTGTCAGACTTGTTGTCTCTGGTGGCCTTGCAAAGGATGGTCAAAAAAATTATGAAAAGATTCAATAAAATTGCTGTTAGCAGCACCAGATACAGTGCTGCTGCTACGGGTAGACTGTTGAAGATGACGAGACCGTCCCAGGTTTGTCAAATTACAACTGGTAGATTCACTCCCTGCACCACGGTTGTTTGCTGGAAAAGCCGAGTTAAGATCGAGTAACAGCTTTTGCTGATATTCCTGCATATGTGCGTCCCTTTCTATGGCTGGAATTATGTCACAAAATTTGGACTTGTACCGGGGATCTAATAGTGTGGCAAGCCAGTACTCATCATCACTTCTAATTTTTACAATATGAGGGTCATGTTGGAGGTAGTGCAGCAAGAAGGCGCTCATGTGTCTTGCGCAGCCATACGGACCAAGTCCACGCTGTGTTTCTGGCATAGAGGTGCTAACCGTTCTTTCTTCCTCTGACATCTCCCCCCAACCTCTTTCAACTGAAATTTGACCAAGGTCTCCCTCTTCCGCTGAGTCTTCCATGTCCATGGACAGTTCGTCCTCCATTTCTTCATGTTCTCTTGCACCTTCCTCAACATTTTGCCAGCTACCATGTGCCTTTGTTGATCCCTGTCCCTCATGGTCCCATGCCTGCCGCGTTGGTGATGATGAGCATCTGTACCTTGCTGACGTTGTTGTCTCTTGCGCATATGAATCCTCCTGTAGTTCCTCCCATTCCTGTTGTCCCACCCCCTGACTCCAAATAGTGTTTAGCGTGTGCTCCAGCATGTAAATGACTGGAATTGTCATGCTGATAATGGCATTGTCAGCGCTAAACATATTCGTCGCCATGTCGAAACTGTGCAGAAGGGTGCATAGGTCCTTGATCTGAGACCACTCCATCAGGGTGATCTGCCCCACCTCTGCATCTCGTTGGCCCAGGCTGTACGTCATGACGTATTGCACCAGGGCTCAACGGTGTTGCCACAGTCGCTGTAACATGAGGAGAGTCGAATTCCAGCGTGTCGGCACATCGCATTTCAGGCGATGAACCGGCAGGCCGAAAGACTTCTGGAGCGATGCAAGTCGCTCAGCTGCGGTGGTTGAACGGCGGACGCAAGCAGACAGTTTTCGTGCCCTGTTCAGAAGGCCATCTAGGCCGGGATAGTGTGTTAAAAATTGCTGGACAACAGGGTTCAACACGTGAGCCATACAAGGCATGTGTGTCACCTTGCCCAGGCAAAGGGCCGCACCCAGGTTTGCAGCATTGTCGCACACGGCCTTACCAGGCTGCGGGTTGAGTGGAGACAACCATTTACCAAACTCAGTCTCCAGAGCTGCCCACAACTCAGCCGCTGTATGACTCTTATTTCCAAGACAGTTCAAACTAAATACCACCTGACTCCGTTGCGCTCTTCTGCCAGCATAGTAATGAGGGGTGCGTGATTCCTTCGGCGCATTTAGAACGCTGGTGGCCTGACCAGGCAGGTTTGGGGCAGGGGTGGAGGACCCAGACGAGGTGGAGGAGGCAGAAGCAGTGGAGAAACTTGGACAGACAGAGGATTGACACACAAGTCATGGGGAACGAAAAGACTTGTGCAGCAGACCCTTCACCATCTATCACCATAGTTACCCAGTGCCCAGTCAGCGACATGTAACGTCCCTGTCCATGCTTACTGGTCCAAGTATCGATGGTGAAATGCACCCGTTCACACACAGAGTTTCTCAAGGAAGCGGTGATGTTGTGTGCGATATGCTGGTGTAGCGCAGGCACACCTTTCTTAGAGAAGTAGTGGTGACTGGGTATCTGGTACTGGGGCTCAGCGACAGACATAAGGTCTCTAAAATCCTGTGTGTCCACCAGGCGGAAAGGCAGCATTTCGGTAGCCAAGAGCTTACAGAGGGATAAATTCTACCTCTTAGCTTTGTCATGGGTCGCAGGAAATGGTCTTTTATTTGTCCACATCTGAGGGACAGAGATCTGGCTGCTGTGTGTAGACGGTGGTGAGTAGGGTGTCCCTGACAAAAAGCAGGTTTGTGAGGAAAGTGCAGGCGTAGACATGATGTTGCCTTCATCCAACGTTGATGCTATCGATGTCTGAGAGAGCTGTACACACGCACTTGTTTCCCCTTCCAAACCAACTGACAACCTAACAAGCAAACTGCCTGTTGCGGTTACAGTGGTGGAAGTTGTGCGTGGAAAAACAGGTGTGACAGCTGTCCCCACAGTCCTAGAAGATGAAGAGCGCGCGGATGCACTGGAAGGGGCAGGCGGTGGATGGTCCGCTCCGCTAAGCCGCATTGCAGCACGGTGAGCTTCCCACTGGGACATATGATATTTATTCATGTGACGATTCATGGAAGAAGTTAACAAACTGCTGAGGTTTTGCCCTCTACCAACAGAATCACGACAAATTTTACATATCACATGATTTGGGCGATCTTTTGCTATGTCAAAAAAGCACCAGGCTAGGCAAGGCTTAGAAGGCATGCGACCTGCTGAGCCACCCCGACTAGTGCTCAGAGGCAGAGTGGTGGCTGAGGATGCAGTTGTAGACATGCTACCAGTACTCCTCCTCTGTCCAGGAAGGCGCAAGGTAACTTCGTCGTCAGTAGCATCCTCCTCCACCGCCTCTATTGACCTCCTCGAGTGCCTGACTGTGGGTTGACAGTAGGTGGGATCTAGAAGTTCCTCATCAAGCATTGTGTTTGCACTCCCCTCCCCCTCAGACTGAGCCTCTTCCTGCCCTAAACAAATATTTAAGTTGTCATCCCAATCTGGTATCTGCGTCTCATCATCATCAGTATGTTCCTCATTGTCTATTACAACAGGTGTTTCAGTTTGTGAATTAGGGTCAACACTATGCTCATGAACTTGGTCATCAGGCCTGAATCTGAGTCACAAAGGTTCTGGGCATCACTGCAGACCATTTCCTGGTCTGTACTCACTTTAGCTTGGGAGCAGACCTCTGTTTCCCAGGCTATAGTGTGACTAAACATCTCTGCAGACTCAGCCATCTCTGTTCCACCATACTGTGCAGGGCGGATGGAGACTTGAGAGCTGGGAGAAAGCAAGTGTGATTGTGATGACAACTCAGAGGACTGGTCTTTTTTGGATGCGGTAGTTGAGGTGGCGGAGAGGGCACTTGTTGGACCACTTGAGATCCATTCAAGCATTTTCTTTTTTTTGGCCATTATCTACCTTTGTTCCAGTTGTTCGTGTCCGTAAAAAAGGGAGCACATCGGATTGTCCACGGTAAGTAGTAGACATCTTACTTTTGCTGGAAGATGGTCTATCTTCAGCAAATGTTAATGGAGCTTTGCCACCTTCCCCACGGACAAACCCTTTTTCCCCTTTTCCGATACGCCTATTCCCCTTTCCACCAGCATCTGTCATTTTGCCACTCATTTTGATTGCGACAAAATTGTGCACTTAAAATGTGGTAGTAAAAATTGAGAGGTGGTGTAGATTGCAGCGATGGTCTAGCTATATTGACAGCAGAATAAACAACAATAACTATCCCTGACAATGCAACTACGGCCCTTAAACTGGCAGCACAGTTTGCTATTAGAATTGCTTAGTAACAATGAGCTTGAGTGTGCAATGCAGAGGTGCTGCAAATATCTTTGCACCAGTGGGACAATAATGAAGTTCAACAGCCACTTTTAGGATGCCACTAAGTTTCCTCAGTGTTTGCTAGTATAATGGCTTAGTAAAAATGAGTTTGAGTGTACAATGCAAAGGTGCTGCAAATATCTTTGCACCAGTGGGATAATGATGAAGTCGAAAAGCCACTTTTAGGATGCCACTAAGTTTCCTCAGTGTTTGCTAGTATAATAGCTTAGTAAAAATGAGCTTGAGTGTGCAATGCAGAGGTGCTGCAAATAAATTTGCACTAGTGGGACAATAATGAAGTCCAACAGCCACTTTTAGGATGCCACTAAGTTTCCTCAGTGTTTGCTAGTATAATGGCTTAGTAAAAATGAGTTTGAGTGTGCAATGCAAAGGTGCTGCAAATATCTTTGCACCAGTTGGACAATAATGAAGTTCAACAGCCACTTTTAGGATGCCACTAAGTTTCCTCTGGCTAAAAGTCCATTTAGCTGTGTGTGTCTGGGATTGGCTGACATGCTGGCCCGCCCCACTACATGCTCGCTTAGGGAAGGAAGACAAGGAAAAAAAAAATGGCGATCGCCATTATCCCAGCAGCAGTGATCTGAATGCGCAGTCCCCGCACACTATACGCTGAAATTTTACACTATTACAGCGAAAAGCCAGCTAGTAATTAGCTTGGCTTTTTGCTGCTAGAACCGTTCTCAAATGTAACTAGAACTATCGAGCTTTTAGCAAAAAGCTTGAGTTCTAGTTCGATCTAGAAAAGCCCCCAAAATCACTCGAACCGTGAACTGGAGAACCACGAACCACGAACCTCGCTCAACTCTAGTCAGGACTGCCATAAGGACAATTCCAGTGGTATTGCTGTCTGGATCCAAGGTAAGTAAACTTGCTGCCATTGACTCATATTTCTTTCACTGCTGCATAGAAGCTTTGAAGTTTCACAATTAATAGTATATTACCCTATATATTAGACAAGGAATGATAAATCTGAGTCCACTAATTTTATGATATGTTCTCAAGTAGCTGCAGATTCTTTTCCTTCATTTTAAAATCTGTGGGTCATGTTGCATAAAGAGGAAATAAACTTAAATTTAAAAAAAATACAGTAACTTTTTCCAGCGTGTAAAGTTGTGAAACTTTGCAAATTATTTTATTAGAGGATTTTAATAACAGGGTGGGTTGCACACCCTAGCCAAAAATAAATGTTTCAAAGGGTGTTGGTTCCTCTGGAATGGACCAATCTTCCTCTTAAGGCTTTGTCACACACAGAGATAAATCTGCAGCAGATCTGTGGTTGCAGTGAAATTGTGGACAATCAGTGCCAGGTTTGTGGCTGTGTACAAATGGAACATATGTCCTTGATTTCACTGCAACCACAGATCTGCCAAAGATTTATCTCTGTGTGTGATGGGGCCTTTAATTCATTACATTGTAAAGCCATTTAGAGAAATTGCACAGCATTAGGCACTGATTGGCTCAATTCATTTACTGGTTCTTCTCCATATCCAATTTTCACACTATTTTACTTGCTTGACAAAAGATGATAATTAGCATAACAACATTTACCGTCATTTTTAATGCTTTATCAGTCTGTGTGAAGACCAGAAAGCACATGTATCAGAAATAGTACACATAAAAAGGTCAAGAAAAGACACCTGTGTAGGGATGGGCAAACCCAAACTGTAAAATTCAGGGTCCATACCGAACACATGGTGTTCGTGCACACGACCCCGAACACGAGCTTTCCTGGGAAGCTCTTGTTACAGTTTGGGTCCAGGGGCTGTAAAACAAAAGGACATTATTAACCCCTTCACCCCCGGCCACTAAAACACCCTAATGACCGGGCCATTTTTTGCAATTCTGACCAGTGTCACTTTGACAGGTTATAACTCAGGAACGCTTCAACGGATCCTGGCGATTCTGACATTGTTTTTTCGTGACATATTGTACTTCATGTCAGTGGTAAATTTAGGCCGATACTTTTTGCGTTTATTTGTGAAAATTTAGGAAATTGTGTGAAAATTTGGAAAATTTCGCAATTTTCAAACTTTGAAAATTTATGCCCATAAATCTGAGAGATATGTCACACAAAATAGTTACTAAATAACATTTCCCACATGTCAACTTTACATCAGCGCAATTTTCGAAAGAAATTTTTTTTTCGTTAGGAAGTTAGAAGGGGTCAAAGTTCATCAGCAATTTCTAATTTTTCCAACAAAATTTACAAAATATTTTTTTTAGGGACCACATCACATTTGAAGTGACTTTGAGAGGCCGAGGTGACAGAAAATACCCAAAAGTGTCCCTATTCTAAAAACTGTACCCCTCACACTGCTGAAAACCACATCCAAGAAGTTTATTAACCCTTTAGGTGCGTTACAGGAACCAAAGCAATGTGGAAGGAAAAAATGAAAATTTTACTTTTTAACACAAAAATGGTACTTTAGCCATAAAATTTTCAATTTTACAAGAGAGAAAAGAGAAAGTGCACCCTACAATTTATTGTGCATTTTCTCCTGAGTACGCTGATACCCCATATGGGGTAAAAATCAATTGTTTGGGTGCACGGCAGAGGTCGAAAGGCAAGGAGCACCATTTGGATTTTTGAACACAAAATTAGCTGCACTCATTAGCGGACGCCATGTCGGGTTTGAAGACCCCCTGAGGTGCCTAAACAATGGAGCTCCCCCACAAGTGACCCCATTTTGGAAACTAGAGCCCTCAAATATTTTTTTTAGATGTTTGATGAGCACTTTGAACACCTGGGGGCTTCACAGAAGTTTATAACGTTGAGCCGTGAAAAGAAAAATTTTTTTTTTTACCACAAAACTGTTGCTTCAACCAGGTAGCTTTTTTTTTCACAAGGGTATCGGGAAAAAATGCAACATAAAATGTATTGTCCATTTTCTCCTGAGTACGCAGATACCTCATATGTGGTGGAAATCAAATGTTTGGACACACGGCAGTGCTCGGAAGGCAAGGAGCGCCATTTGAATTTTTGAACGCAAAATTAGCTGCACTAATTAGCGGACGCCATGTCGGGTTTGAAGACCCCCTGAGGTACCTAAACAATGGAGCTCCCCCACAAGTGACCCCATTTTGGAAACTAGAGCCCTCAAATATTTTTTCTAGATGTTTGGTGAGCACTTTGAACACCTGGGGGCTTCACAGAAGTTTATAACGTTGAGCCGTGAAAAGAAAAAAAAAAAGTTTTACCACAAAACTGTTGCTTCAACTAGGTAGCTTTTTTTTCACAAGGGTATCGGGAAAAAATGCAACATAAAATGTATTGTCCATTTTCTCCTGAGTACGCAGATACCTCATATGTGGTGGAAATCAATTGTTTGGACACACGGCAGTGCTCGGAAGGCAAGGAGAGCCATTTGAATTTTTGAACGCAAAATTAGCTGCACTAATTAGCGGATGCCATGTCGGGTTTGAAGACCCCCTGAGGTGCCTAAACAATGGAGCTCACCCACAAGTGACCCCATTTTGGAAACTAGAGCCCTCAAATATTTTTTCTAGATGTTTGGTGAGCACTTTGAACACCTGGGGGCTTCACAGAAGTTTATAACGTTGAGCCGTGAAAAGAAAAATTTTTTTTTTTTACCACAAAACTGTTGCTTCAACTAGGTAGCTTTTTTTTTCACAAGGGTATCGGGAAAAAATGCAACATAAAATGTATTGTCCATTTTCTCCTGAGTACGCAGATACCTCATATGTGGTGGAAATCAAATGTTTGGACACACGGCAGTGCTCGGAATGCAAGGAGCGCCATTTGAATGCAAAATTAGCTGCACTCATTAGCGGACGCCATGTCAGGTTTGAAGACCCCCTGAGGTGCCTAAACAATGGAGCTCCCCCACAAGTGACCCCATTTTGGAAACTAGAGCCCTCAACTAATTTTTCTAGATGTTTGGTGAGCACTTTGAACACCTGGGGGCTTAACAGAAGTTTATAACGTTGAGCCGTGAAAAGAAAAAAAAAATTTTTTACCACAAAACTGTTGCTTCAACTAGGTAGCTTTTTTTTTCACAAGGGTATCAGGAAAAAATGCACCATAAAACGTATTGTCCATTTTCTCCTGAGTACGCAGATACCTCACATGTGGTGGAAAGTAATTGTTGGGCGCATGGCGGGGCTCAGAAGAGAAGGGCACCATTTGACAGCAAAATTGATTGGAATCATTAGCGGACGCCATGTCACGTTTTTAGACCCCCCCCCATGGTGCCTAAACAGTGGAGCTCCCCCACAAATTACCCCATTTTGGAACTAGACCCCTCAAGGAATTTATCTAGATGTTTAGTGAGCCCCTTGTACCCCCAGGGGCTCCACTGAAAGTTGATAACGTTGAACCGTGAAAATTATTTATTTTTTTTATATTTTTTTTTTAAATTTTTGCAGCAACAAGGTAGTTTTTTTTTTCTCTTTTTACAACGGTATCAGGAAAAAATGCACCATAAAACGTATTGTGCAATTTTTCCCGAGTACGCAGATACCTCACATGTGGTGGAAATCAATTGTTTGGGCGCATGGCGGGGCTCAGAAGACAAGGAACGCCATTTGACTTTTCAAACGCACAGACGCGGTGCACTGATCGGCCGCTGCAGGAGGCACGGTCGGATGAGATACAAAAAGCGCTGGGGATACGGAAAAAAAAAAAAGTCACGCCAAAAATTGAGCAGGGATGTTGATCCGCGCTCAGCGGGACGCATGGACAGATGCGATACTTTTTTTTCCGTATCCCCGACGCTTTTTGTATTGCATCAGTCCGTGCGTCCCGCCGAGCGCTGATCAGGGATGCACATAACGGATCAGCATCCCTGCTCAATTTTTGGCGTGACTTTTTTTTCCGTATCCCCGATGCTTTTTGTCACGCCAAAAATTGAGCAGGGATGCCGATCCGTTATGTGCATCCCTGATCAGCGCTCGGCGGGACGCACGGACAGATGCGATACAAAAAGCGTCGGGAATACGGGAAAAAAAGTCCCGCCGAAAACTGACCACGGATGCAGATACGTTATCTGCATCCCTGATCAGTGCTCGGCGGGATGCACGGACGCATGAGGTGTAAAAATAGAAAGGGGATAGAGGAAAAAAAAGAAAAAAAAAAAAAGTTATACTCACAGTACCCAGAGGTTTAGCAGGAGGAACAGAAGGCAAGGAACAGCTTTACAGCAGCAGCCAGCAGGCAGGAAGTTGGACAGCTCAGCAGAAGACCCAGGAAGAAGGACCCAGCGATGGAGGCAGATGTGATCGGCCGGTGAAGACAGGTAAGAGGACGTCGGGGGGACAGCAGAGGGGGACGGGGACAGCAGAGGTGGACAGGGACAGCAGAGGGGGACGGGGACAGCAGAGGGGGAGGGGGAGAGCAGAGGGGGAGAGCAAGGAGGGAGATACCGGAGGAGCTGCAGAATAGAGATCACGGGGAGGCCGGCAGATTGGGATGTCGGGGGTCAGACTGGGATGTCGGGGGGCAGACCGGGATGTCTGGGGGCAGACCGGGATGTCTGGGGGCAGATCGGGATGTCTGGGGGCAGATCGGGATGTCTGGGGGCAGATCGGGATGTCGGGGGGGGGCAAATCGGGATGTCGGAGGGCAGATCGGGATGTGGGGGGGCAGATCGGGATGTCAGGGGGGGGCAGATCGGGATGGCGGGGGGCAGATCGCAGGGGGCACGGGCAGGGGCCATTACGAGAGCACGCAGGAGCAAATCACAAGAGCGCGCAGGGGCTGCAAGAGAGCAGGGGAGGAGGGATACCGGAGGAGCTGCAGAATAGAGATGGCGGGGGGCAGATCGGGATGTCGGGGGGGCAGATCGGGATGTCGGGGGGGCAGATCGGGATGTGGGGGGGGGGGAGATCGCAGGGGGCACGAGCAGGGGCCATTACGGAAGCGCGCAGGGGCTGCAAGGTGAGCACAATACTCACTGCTCCTGCTCCTGCGACGTGACAGCAGCGGCAGCAGCAGCGGTGGCGTGGTACCACTAGTACCAGCCAGTGCTGCACGCTGCAGACATGTTGGGGGAGGGTCCCCAGACCAGCACAGGCATGGGGAGGGCGGCCACCGGCAGATCAGACCGCCCCACTGCACACTGATTGGAGCGATTGCGCGTCATAGCACGATCGCTCCAATCAGTGCTGCAGGGGGGGCCACGGTGTCTGCTTGCTTCCAGCCAATGATCGGAGCTGCTGCAGCCCTGGTCTTAGCTGGATTTTACAAGATCACACTATTTTTGGCATTTTTTTTTGCCGAAAACAGCGTGATCAATGTGATTGGCGGTTCCGATTTGAACAGCCAATCACATCGATCGCCTATGGGGGGTGGCGATGCCACCCCTCCTGGGGTCAAGCAAAGGTCCCCTGCTGTAAGAAACAGCAGGGGACATCATTTGAAAGCCGTTGCTATGGCCACGGCAATCAAATGAAGTTTAGGCAGTAAAATTACGTCCCTGGTCGTTAAGTCACGTTAAAATAGGACGTAATTTTACTGCCCGCGGTCGTGAAGGGGTTAAAAAACATTATGATTATACTTGCAGGTCCCGCAATGCATCCTGTAGACTCTGTCTCCCAGCACTTTTTATTCTGCGTCTGTTCGATCATTGTTGTGCCACCCGGTAAGCACCTCTTGCTAAAATAACCTTCGATGATGTCATACCCATGTGACCAGCCATGTGTGAATGTTGTATTACCTCATTGGCTACAGACTGGTCACGTGAGTAGGACATCATCAAAGGTCCTGGAGCGCCGTGATGCGAGTGTCGCATCGCATCATGGTTGAGCCTAGAATATATTGGCTGCAGTCAGGTAATTGGTATGACCGGCTTGGCTGGGTGTTTTTTTTTTCTGTTTCCTAAAATGGTGGCCATGTCTAATTTGGCATGACACAATGAATTTTGGGCTTACTACCATCTTAGAATACAAAGCTGGTATTAACCCCTTTATTATCCAGTGTGCGACCAAGCACTAAGGCCGCTGGACGAGTGGGGTAACGTGCCATTTCCAGGGGCAGCTGCGGGCTGCCAAGAATCCCAGCCCCCAGCTGCCTGGCTTTACCTGACTGGCGATCAAAATACGGTGGAAGCCCATTTTTTTTTTTTTTCTAGTTATTTAAAAAAAAAATAAAAGATGCGTCGACTCCCACTGCATTTTCTATTGCGAGCTAAGGGTAAACCAAGCAGCTATTGGCTGCTATACCACCCCCCCCCCCCCCGCTTGGTGTTACCTTAACTGGCAATGGAAAATCCAGCTAGGGAAGCCCTTTTTTTAAGTTTATTGACAGAAAACAAAAAAAAAAAATAACATGGGCTTCGCCTTATTTTTTTAGCCCTCCCCGCTGCAAATTGCAGTCCGCAGCCGCCCCAGAAAATGGCGCTTTTATAGAAGCGCCATCTTCTGGAGCTGTAACCGACTCTTCCAGCGGCCCTGGTGCTGAGTGGCATGCTGGGTAATAAGGGGTTAATACCAGCTTTGTTTTGCCAGTTGGTATTAAGCCCAAGATTCTTAATGTCAAGCCAAGTTTTATCCAGCATTAAGAATCTCCAATAAAGGGTTAAAAAAGACACCACACAGAGAAAAAATACTGTATTAGAAATAAATAGACAGACACACTTAGGGACTCCATCTTTATTACTTCCTCTTACCCCTCCACGATCCTGGTGTTCCATCTTCTTCAACCGATCTAGTGCTGCTATATCATACAACATGGGGGGAGAACGCTGCTGCTCCTCATGTTGAGTAATCAAGCAGAGGCTGCGGGTTGGTAAGCGGTGACGTCACCACTGCCGTTGCCCTAGTAACTTAACGAGCGGGTAACTATAGCAACGGTGATCTCCGATCACCTGATTCCCCATGCTGCTATTCATCACCGGCTGTGGCATTACAATGTGTAAGAAAAAAACCATGCACATTGAAGAGGGTAAGGTGCCTTGGCTGCACGGGAGCACTGGCACACACACAGGCTCAATTTACATGCCCAAAGCACCAAGGGCAGAACGTTCCCACATCTCTCCTTCAATACTACCGCTTTAGCCATTCTCCTTTAGGACACTGAACCACCTTTGACAGTAAACTTCGTGAACAAGGCCGTTGGCCAAAACGTCAGAGAATTTAAATCTGTCTCAATAAGTTCACTTCCTTTGCTTGGCTTTTTTGAATAAATCAAATTTATTTACGTTACCTTGCATGTGCAGTGTAACTTTCATGCATTACAGTATGTGGCAGCCAATCCCTGCATGTGGGCTGACTCTGTAAAGAGCGCCAACATGCAGGGAGGGGGAGCCGAGCATGTGCCTGAGCATCTTGCTGGTACATAGCGCTTGCCGAGATTACCGAGTACTGAGATGCTCGGGCGAGCACCCAGTACTGGCGAGATGCACTGACACAACAGGACCTTGCAGGACATAGCCATGTGACCGGTCTGTAACCAAGGAGGTAATACAACATTCACACGTGACTGGTCACATGGCTATGATGTCACAGAAGGTCCTATGGTCAGCGATGGTTACTGGGAGGGCACAGCGATAATCGGAAGCAGAAGCAGTGGGAGACAGAGTCTGCAGGATGCGTCGCGGTACCTGTAAGTATAATGACAATGTTTATTATTAACAATATTCTTTATTTTACAGCCCCCCCGCATGCGTTTTTACCGCGTTTTGGTGCGTTTTTTGCTGCGTTTTGCCTCACTGCGTTTTTTATCAGTGAACATTGCCATTAAAGATTGTTGAAAAAAAAAAAAGGTCTGATGTCATTTCCTTCTTCAATATGTTCTTCATTCTCCACTAGTGGATGCAGGAGAGCAGACAGCAGCTGCAGAACTGCAAGGCTCAGCATCCTCCATCCATTAGTGTGTGCAGGAGAGCATACAGCAGCTGCAGAACTACAAGGCTCAGCATCCTCCTTCCAGGACTGTATGCAGGATTTCTTTGCCCCCAAACAAAAAAAAAATGACGTGGGCTTAGCCATGTTTTTGTATGCTGGTCGGGTACAACAGGCAGGTACGGGCTTCCCCACAACCCCCAGCTGCCTATTTGTACCCGGCTGGGAACCAAAAATATAGGGAAGACCTTTTTTTTAATTATTTCAGGAATTTCATGAAATAAATTAAAAAAAAAATGATGTGGGCTTTGCCCAATTTTTGTGTCCAGCCAAGTACAACTAGACAGCAGGGGATTGGAATCCGCAATGCAGGGTGCCCAAGCTTTCTGGGCACCCCTGCTGCGAATTGCAGTCCGCAGCCACCCCAGAAAATGGCGCTTTCATAGAAGCGCCATCTTCTGGCGCGGTATCCAACTCTTCCAGCTGCCCTGATCCCGGGTGGCTCGCTGGGTAATAATGGGGTTAGGTAGCTGTGTATTATCAGCTGGCCCTAAGCCCAAAATTCATGGTGTCATGCCAATATTAGACATGGCCACCATGAATTTCTAGTAAAGATTAAAAAAAACACAACACACAGAAAAATATTTTTATTAGAAATAAAACACAACACAATTAGCGACTCCATCTTTATTGAAATAAAGAACCCCCCTCCACAGTAATCCTGGGTCAAGGGTCCCGCGCCGTCCAATCTGGATCCAATATCATCTGATCAGTTTGCTGGAAAGCAAAGCGATCAGATGATGTGTCAGGTTCAAGGCCTGAATCACATGACACAGCAGCTGATTGTATAAACGGCTTTTATACAATCAGCTGATGCATCAGTGCAAAAAAAAAACCAAAAAAAAACAAACTACACACTTCTGTGCAGCGTTGGACTGGCTACCGGAGGAACCTCCAGTAATGCCAGGCCTGGATTCAGGTACCTGCACTGCACTCCGGAGTTCTCACCTGAGCTCCGGCGTGCAGCCTGGACTTTACAGCGAGCGCCGAGTGACTGATTCCCCGGCACTTGCGGTTCAGTTCATGACAGCTGCAGACATCCCGGGCTAATCTCCGGTGCTCTCACCTGGACTCGGGAGATCACCCCGGCCTGTCTGCAGCTGTCATGAACTGACTGCAAGCGCCGGGGAATCAGTCACTCGGCGCTCGCTCGCTGTACAGTCTAGGCTGATGCATCAGTGCAAAAAAAACAAAACAAAAACAAAAAACAAAAAAATAACTACACACGTTCGTGCTGATTCCCGTCCGACCACTGCAGGAGCTGCCGGTAATCAGTGATGAAGTCTCCCGACGGCATCAGCTGATAGCTGGCCGGGCGGTAAAATCCGGCGTCACGGCAAGACTTACGATCAGCTGATGCGTCAGGTGACCCCATCAGGTGATCAGCACCAGGTCCTGCACCTATCGTACGTGCCTGTGAGCCGGCACACAGCCGGAGTGGGGGTGGCGGTACCGGGAGTGGAGCTGGGAGCGGATATGGCACCAGGAGTCTGCAGACAGATGAGTATGACATTTTTCTACTGTTCACTTTTGATTTAGCAGCCGCTTCCACCTCCTGCACGGGAGCAGACATGGCACCGGGTGGGAAATGGAAGCAGCGGTGGCGGTACCAGGAGGATTCACGCTTCTGTGTTTACTGACAGAAGGAATCCTCTTCCTGTACATGTCACTTTACTACCCATCCCTTGCGTTTATAGCTGCGTTTTTAGTCATAAAAACGCACTAAAATGCAGCTATATTTGCAATTTGCGGTTTTCATTGCGTTTTTGAACATCTAATTGAACTCAATGGGTGGAAAACGCAGTAAAAAACGCAAAAATAATTGATATGCTGCGTTTTTGTGGTGCCCACAAAAATGCAGCTAAAAAACCGCTGTGTGCAGACAGCAAAAATGAAAACTCATAGACTTTGCTGGGAAAGCAAATTCATGCAGTTTTCTGAGCAAAAACGCACCCGAAGAACGTGCAAAAACGCCGCGAAAAACGCACTGTGTGAACTTACCCAATTGTTCACTGGACTTTCTTTTGTTCCATGTAATTGCAAACTGTATTCTCAGGAAATCAATGGTTTAAGAAATACTCAAACCACTCAATGTGCCTTCAACAATCAATACATTATCAAAGTCACTTATTGTACTGGTAACATTAAAGTTCTCCCTCATACTATTATTTGGCCTAAACAACCTCTTACCCATATTGTGTGCAGAAAGTTCATTACTCATAACTTCACTGAGAAAAATTGTTTCTCTAACTATGAAAGGCTTTGTAAATGAGAAGCTTGGTCACCGCTTTTGTTAAGACAGCCTTACTGCTCCATAGCTATGGCTCGCAGTCTTTTGAAGAAGATTTTTTGGAGTCTTAATGACTCTGTTGACATGGAAAGGGTTTATATGGGTTGTACAAAACAGCAGACCTTTAATCAATTAACTTCGTATACAATGTTTATGCAAATAACTTCTTAGTGTAAATGTGTAGTGGAAAGTTTGGGGTTTAGTACTTACCCAATTGTAAATGCATGGCACCATCAAGAATGAGCAGAGCAGTGGACTGCACTCTGGTACTCCCTGGTGTATTCGACTGAAAAAAATATTTTAGAACAATGTTAATTAATTTTTTGCTGCAGCCGTATCGCTTTTCCTAATAGACTAAATAATATTGGGACAGATCACAAAATTATGCAATGCCCTCTGCATATCTATATTTATTGAACCAGATCACCCCCCTCATCTCCTCAGAAGGCTATTCCCAATAATTTGGACTAATTTGACATATTTATTGCTCCATGTTCATTAAAATCAATAGAGGGGCTTAGGTGTTACATCCAGAATACTGTTGTAGTTCAAAGAGATGGTCTGCACTCAGACAAAAGAATTGTCGTGCAAGTGAAAAAATAGGTCTGATCCAAAATAATAAATTCACTGCACTCATAGATTGTGATGCAAAAACAGAAGATAGTTTATTGAAGCGACTGTGAAGTCATTCGATGTTTCGACCCCACCTGGGTCATAATTAAGAGTCGCTTAAAGATGGGTGCCTGGAATATGGAAGTTAAGGTGATAATGGCATATCCTCTACATACGCGTTATAATCAGCAACAGCGCTGTTGCGCTGGCTAAACCCAGGACCCATATCCTCAAGGCATCCCTTATCCATGCCATTATCCACTCAACTTCCATATTCCAGGCACCCTTCTTTAAGCGTCTCTTGATTAAGACCCAGGTGGGGTCGAAACATCGAATGACTTCACAGTCGCTTCAATAAACTATCTTCTGTTTTTGCATCACAATCTATGAGTGCAGTGAATTTATTATTTTACATCCAGAATACTGACTGAATAAGGACAAAAAGGGCAGAAAATCCAGCAACAGGTCCAGTGATAAAACACAATTCTTTAATCCATACATTTAAAAAGGTTTAATACATGATAAAATACGAGGCCATGCCCCAGGGTAGGGATCGCTTAAGCGTTTTGGACTATACTGTCCTTACTCAAAGTAATGAGTAAAGTGTAGTCCCAAACACGTAAGCGATCCCTACCATGGGGCATGCACTCGTATTTTATCAATGGACATGTTGCTGGATTACCTGCCCTTTTTGTCAATGCACTGGATTTGTGATATCCATTGATCCCTGCACTGACTGGGTTAATTGTACCTTCTGTGGATCTCTTCAACATTTGCATGCAGGGTGAACTGAAATTAACTTTTTCTTTATGTGACTGTAGTGGAGGACTACAAACTGCATAAGGAAGTGGTCACTGACTGCTGTCTGCAGGGCTTCAGGATTGGGCTTACACCTTCCTTTTACCTCCCTTAAGACTGGGACAGGAATTGAGTGGTTAATTAAGAACAGTTCAATACCCATTTCATTTAGTGGGGGTGCCTGGCTCAGGCTTTTCCCACAGTGCTTATACAGGCCAGTGGCTGTGTCTTCCCCTCCCCTTATATGGTATATGGGACCTGGCTGGATTCCCCCACCCTTACTTTTCCTGATGGTACGTTCCTGGTGTTTATGAGGCTTGAAGCAAGGGGAATCGGCCTCTTTTCCAGCATCGGCTGACAAGCGTGTCAGCTTTCCAGTGATGGCTGACAAAGGCAGAATAGCAAGTATGGCCGTGCGCCTAAAGACCGATGATGTTCAGCTTAAAGCGTGTCTGTCTGTTTTGCTGGGCGATGCAGCAGGTAGGGCTCGCATTTTCAGTCACGACGAGAGCGCTCGGTGCGCCTGACCCACCTCATAGGCTCTGCCTCAGCTCCTGCTGTACTCACCAACGACCTAGGGACACTGAGCGTCGGCCACCATAGGCCTCCGCTGGTCTCCGTGAGCGGCGGCGCGAGTGGTAGATAACCATTCCCCCTCTGTGTGAGTGACGGGTACCGCCCAACCCCCTCTTAGTTTCTCACATTATGCCCGTGCTCTCAAGAGTTGTCCTGTAGCTGTGCCCCTCCAATCCCTGCTGCGCCATTTTCAACGGACAAAGCTGCTAATGTAAACTGACACTGCAGCTCTTCAGTGCAGGCTCTAAGGGAGAACGATCAGTTCTTATCTTCAGCAGGTGAGCCATTAGCACCCCTCCCCCCATTTCCACCTACCGCCGCAGCAGTCTCCAGCCCGCCTCTGATCCCAATTCCCGCCTAAAGGATTCGCTTGCTCCGGGTATGGTGCGCAGGTATTGCAGGACGTGGTTGAGGTCACGTGAATGCTGTGGTGGGATAGATGGATGTGGAAGGAGTTCGGCCTCGGGCTGAAGGCGCTGTTGCAGGCATTCCTCCAGAGACAGTGGATGTTCATGTGCACGCTTGTCCCGACCATCGTTGTCAGCCGGTGGGCTGTCCCGCGAGGCGGTGTTGCCAGCGCGGTGCTGCTCTCCCTGCATGGGGTCCACTTATGTTGCAGCGAGTGGCCGCTGTCCCTGCATGGGGTACACTTACGTTGCAGCGCGGTGCCGCTGTCCCTGCATGGGTCTTCTGCTCCAGCAGCTCCAACAGACCAAGAATGAAGCAGCCTGGATCATCGTTGTTGGCCAGTGGGCCGTCCCGCGTGGCCATGTTGCCAGCGCGGTGCCGCTGTCCCTGCATGGGGTCCACTTCTGTTGCAGCGCAGGGCCGCTGTCCCTGCATGGGGCTCTTGCTGCTGCAGCGCAGTGCTGCTGTACCTGCATGGGTTCACTTCTGCTGCATTCGAACAGGATGGTAAGTTACCTTTGCTGGGGCATGGGGTTACGGTAGTAGTTTAGTATCAACCATTAAGCCCTTATGGCAAAGCTAGTGGAGAGAACCCTTAGCTAAGCCTTTACAGTGTTCAAGTAATATTATAAAAAAAAAAAAAAATTGTTTTACCCCAAGCTGCGCCTTTTTTAAAACTGTCGGTTTAGTCCAATGTGCTCCTCAAAAAAAGAAAAAAACAGACCAAGAGAGAATTCTGTAATACATGAGAGTCTCTGGTTACATGAGAGTCTCTGGTTGAATCAGTAGGTTGATATTTGGATGCTTGTTTCCAAAGATCAAAATAAAAAGAGAAGGCATAGGCAAATTATTAGATGGCCGAGGAGTGCTAATCTGAGCTCACATATATGGATTCAGTGCACAGTGCAGATTACACAGTTGTAACGCATGACATATGTAGTTTAAGGAATTTTGCAAGATGAAAGAGCCTACAGCTATACATATCAGTATGTGGGTGGCTGGTGATACTAGGGAGAGAGTTTACAGCATATGGGTCAGTGAGCTGTGTGCGGCTGGTGTTACTAGGGAGAGAGTTTACAGCATACATATCAGTAAGCTGTGTGCAGCAGTGTGTAATAGACCATCAATATTGTAACGTTAACGCACATACTATATCTTACAAAAAAAAAAAAAAAAAAAAAAAAAATAGCGGCAAAGAGGTAGGCAATACATCTGAACTATTGTTATACAATACATTGAAGTAATTAGGTAAATAGGTTCATTGAATATAAGCTCACATTATAAAAAAAAAAAAACAAAAAAAAAAAAAAAAAAAAACCTAAAGTGCATATGATATATGATACTAAAGTAGGTTAAAACACCCCTTAATTTTAGTATAAAACATATAATATAAATAGTTATGAAAACAATTTAATGAAAGGGGTCTGTAATCTCAATTCGACGCATGAGTTTCAGGGTTCAGTTTGGTACCCAATAGGTTTCTTTGTGATAGCAGCTTGGGTGATAAAAGCGCGAATGTTATTCACGTGCAGCCGTTGATCCAGACCAGGTAAGTCTTCCCGGCCGAAGGTCCCCTGTGTAGAGATAGGTAGGGAGTTAGACTTGTACACCAATAATATGGCAGAGGCCAGCCTGTGAGCGGCCCTTACGTTCGGTTTTTCATGCCTTCCGTTTTCTAGCGCTCCGCCTTTTCGGACTTGAAATCAACAGTAACTAAACTACTAGATAAACCACAAATAAAAAAAAAAAAAAAAAAAAAAAAAAAAGCTAAAAATTTTTGGCCAGAACGGCAGCTGTTTTAGAACACCCCCTTTTCACAACATGCACATTTACCGTTGGGTCTTGTGGCAAAAGAACTTAACAGATATTGTTTAACTCAACACTTATAGTTTCTCGTGGCTCGTTGGTGGTAGTCAGGCTTGAAGACAGCTCTCATTCTGGATACCTTTAGTTGTGAATATCTCCTTGTTTGTTCGACTGGTTCAGCGGTTAATGCGGCGTCTCGGTGACCCTTCCTTCCCCCCTGTTTTAGATATTGAGCTAGATTTCGTGGCCACGGTTTTCTGGCCCCCAAAGGCAAAATTGAGAGGATTAAGGGACCTGTAGATGGTTTTATGACTGTATCTTAAGGTAATATTGAACAACATGCACTCCCTGTGGTCCTCAAGGAGCTGTTCGGTTTACGGTTGTATCATGCGCCATCGGGTCTATGCTGCTCGGATAAATATTATAATAATAAAAAAAAAAAAAAAAAAAAAAAAAAAAAGGGGTATTTTCGGTCCCAGTTCACTTCACATATATATTCTTCATATATATTTTGGCCTCGCACTAGACATGTCACAGGTGTCTAAAATAAATGTGCTGATTCTCTCTTTCGCTTTGGCAGGAATTTCATCGGTTGCTGCCAGAGGCATACCAGGAAACTTTTGGGCACGTTTGAAGGTGATATGGGGTAGCGGAGGAATAAGCTATGACCTCGGTCAGATCATTGGTGCAGTAACAACTTGGGACACATATGGTAAGATGTAGAGGGAGCGGTGTACGTTGCTAAGAGTGATTCTCGTAACTGCAGGCACTGTTTCGACAGTTCCCCCTTAAAAGAATATAGTTCGCTAGTTGCAACAGCTGAGGTCCCAAAGGGCTTCGTATTCGACAGTGTTAGAGAAAACGGTTGGTTTCAGCTTTCACAAGAACTATTAACGAGGCAGCAGGCGGCGCGTGTTGTGGTCTGTTCTGGTGGTTTTGGAGCGGTTTCCTTTTTGGCGTTCTTTGGGTACAGGACTTTGTTGTATCAGGGACCAGGGCAGGTGGATGAGCGCATATGTTGCCCTGGTTACTGATTACCAATGCGTATAATGTTGTCCTAGTAACCATTTAAATGCTGCGGTTCAAATTAAGTGCTCCAGGACAATCCTGGGTGCGTGGATTATATTAAAATCTGTGCCTGGCCAAAAGTACCCTATTATGCAGTCTGGATTACGTGGCAAGGCGCCTGGTCTCTTTGCGCTTTTCATTTTCCGAACTTTGATCATGGTATCTCCGAGGGATTTTGAACCCATTTGTTCAGGATCAGCTCTAGGTATACGGAGTGGGCTTGTCGGGAATCAAGTTAAACGTGTTGGTGGGTTTGTAAATGGAAGCCAGACCGTTTTGCTGTAGTTGCATGCTCCGAAGTTAGCGTTTGTATTTCGGCAGGTCACCGCTGGCCTAGTGTCTGTTGTCAGGCATATGTTGGGCTGCCCAGAAGGCTGCGAGTAGGCCAGGACCAAAGGTTTTTGGTTTTGGGAACACCTGCGTGTGTTGGAAGGGGAGTCTTGGTCGGTATTGGATCCAGGTGCTGTCAGTGGCAATGTACGTCAGCAGAGTGGGTTGGGGTAACAACTACTTTAGGGTTATTATTATTGGTTCTAGATAACCCGAGAGTTACACGACAGGGTGAGTGAGACGTATTGACATGGAGAAAAGTGGCAGGATACGAATTGTTTGTCACGGTTTGTGGTTTACTGGACGGGGTCGAGCAGGCGGTTCTTTGTGTGGTGGCGGTCGGGGCGTGGTGTAGGGGTACACCAGCCCCTTCGTGGCGGTAAATTCAATCAATGTTAATGAGACCGAGTGCGAACTTGGCCTCTGGGAGTCCGGAGGGCCACACCGTGTTGGAGTTAAAAAGATGGTGAAACAATCGTTTCAAGTATTCTGAGAAGTTGAAGTTTTAAAGGAGACGTTTTTATAAAGAGAAGTGAAAGGAAATATAATAAATAAAGCTGTGGCCGACCCCGTCCACTAAAGAGATCGTGTGGTGTGTGTGCCTTTTTGCGTCGATTGGAAATAAGGGAGGGATTAATAAGTTAGGAGGTTTGGTGGTGGTCATGACAGCAGTCTGGAGGACTACAAACTGCATAAGGAAGTGGTCACTGACTGCTGTCTGCAGGGCTTCAGGATTGGGCTTACACCTTCCTTTTACCTCCCTTAAGACTGGGACAGGAATTGAGTGGTTAATTAAGAACAGTTCAATACCCATTTCATTTAGTGGGGGTGCCTGGCTCAGGCTTTTCCCACAGTGCTTATACAGGCCAGTGGCTGTGTCTTCCCCTCCCCTTATATGGTATATGGGACCTGGCTGGATTCCCCCACCCTTACTTTTCCTGATGGTACGTTCCTGGTGTTTATGAGGCTTGAAGCAAGGGGAATCGGCCTCTTTTCCAGCATCGGCTGACAAGCGTCCCTCCCTCCCTCCCTTAAATGGTATTTTCCTTTCTGGTGTATGATATGGTCTTAAATTCAATCAATGTTAATGAGACCGAGTGCGAACTTGGCCTCTGGGAGTCCGGAGGGCCACACCGTGTCGGAGTTAAAAAGATGGTGATATGGTCTTTCTTATTACAGAGTTGATGCTCAAGTCACAGCTGGCGGTAAATTCAATCAATGTTAATGAGACCGAGTGCGAACTTGGCCTCTGGGAGTCCGGAGGGCCACACCGTGTTGGAGTTAAAAAGATGGTGAAACAATCGTTTCAAGTATTCTGAGAAGTTGAAGTTTTAAAGGAGACGTTTTTATAAAGAGAAGTGAAAGGAAATATAATAAATAAAGCTGTGGCCGACCCCGTCCACTAAAGAGATCGTGTGGTGTGTGTGCCTTTTTGCGTCGATTGGAAATAAGGGAGGGATTAATAAGTTAGGAGGTTTGGTGGTGGTCATGACAGCAGTCATAAGGGTACAATTCATCTACCTGTTTGTTTTTTAACTGCAATGCAAAAAAAAAGTCTGAATGTCTTCAAAGGTCTCCCTGTTGGACATAACAAAAAAAATGAGCTTGAAATACAGTAGTAACTACCTTCAAAGTATACCAAAATATAAACAACTCTGTAAATCATAAACAGAAAAAAAATCACTAACTCATAGTAATAATTTAAAAAAAAAAAAAAAAAATGTTTTAGCTTCCAAAGCCCCTAAAAGCATAAAATAGCCACTGACCGTTAAAGAGATTTTCCCACTAAATACATTTCTGATTCATACACAGGGTAAGTGTATGATTGCTATGGATTTAGTTGCAGGATTTCCTAACAATCCTCACTCCTGATGGAAATAGCTATTCTTTCAATCCCATTGAAATAAACACAGGTGGTTATTGAGATTGCATACCATTGCTCCTCTCACATAGGGGACTGAAAACCAGTGGAGGTCCCAATGGGCAGACACTCAGTGATCATATATATACAGTTAGGTCCAGAAATAATTGGACAGTGACACAAGTTTTGTTATTTTAGCTGTTTACAAAAACATGTTCAGAAATACAATTATATATATAATATGGGCTGAAAGTGCAGACTCCCAGCTGCAATATGAGAGTTTTCACATCCAAATCGGAGAAAGGGTTTAGGAATCATAGCTCTGTAATGCATAGCCTCCTCTTTTTCAAGGGACCAAAAGTAATTGGACAAGTGACTCTAACGGCTGCAATTAACTCTGAAGGCGTCTCCCTCGTTAACCTGTAATCAATGAAGTAGTTAAAAGGTCTGGGGTTGATTACAGGTGTGTGGTTTTGCATTTGGAAGCTGTTGCTGTGACCAGACAACATGCGGTCTAAGGAACTCTCAATTGAGGTGAAGCAGAACATCCTGAGGCTGAAAAAAAAAGAAAAAATCCATCAGAGAGATAGCAGACATGCTTGGAGTAGCAAAATCAACAGTCGGGTACATTCTGAGAAAAAAGGAATTGACTGGTGAGCTTGGGAACTCAAAAAGGCCTGGGCGTCCACGGATGACAACAGTGGTGGATGATCGCCGCATACTTTCTTTGGTGAAGAAGAACCCGTTCACAACATCAACTGAAGTCCAGAACACTCTCAGTGAAGTAGGTGTATCTGTCTCTAAGTCAACAGTAAAGAGAAGACTCCATGAAAGTAAATACAAAGGGTTCACATCTAGATGCAAACCATTCATCAATTCCAAAAATAGACAGGCCAGAGTTAAATTTGCTGAAAAACACCTCATGAAGCCAGATCAGTTCTGGAAAAGTATTCTATGGACAGATGAGACAAAGATCAACCTGTACCAGAATGTTGGGAAGAAAAAAGTTTGGAGAAGAAAGGGAACGGCACATGATCCAAGGCACACCACATCCTCTGTAAAACATGGTGGAGGCAACGTGATGGCATGGGCATGCATGGCTTTCAATGGCACTGGGTCACCTGTGTTTATTGATGACATAACAGCAGACAAGAGTAGCCGGATGAATTCTGAAGTGTACCGGGATATACTTTCAGCCCAGATTCAGCCAAATGCCGCAAAGTTGATCAGACGGCGCTTCATAGTACAGATGGACAATGACCCCAAGCATACAGCCAAAGCTACCCAGGAGTTCATGAGTGCAAAAAAGTGGAACATTCTGCAATGGCCAAGTCAATCACCAGATCTTAACCCAATTGAGCATGCATTTCACTTGCTCAAATCCAGACTTAAGACGGAAAGACCCACAAACAAGCAAGACCTGAAGGCTGCGGCTGTAAAGGCCTGGCAAAGCATTAAGAAGGAGGAAACCCAGCGTTTGGTGATGTCCATGGGTTCCAGACTTAAGGCAGTGATTGCCTCCAAAGGATTCGCAACAAAATATTGAAAATAAAAATATTTTGTTTGGGTTTGGTTTATTTGTCCAATTACTTTTGACCTCCTAAAATGTGGAGTGTTTGTAAAGAAATGTGTACAATTCCTACAATTTCTATCAGATATTTTTGTTCAAACCTTCAAATTAAACGTTACAATCTGCACTTGAATTCTGTTGTAGAGGTTTCATTTCAAATCCAATGTGGTGGCATGCAGAGCCCAACTCGCGAAAATTGTGTCACTGTCCAAATATTTCTGGACCTAACTGTATATTCACCTATATTGTTGATATGAAATTTACATATTCAGTTACAAAACTTGAAGGCACCAAACACAAAGGAGTTAAAAGTAAACTTCAAAGCAGAGGGTGGTCAAGCTTCTTCCTTTTATATGTACACTGGGTATGAATCAGTTACCTAGAGTATAGAACACTATAGTAAACCTCATGTGGTATAAATGTTAAGCTACCTTCAGAATAAAGATATTTTCTAGGATTACTGAGCCATTATTATCTTACCAGTTTAGTTTTAAAAAGATGATGGTCTAGAACTGCTTTGTTCTGCAATACAAAGAAGCTGATGCCAGCATTGTCAATGTGCTCAGTAATGTCATCTTTATTTCATCTTTCTCTCAAATAAAAAATGCATAGGAAAAGGGCACCAGGATAAGAATGGCATTAGAACTTAGAAGGTCAAAAATCAATGACTAAAGCTTTGTACCAATATAAAAACCATTATTTAAAGTTATAGCAAAGCTAAAACCAGTATTAAAACTCAAATTTGAGAAATATGAATTTTTGGTAATTTCATGGCACACTCATGGTAGTTGTATTTTTAAAGGTAAGGTGAGAACCTTTTTTAATGTGTGTTCATTTTATTTTAAATATAGTTACAAATACTATAGCTGCTAATATGCAACAGCTTTCTCATGAGCCAGATCAGACACCCCCATACTTTGCACTGACGAGGGGCAAGCACCCCGAAACACCGTGTCTGCAAACTGGGATTCTGATCTGGCTTATATATCCTGAGTCATATTGCAAAGGATTGTTAAAAATCCACTTGTGACTTTTAGGATCGCTACTTCCAATAGGTGGCGCTGTGCTAGAGTTTGTCTCCTTTACTGAAGAGACAATTTGAATATGCAACAGAACAGGCAAAGACAAGTTGGTCAAAATCCCATTGCATTAGCACATTGTTTGGAAAATGCTCCAGTCATGTATATGCAAAGGTGTTTTCTTTGGGTAAACTCCATTGGTTTGGTTTAGTAAACCATTCATACAACTATATCTGCACTATATATACCCACACACACAATGCTCTTCTATATACTACACCCCACACACACTGCTCCTCCGTATAATATCCTCCTGGTATATATGTCCTACTCCTGGTATACATGTACCTTCCCTGGAATATATCCTAATCCTGGTATATATGTCCCCATCCTAGGCCCTTCCTGCTATGTATATCCCCATCCTGGTTTATTGTCCCCTTCCCAGCATATATGTCATCTTCATAGTATATATGTCTCCATCCTGGGACCCTCCTGGTACATATATACCCACCCTGGTATATATATATATATATATATCCCAGGCCCATATATATATATATATATATATATATATCCTGGGTTCATTCTGGTATGTATATTCTCCTCCTGTGCACATTCTGGTATATATGTCCCCATGCTGATTTTTGTCACCTTTCTGGTATACATGTCCTCCTTCTTGTATATATATATATGTCCTCTGATGTGTATATATCCGCCTCCTGGGCACATTCTGGTATAATGTGCTCATCCTGGTTTTTGTCCCCTTCCTGGTATATATGTCCTCCTTCTTGTATATATATATATATATATATATATATATATATATATATATATCCCCTTCCAGGGTCTCTCCATGTATGTTTGTCTGCACAAAAATAAAAAAAACAAACATTTTGCTCACCCTCCCTGGCTCCCATGTCACGCGGCATCCTGTCTGAGCAGCGATGCATTTCAACTGGATGGGCCCCCCAGCACCCCCAGGGATCTTCAGCTCAAGAAGCACCTACCATTCCCCACTGGATGCCATGTCCTCACCACCTTTGCATTGCCCGCAGCACTGTGATGAGGTCGCAGAGTGATGACCTCATCACAGTGGGCCACGGGATGATGCGCCGCCTCCCTGCTCTGCTCCACTCGCCTTGCTTCCGGCCACATGGCTAATTTGCATGCAATGCCTTAGAAGGGCTTCGCAAGCAATTTAGCCTTGTGTGCAGTGGCTGAAGCGACACGGTCAGGCCCCTCTGCTGTGGCTGTGGCTGGGGTACAGTGAAAAGGGGGGGCCTGACCAGGGCTTTATAAAGCTAAGTAATTACCATGGGCCCCCCTATTCTCTGGGCCTGGTACACCAGTCATGGTTTTAATGCCCTGATGGCGGCCCTAACTGTATTAATAAAAAGATCAAAAAATTATATCTGTAAAGCGTAATGGAAATTAATGGCACTATATAATCAAATTAAATACATAAATGAAGAATAAAAATAAATAAATATACCCTGCAATATATTTTTTTTATATAGCAGATGCAAGTCAACAGCACATGCAAGTCGACTGTGGGAAGACATGGCGGAGACCGACAGCTGGGAGGCAGATGACTTTTAACCAGAAGAACCTGTTCTAAAGGGTGGTCCATTAACGGCAAAGCATCAGTGGGAAGGACAAGGTGAAGAAATTAAGGATAACTAGTATGATGATGAGGAAGCAACAACCTGAGAAAATTGTAGAACACATAGTCCCTAAAAAACAAAATTACAGGAAACAATAAAAGAAAAACATTCTAAAAAATAAACAAGAGGAAATAAAAAGGAGGGTGGTAGAGAGACTGAAGAACCTGTAAATTTATGACCAGAGGAGCAAATGGCAGAGAAACTTCGACTAATAAAATTACAAGAAGAGGCAGATCTAGAGTTAGCAAAATAAGCTTTTGGCATAGGCAGTATTACTGGAATTGATGCAATGAATCTGTCTTCACGAGATGACTTCGCAGAATTTGGCAAGCTGCTGAAGGAGAAGATCACACAATACGAGATATCACTTTATTACCCCCCTTC
Organism: Anomaloglossus baeobatrachus; assembly: GCF_048569485.1. Classification (NCBI taxonomy): domain Eukaryota; kingdom Metazoa; phylum Chordata; class Amphibia; order Anura; family Aromobatidae; genus Anomaloglossus; species Anomaloglossus baeobatrachus. Next base: position 141,799,309 of record NC_134354.1, on the reverse strand, counting down.
CTAGAAACACATTTTCAAATGTATAGGCTTAGAGATATAGACATCTATGGCATATATTCAGCTGCACTTTTCACAATAAACCTGCCAACCACAATATGGTATGCAATGTGCTGTTTTGCAATACAAGTAGCTATTGGTAAAAATTGTACGTCCAATTGGACTCTGAAAACTGAATTTACCCAAAAGGTTGCTAGGTCCTATGAAGAACACACTAAAAGATCATCATCAGGGGCAAATAATCATCCTATAGTAAGAGCTAGCTAAATAAATATTCCTATTAATTCCATTACCCTGCATATAAATGGCTCAATTCTTTATTTTCATTACCAACTATTTTTTTAATGGCCTTCAATTCAGTAGGGAAACTGGTGATTCAGGAGATAATAAACAGTCTGAGTCATCAGTCTGTTGTACCTGCACATCATTTACATTCACAATGTCTAGTAAAAAGAAATTGTTTTCTGTGCAAGCCATTGTGCTTTAATGTGTTGTATGATATCCGGCAACAAAATGTCTCCATGATGTTAATGTGTAAAAAATAAGTCACCACCGTAGTAGAGGCCTCACACAAAATAGCATAAAGGCCACATATGCTTAGAAATGTAATATATATTCAACAGAATAACTCTTGAGCTGTTGCTAAGTCTCTTAAACTGACATTTAGTGAAATATTGTAGAAATCAGTATATCCTATGCAGTATTATTCAGTTTACTTTCCTCTGCATGCTTCACTTAACCAATCCAAGAAATCTAGATGGCAAATATAGTACTGGAGGGTTACACTAGGTACATTGTGTTTACTTATAAACTTTGTATTGGAATGAAATGACTTCAAGAAACTCTTTTGAATAAGTTTCAGTCATAAATAGAGCTGATCGAATGCCCAAAACACCGGGACTGGCGGATCACTGACAGATTTAAAAATAAGTCCAATCTGCTCCGGAATCCGGAAATTAAAAATGTCTGTGGAGGGCATATGGGGGCAGGAGCGCGCATGGTATACTCACCCAGGCTGTGTCATGGCGGCACACTCCTTCCGGGTCATGCTTTTACCATCCGGAGCCGACAATTCAATATTCACAATTTTGCCAGCACGTGTAATTGGTTGCAGTTAGACACGCCCTCACCCTGAGTGGCAGTGTCAGGTGACTGCAACCAATCACAGGTGGCAGAATGGCCGGTGGGCGGGGAAAGCAGAGCAAGTGTCTGCGGGTCAGAATGGTGGTAAAAAATAAACAAATAAAACAATCGGCAGCACAGATATAGCCCGTGGCTGCAGTCCCAGCTGTCCGGCTGTGTCTGTGCTGTGTATCCAGTGCTCACAGTCACACATGCAAGGCTTTGCCATGGCAGACTCTCTCAAGTCCCTCGCAAGTGTGATTCTGGTCTAAGAGAAACCACATGCGGCTTTTTTGTTTATTTAAATAAATAATAAAAAAAAAACCGATGTGCGGTCCCCCCCAATTTTCATCCCCAGCCATAGTATTCTCAGCCCGCTGCTGCCCAGTATTGCCGCATCTATTAGATGTGACAATCCCGGTGCAATAACGGCCCTTCCCGTTGGCGTGATGCAGTGGCAATTGGGGTAATAAGAGGCTAACAGCAGCACACAGCTGCAGCTAAACCCTAGGTTTGTGATGTCACAGGCGTCTATCAGATACCTGCATCACACTAACCTGTAAATAGCAGTAAATAAACACACACAGAAAAATTCTTTATTTGGAATAAAGTGCAAAACACACCCTCCTTCACCACTTTATTAACCCCCAACACAGCCCTCCAGATCCGGCGTAATCCACATGAGATCAAATGACGACACATGTCAGTGCTAGCAGCCATAGAGAAGACTGCCAGCTCTGAGTGTAGCTTATGACTGAGCCGCAATAAGCAATGACTGCAGTAGACATTGTCACAGGCTGTGGCCCGTCAGCCTGGAACCAATCACAGACGAGAGGACAGCCAGTGGGCGGTAAAAACACGGAAAGCTTTGTGTATGCAATTATACAGTACAGGGAGTGAATGCGCGACCCAGAAGCAGTGTGCCGCCATGACACCGAGTCTCGGTAAGTATGAAACTCTCACTTATTTCTTATTTTCTTTATTTTTACTTTAATTGCCGAATCCGGATCATGTACCCGGAATCCCGCGCCCGGGTCCGGCACCCAGATATCATTGAAACTGCGGAGATACAGACTTTTACAGTCCAGATCCACTCAGCCCTAGTCATAAATTCTAAGAAAACTTACTGTAGGTTAAAAAAATATATATTTTTTTTTCTAAATTAGCCATCTTGATAGTTTTGTCTCCTTCTTGTTCTCTTCCAGGTTGTAATGATATGATGCCAAGATTTCCATGGCAATATCATATGATAGTAGTAAATGACTTATCCTCATTGTGAATAGAACAGTACCTTAGTACATGATGTACTTTAATTGGTGAAGAATTAAAAAGAATACATGCAGTACAATATTACTTTTATTGGTGAAGAAAAAGACGTTTTTAAAATATTTCTTTAATTGATGGAGCATTAGAAGTATATAAAATATTACTGTTATTGGTGAATCATTAGAAGTACATAAAATATTACTTTTAATGGTGAAGAATTAGAGGAAGTATATAAAATATCACTTTTAATAGTGAAATATTACAAGTTTTTAACATATTTATTTTATTGAAGAAGTATTAGAAGTACATAAAATATTAGTTTTAATGTGAAGCATTAGAAGTATATAAAATATTACTTTTAATGTGAAGCATTAGAAGTATATAAAATATTACTTTTGATGGTGAAACATTACAAGTTTTTAAAATGTTTAATAATTGGTGAAGCATTAGAAGTATATTAGAAGAGGTATATATAATATTACTTTTAATGGTGAAGCATTAGAAGAAGTATATAAAATATTACTTTTAGTGATGAAGCATGAGAAGTATATAAAATATTACTTTTAATGGTGAAGCATTAGAAGAAGTACCTAAAATATTACTTTTAATGGTGAAGCATTAGAAGTACAGTACATAAAATATTACTTTTAATGGTGAAACATTACAAGTTTTTCAAATGTTTTATTTATTGGTGAAGCATTAAAAGTATTTAAAATATTATTTTATTAGTGAAGTAATAATGAGCGAGCACTAAAATGCTTGGGTGCTCGATACACGAATCAAGCAAATCGGACTGCGCTGGTGCTCATCTCGAGTAACAAGTATAATGGAAATCAATGGGAAATGCAAGCATTTTTCCAGAAGACCCTCTCAGGATGTCTGGAAGGGGCATGAATATCACTGAAATGGGTGGAAACCGCGTTCAAATAGAATGGGAACAGCATGCGGAAGACGCCTTGACGCATCCAGGTAACTGCAAAAGCAATGTTATAAGAGTATTACTCCACTTTTAAGGACTAATAATAATAAAACATACAAAACTTAGGATATGTCCCAAGAATGACAAAAGTATATTAGGAGTGATACCTTTATGGGCTATAGGTATCACTCCTAATATACTTTTGTCATTCTTGGGACATAGTATTTCAATTGATTTTTCTGGGTAACACGGTACCACAATATTACCCTGTATTGCACATTGTAAACCCTAGGATAAAAAAGATTTTATAGGGAAATATGATAGGAAAAATTCTTTCCTGTAAAATGACTTGAAAATAAGGCAGAATAATAAAGACCAAGAAAAATAGTAACGCCTACTTACGCTATCATCACACATAGCATTTTTGCTGCATTTTTGTTGTTTCTAATTGTTTTCAATGGTGAAAAAACATTCACTGGTAATTAGAGATGAGCCAGCCTCTAAAGGCTCGAGTTCGGTTCGTTGAACAGAGGCCGCGTTCGAGTTCGGTTCGGCGAACCGTTTGACAAACCTCTCGAACCCCATTAAAAATAATGGGAGGCAAACACAAACACATAAAAACGCATTATAAATGTACACATACAATTAATAAACATTGCCATAACACTTACAGGTCCCGACGATATGTCCTGCACTCTGTCTCCCGACGCTTTTCCTTCCGATAATCGCTGCGTCCTCCCGGTAACCAGCACTGATGATAGGACCTTCCGTGACATCAAAAAAAGCATGTGACCAGTCACGTGTCTATTATCTCATTGGCTACAGACTGGTCACATGGCTATGACGTCATGCTAGGTCCTGTCATTGCACTCTCCGGTATACGGTGATCGTTCCAGCATCTCCGTATACCGGCAAAATGCTTTGGCACATGGTCAACTCCCCGTTCGGCTTCCCCGTTCCGTTATTCACCAGCTGCCATAGCCGGTCAATAATGGAGATCACTGTTGCTATAGCAACCCGCCTGTCAGCGGTGATGTCACCGCTTAAAGATTGCAGCCTCTGCTACTCACTGACTGAGTGAATAGACTGTAGTGCACGGGGAACAGCATCGTCCTTCCTCCCATGCAGCGATGTCCAATGTAGCAGAGCTGCATGCGTTGAAGGAGAAAGAAGACAGAAGACCATGGATCGTGGAGGGATGAGAGGGATTAATAAACATGGAGTCTCTAATGTGTCAGTGTACTTATTTCTATTAAAGTATTTTTTCTCTGTGTGGTGTCTTTTTTTTAACCATTTATTGGAGATTCTTAATGGCCGGGTCAAACTTGCCTGACATTAAGAATCTCTGACTTAATACTAGCTAGTAAAACAAAGCTAGTATTAACTCATTATTACCCAGCAAGCCACCCGGCTTCAGGGCAGCTGGAAGAGTTGGATACTGTGCCAGATGATGGCGCTTCTATGAAAGTGCCATTTTCTGGGGCGGCTGCAAACTGCAATTCGCAGCAGAGGGGCCCAAGAAGCTCAGGCCAACCTGTGCTGCGGATTCCAATCCCCAGCTGCCTAGTTGTACCTGGCTGGACACAAAAATGGGGTGAAGCTCATGTCGATTTTTTTTTTTATTTATTTCATGAAATTTATGAAATAATTAAAAAAAGGCTTCCCTATTATTTAGTTCCCAGCCGGATACAAATAGGCAGCTGGGGGTTGGGGTCAGCCGTACCTGCCTGCTGTACCTGGCTAGCATATAAAAATATGTCGAAGCCCACGTCATTTTTTTGGTGGGCAAAAAACTCCTGCATATAGTCCTGGATGGAGTATGCTGAGTCTTGTAGTTCTGCAGCTGCTGTCTGCTCTCCTCCATACAGACAGACAGCAGCTGCAGAACTATAAGGCTCAGCATACTCCATCCAGGACTGTATGCAGGAGTTTTTTGCCCCCCCAAAAAATTACGTGGGCTTTGCCATGTTTTTGTATGCTAGCCAGGTACAGCAAGCAGCTACAGGCTGCCCCCAACCCAACCAACCAATATAGGGAAGCCCTTTTTTTTATTTAATTATTTCATGAATTTCATGAAATAATATAAAAAAAAATGACGTGGGCATCGCCCAATTTTTGTGTCCAGCCAGGTACAACTAGGCAGCTGGGGATTGGAATCCGCAGCTCAGTGTGCCCAAGCTTTCTGGGCACCCCTGCTGCAAATTGCAGTCCGCAGCCACCCCAGAAAATGGTGCTTTCATAGAAGCGCCATCTTCTGGCGCTGTATCCAACTCTGCCCTGCCCTGGTGACGGGTGGCTCGCTGGGTAATAATGGGGTTAGGACTAGCTGTATATTATCAACTGGCCCTAAGCCCGAAATTTATGGTGTCACGCCAATATTAGACATGGCCACCATGAATTTCTAGTACAGATAAAAAAAATCACAACACACAGAAAAATATTTTTATTGGAAATAAAACACAACACAATTAGTGACTCCATCTTTATTGAAATAAAGAACCCCCCTCCGCAGTAATCCTGGGTCAAGGGTCCCACGCCGTCCAATCCGGATCCAATATCATCTGATCGGTTTGCAGGAAGGCAAAGCGATCAGATGATGTGTCAGGTTCAAGGGCCTGAATCACATGACACAGCATCTGACTGTATAAATGGCTTTTATACAATCAGATGATGCATCAGTGCAAAAAAACAAAACAAACTATACACTTCTGTGCAGACTCCTGTCCGAAAGCATCAGCTGATAGTTTAGCCGGCCGTACGGTAAAAAGCCGACCTCACTGGTCGACTTATAGTGTCAGCTGATTCCATCACGTGACCGCATCAGCTCATCATCACCAGGTCTGAGAGAGAGAAAGAAGAGAGAGAGAAAAGAGAGAGAGAAAAAAGAGAGAAAAGATAGAGAAAAGAGAGAGAAAAGAGAGAGAGGGAGAGAGAGAAGAGGAGAGAAGAGAGAGGGAGAGAGAGAAGAGAGAGAGAAGAGGAGAGAAGAGAGAGGAGAGAGAGAAGAGAGAGAAGAGGAGAGAAGAGAGAGAAAGAAGAGAGAGAGAAGAGAGAGAGAGGAGAGAGAAGAGAGAGAAGAGAGGAGAGAAGAGAGAGAGAGAAGAGAGAGAGAAGAGGAGAGAAGAGAGAGAGGAGAGAGAGAGAAGAAAGAGAGAAGAGAGAGAAGAGAGAAAAGAGAGAGAAAAGAGAGAGAAGAGAGAGGAGAAAGGGGAGAGAAGAGAAGAGAGAGAGGAGAGAGAGAAAGAAGAGAGAGAAGAGAGAGGGGAGAGAAGAGGAGAGAAGAGGAGAGAAGAGAGAGGGAGAGAGAGAAGAGAGAGAGAAGAGGAGAGAAGAGAGAGGAGAGAGAGAAGGGAGAGAAGAGGAGAGAAGATAGAGCAAGAAGAGAGAGAGAGGAGAGAGAGAAGAGAGAGAAGAGAGGAGAGAAGAGGAGAGAAGAGAGAGAGGAGAGAGAGAGAAGAGAGAGAAGAGAGAAAAGAGAGAGAAAAGAGAGAGAAGAGAGAGAAGAGAGAGAGAAGAGAGAGGGGAGAGAAGAGAAGAGAGAGAGGAGAGAGAGAAAGAAGAGAGAGAAGAGAGAGGGGAGAGAAGAGAAGAGGAGAGAGAAAAGAGAGAAGAGGAGAGAAGAGGAGAGAAGAGGAGAGAAAGAGGAGAGAGAGAAGAGAGAGAGAGAGAGAGAGACTGAGAGACTGAGAGACTGACTGAGAGACTGACTGAGAGACTGACTGACTGACTGACTGACTGACTGACTGACTGACTGACTGACTGACTGACTGACTGAGACTGACTAACTGATTGAGACTGACTGACTGACTGACTGAGACTGACTGACTAACTGAGACTAACTGACTGACTGAGAGAAAGAGATAGAGCAATGTAGCCTCATTCCGTAAACTGCTCTGATTTTAGAGGTGCGGCTCACAGCTGATGTTCGGCTCCTCCACTCAGTGCATAATTAAATTAAATTAGCATTATAAATAAATAATTCTAATTTAAAAATAAATTATTTTTTTTACCAGAAGGCAGGTGGGCTAGAACTTGTCAACTAATGCTTCTGAGTCGAGCGCTCTAACCATTGAGCTACTGGCTCTAATGAAAAACATGGGCAGATGTGGTAATCTTGACTTCTGCATTGCAGACTATAGTCTCAGATTACAGTGCGATTCTCTTCATGTGCTACGTGGAGAGGACACAGAACACTCCCTGTCATCCTCATGTAGCAGAGCTAGCAGAGCTGACAGTGTCGTGTGGATTACTTTGGACCTGGATTGTTGTTTTGGGATTAATAAAATGGTGAAAGAGGATGTTTTTTTGTCTTTTATTCCAAATAAGGGAATTTTCGTTGTGTGTGGTTATTTACTTTCACTTACAGGTTAATCATGGAAGGTATCTCGGGGAGACGCCTGGCATTATTAAACTCATTATTACCCCGATTGCCACCGCACCAGGGCAATTCGGGATGAGCTTGGTGGAGTCCCGGGACTGTCGAATCTAATGGATGCAGCAATTCCGGGTGGGTGCTGGGTAATATTGTTAGGGTGGTGGGCTCCCCATAATGTGGTGCTCTTCCTCCTGACAATACCAGCCTCCAGCCGTGTGGCTTTATCCTGGCTGGTATCAAATATGGGGGGAACCGCATTTTTTTTTTTTATATTATTATTATTTATTTATTTTTCTCCACGATATAGACCCGCCTGCCAGCGGCTTTGATTGGTTGCAGTGAGACAGCTATCACTCATCATGGGGGCGTGTCTGATGCAACAAATCATGGGCGCCGGGGGGCGGGGAAAGCACGGAATACCTGATTGAATAATGAAGCAGCAGCCATTTTCTAAAGAGGAAAAAATGCCGCAGATTTCTGACCGCCGTGCAGCGAGACGCCCGTGATCGGTGAATAGGAAAGAGAGAGGGATTGTGCTGGGGACACAGGACGCATGCAGATAGCAACGTGTGCACATAGCCTTACTGTGAAAAGCCACGTTTTTGTTGAATTCTCGAACCTAACTCGAACTGTCGAACTTTTAGCAAAAAACTCGAGTTCGAGCTCGAACACCCCCCAAAATCACTCGAACATGAAATTGGCGAACCTCGAACATCAAACATCGCTCAACTCTATTGGTAATTGTAATTTTAACATTTTACTATGTTATCTGAGCATATGATATGTGTGACATCGTGAGACACATCCTGAAACTCATATGACCTATGCAGTCAATGCCATAACTGTAAAAATTAGAAGGAAGAAGGACTTCAATACACTCTGTATTAGACATAAAATATTAAACATATTAGGTAATGGGACATCTAAACTCATAAAGCCTATACACTAAGTTCAAGGGTTGACTCTCTGGTACAATATAAAAAGATTCTGACTCCAAAACTGGGAAAGCTTATGCACTCAGTATGAGGCCTAGCTAAAATGACAAGGAGGCATTGCTGTAAGAGATGTAGATAAGGTACTGTGATTCAATTCTGGTACAATTTTAAATACATTCTGACTCCAAACCTGGGAAAGACAATGTGTGAGGCTTAGCTAAAATGAAAGGAGCAAGAGCCAGCAAGCAAGAAAAGTAGAGGGGAGACTGTAATTCAATTCTAGTACAATTTTAAAAACATTCTGACTTCAAAATTAGAAATCCTATGCACTCAGTGGCAGGCCTAGCTAAAATTACAAGGAGGCATTGCAGTACAACCTGGAAGAGAAGTACAGGGGGGACTGTGATTCAATTCCCATGTACTTTTAAAAATAGTCTGACTCCGACACTGGGTATCATCTTCCATCCAACCGACAAGATTTTTGCACTTTTTGGCTTTCAGAAGTGGTGTTATATGCCCTCTTGACAGGAGGAGGCATATATGTATGACAGGAAGCTAGGGCTCTTGGATGAGCATGTTTGTTGTGCTCACGCAGCAGGCACAATTTCACCTGGCCAATGACCATGGCCCATGTGTGCGCCATTAGCAGCATGTCCATTTCCCCATCCCTTACCACATGCCTTGCATATATTAAATTATGTGTGCAGCCAATAGCAGTAGAATCTAATACATGTAGCCCACAAAACGTTTTTCGGTTTCAGATTGCAGCAGCAAGAACTGTAATGAAAGAAACCTTGGCTATATGCTTTTAATGGTAAAGCAGCTAGCTCTACAGTAATAGTCTACTCATAAAGCCTCTGCATTGCTTGCAAGGTCTGCCAAAAATTAACAGGAGGGGATGCAATACTCCCTGGAAGAGTGTTATGACTTAGAGTGTTCATCTTTCTAGGTGTCATGATTTTTATAACTTTCAGATTAGATTTCTCCACTGAATTTAAAATGATCTTTAAACAAAGTAGAATTTCAAAAAAAAATTCTACCACCTAATTGGATGAACTTTAATTCTTCCACTTTTGCCACTCCATAGAGGACATATAAAGGAGGGCCATAAAATAAATTATTTGACAATTGTTAAAATATTGAGTTTTAAATTGTTAAAATATTTAGAATTTTATATTTTAAAATAATTTTACAAACAGACAGAATCTGTCAATGAATGAATGGCATTGAATGTCAATAAATGCATGGAAAGAAGCCACCATGGTGTGGACTGTGCAAGATATTTACTGTATGTGACCAGAAGGAACACTCATTTCCATCACAAGATACTCATATGAGACAATGAGAAACAGATTAAGATGTGAAAAAGCAAGAACTTGACTTTAATGAAAGGCGAGTTGTGTATGTGGCTAGTGAAGACTATATGGAGAGTCAACATCTTACCATCATTGCTGCATTTGGAAGGAGTGCGACTCTTAGACTGTTAAAGTGTATGCACTAAGTGCAGTGGCTGCCAAAAATTAAGACAAAATAGCATTTTACCAAAGGTACATAGACGAACTCTTCCTCCTCTGAGAAGGCACCGAGGAGGAGGCCCTGAAATTCGTCAGTGACCTCAATGCTAACTCCTGGGGCCTCAAATTCACAGCCACTTTTTCCACCAATGTACTCCAGTATTTGGATCTTTTGTTACGTTTCGATGAAGTGGGGAGAGTCTTCACTTAAACGTTTTTCAAAACAGTGGATGTCAATAGTTATTTGGGCTTTGACAGTGGACACCTCTCCAAGTGGGTCATCAACGTCCCTTACGGCCAAAACTGGAGGGTGCATAAGAACTGCACTAGAGATTTGGATTTCATCCAGGAATCTGCCATTTTGAAAAGATGTTTTTAACAAAAAGGGTACCCTCGGAAACTCCTATAAGACGCATTCAGGAGAACCAACTGCCTATCCCAAGAATTTTGCATTGACAAGATAAATAAGGGGACAAATATAAACACAAAGGAGACATCCAACTTCAATAAATGGAGTCTGGTGACTACGTTTTGCCGCCCTAGATAAGGTATTCAGGGACTATTGAATAAATTCTGGTTAATTTTAAGCGGTGATCCTATACTCTCGAAAAACCTACCAGATAAACCCCTGATTATTTTTAGAAAAAATAAATGTTAACGCAAAATGCTAGCTCCTAGCAATATACAGTCATATGAAAATGTTTGGGCACCCCTATTAATGTTAACCTTTTTTCTTTATAACAATTTGGGTTTTTGCAACAGCTATTTCAGTTTCATATATCTAATAACTGATGGAACTCAGTAATATTTCTGGATTGAAATGAGGTTTATTGTACTAACAGAAAATGGGCAATCCGCATTTAAACAAAATTTGACAGGTGCAAAAGTATGGGCACCCTTATCAATTTGATTTGAACACTCCTAACTACTTTTTACTGACTTACTAAAGCACTAAATTGGTTTTGTAAACTCATTGAGCTTTAAACTTCATAGGCAGGTGTATCCAATCATGAGAAAAGGTATTTAAGGTGGCCACTTGCATGTTGTTCTCCTATTTGAATCTCCTATGGGCTCCACAAAACAACTCTCAAATGATCTGAAAACAAAGATTATTCAACATAGTTGTTCAGGGGAAGGATACAAAAAGTTGTCTCAGAGATTTAAACTGTCAGTTTCCACTGTGAGGAACACAGTAAGGAAATGGAAGAACACAGGTACAGTTCTTGTTAAGCCCAGAAGTGGCAGGCCAAGAAAAATATCAGAAAGGCAGAGAAGAAGAATGGTGAGAACAGTAGAGAGTGGTGCGAAAGAAGCCATTTCTGCAAGCACGTCACAAACAGAGTCGCCTGAGGTATGCAAAAGCACATTTGGACAAGCCAGTTACATTTTGGAAGAAGGTCCTTTGGACTGATGAAACAAAGATTGAATTGTTTGGTCATATAAAAAGGCGTTATGCATGGAGGCAAAAAAACACGTCATTCCAAGAAAAGCACTTGCTACCCACAGTAAAATTTGGTGGAGGCTGGATCATGCTTTGGGGCTGTGTGGCCAATGCCGGCACCGGGAATCTTGTTAAAGTTGAGGGGCGCATGGATTCAACTCAGTGTCAGCAGATTCTTGACAATAATGGGCAGGAATCAGTGAGGAAGTTGAAGTTACGCAGGGGATGGACATTTCAGCAAGGCAATGATCCAAAACACCGCTCCAAATCTACTCAGGCATTCATGCAGAGGAACAATTACAATGTTCTGGAATGGCCATCCCAGTCCCCAGACCTGAATATCATTGAACATCTGTGGGATGATTTGAAGCGGGCTGTCCATGCTCAGCGACCATCAAACATAACTGAACTGGAATTGTTTTGTAAACAGGAATGGTCAAATATACCTTCATCCAGGATCCAGGAGCTCATTAAAAGCTACAGGAAGCGACTAGAGGCTGTTATTTTTGCAAAAGAAGGATCTACAAAATATTAATGTCACTATGTTCAGGTGCCCATACTTTTGCACCTGTTAAATTTTGTTTAAATGCGGATTGCACATTTTCTGTTAGTACAATAAACCTCATTTCAATTCAGAAATATTACTCAGTCCATCAGTTATTAGATATATGAAACTGAAATAGCTGTTGCAAAAACCCAAATTGTTATAAAGAAAAAACGTTAACATTAATAGAGGTGCCCAAACTTTTTCATATGACTGTATCAATAAGAACTGTCCCTAATAAAGATAAAGTCATTCCTAGTAATTGTAATCGGGATAAAGAAAATCTGGGCTGCTATCCCTGCTGCGTGCCGAAATGCCTCTACTGTGACGTTATCGTTAAAGGTAAAAAATCCTTTACCTCCCATACAACCGCTGCGACTTATTCCATCAATCATAGGTTGAACTGCCAGTCCATGTATGTAGTTTATCTCTTAGAGTGCACGTGCGCCCTCCAATATGTGGGCCGCACAGTGCAAACCATGCACGCTCGACTCAATAAACACAGGCATAATATTCGGACAGGCTACCAGTTACATAGCCTGTCCAAACATTATAACACTTTTCATGGTAGAAACCCTAAGATATTGAAACTTACCATTATAGACAGGGTAGTTGATACTGATCCTAATCGTTTTAATAGCCTAATAAATAAAGAGAGTTATTGGATTTTTAAATTGGGGACGTTAGCACCTGAGGGGCATAATCTTACTATTGATAATGTCGCAAAACATTAATTTGACCTTCCCCCTTGTTGGGATCAAATTAATCTTGTTTTTTTCCATTGATTTCGTGGTACCATTGGGATATATATTGCTAATAAGGTGCTGGTTGCATACATTTTTATAAAATCATAAAAATAAAAAAAAAATTAAATAAATATTTTTTTTTTTAAATGTTTATTTTATAATTAATTAGACGACGATGTGCTGATCCATGTGTGCGCACGCATCGGCATTTTCTCGTCCCCCCCCTCCCTCTTTCTTGTTTCTGTTTTTGGCTTTTTTAATTCTGTTTATTTTAACTGTGTTGTGTTCCATGAAATGTTGATCAGTGGTTCAATGGTTAATTTTGGTTCTAATTATGATCAGGCACACCACCCAACTGTCATGTTTTGTCAGCTATATATATTACTTCCACGTCTTCACCCTCTAATCACCTGATGGAGAGAGCAATCAGCTGTTGAAACATTAGAGGGTTTTTAAACTCAATAAAAGGTTTGTAATTTTAAAATCCTCCTCGTCCTTCTGTTCCCTAGTGCTCCTATCTGATTGCTACTCCGTTATTTTCACATACATTATCCCCTTGAGGGATTAACGGCAGGAGCAGCTCTGGGAGCGGCGAGTTTCTACAACAATTACCAGGACCCACGGTTGCTGTGACATCGGGTTGCTCTGACTGCATAGGACCTGCGGTGACACTCTTCCGGGTGCTCGCGGTCACGTGACCAACCCGGAAGGACTCGCTCCACTCTGTTCCCTGGGATTTCAGACAGATATAAGCATCAGCGTGACCCCGTGGATCCTTTACTGCAACAACCGGGGTTGTGCAAGGGTGCACAACCATTTGAGGTGAGCAGCCTCCGGGCAATACCATAATACCCCTCATCATCGGGTGCTACTCAGCGCATCTCCGTCTCTCCTTTGTTACTTAAAAATTAAAAGCAGGCACTCCAATACAACTTGGAAAATATGTAGAAGAGAGCTTAAGAAATATTTTTTTCCCAATTATTAAGTAGTGCAACTAGTAGTGTACTAAGCCTGACGCACTATCTACAAGAGATGGAAAAATTAGAAAGAGGCACTCCAATACACTCTGGAAGAGTCTCAGAAAATATTTTTTTGACAATTTGGAACGAATGGGAGATAAAGCCACAGCACTAAGTGCAATGGCTGAAAAACATTTATTTCTAGGTGGTAAAACTGATGTATCGGTATGATGCCTCAGGTTGGAATGAGTTCATAGATACCAAACATGTATACTTTTACTTTTATATAAAGGCTTTTAAAAAATTCAGAAATTTGTCCCAAAAAGAATTGCACTTTTGACACCATTTTCTGAGACCCGTAGTGTTCTTATTTTTTTGGGATCTGGGGCTCAGCGATGGCTTATTATTTGCATCTTGAGCTAAAAATTTTAATTATTCCATTTTTGTGCAGATTTTGATTGCCTGTTATTGCATTTAAAAAAAAAATTTGCAGTGACTAAAAAAGGTACTTTTGGCCATTGGGATTTTATTTCTTGCCACAATATGTACCGATCAGATCAATTGATTTTATGTTTTGATAGATCAGGCATTTATCAGCATGGCAATATAAAATATCTGTGAATTTTTTACATCTTTAACTGTTTTATTTTCAATCGGGCCAGAGGGGGGTGATTTGAAATTTTAGGGTTTTTCATTTTTAAATATTTAAAAAAAAATGTCTACATTTTTTGTTGATTTTAACACTCCCCTTAGGGCACTTTATGGATCAGCACTCTGATTGCCTGTTCATTTATGTTGATCAGAGCTGCACAGCTCTGATCAGCTGAAATGCAGTGTTCCTATTAGAGCCGGTGCTCTGTCATGATAGCAACAGGAGTCATTACTAGAGATGAGCGAACCAGCCGCGGTTCGGCTTGAGTTCGGTTCGTCGAACGGGAGTCCCGTTCGAGTTCAGTTCGGCAAACTGTCGACGAACCGAACTCGAACCGCATAGGAAACAATGGCAGGCAATCACAAACACATAAAAACACCTAGAAAACACCCTCAAAGGTGTCCAAAAGGTGACAAACAACTCACAACACAACACAAACACATGGGAAAGTGACAAGGACATATACTCATGCGAAAACAAAAGAGCAGGACAAAGAAAAAGAGAAGGAGACACAGATATAGGCATGGCACGCCCTTCTAAAATCATGTAAAACACCGCAAGGTGACTCCAAGCGGACTCTCCCTTTTTTCCAAAAATTGGGCCACACACACACCCACCACTTCAGTGGCAGCACTTGTGCCCCAGTTGTACACTTCACAGCTAGATTTGCATCAAGCACATTCAAAAATACGCCATACTTAACCGTCCCCAGCATGACACCGGGGTAGGTAGCAAAGTCTTTCCTGATCCCAGCACTGTGCATCTTGGATCATTTTTAAAAACAATGTAAGCAAGGGTTACTCCAAGTGGAGTCTCCCTTTTTTCCAAAAATTGGGCCACACAGACACCCCATCAGTGGCAGCACTTGTGCCCCAGTTGTACACTTCACAGCTAGATTTGCATAAAGCACATTCAAAAATACACCATACTTAACCGTTCCCAGGATGACCCCGGGGTAGGTAGCAAAGTCTTTCCTGATCCCAGCTCTGTGCATCTTGGATCATTTTTAAAAATAATGTAAGCAAGGGTTACTCCAAGCGGAGTCTCCCTTTTTTCCAAAAATTGGGCCACACAGACACTCCATCAGTGGCAGCACTTGTGCCCCAGTTGTACACTTCACAGCTAGATTTGCATCAAGCACATTCAAAAATACGCCATTCTTTTCAGTCCTCAGGATTGCACCGGGGACCATTCAGGAGAACCAACTGCCTATCCCAAGAATTTTGCATTGACAAGATAAATAAGGGGACAAATATAAACACAAAGGAGACATCCAACTTCAATAAATGGAGTCTGGTGACTACGTTTTGCCGCCCTAGATAAGGTATTCAGGGACTATTGAATAAATTCTGGTTCATTTTAAGCGGTGATCCTATACTCTCGAAAAACCTACCAGATAAACCCCTGATTATTTTTAGAAAAAATAAATGTTAACGCAAAATGCTAGCTCCTAGCAATATACAGTCATATGAAAATGTTTGGGCACCCCTATTAATGTTAACCTTTTTTCTTTATAACAATTTGGGTTTTTGCAACAGCTATTTCAGTTTCATATATCTAATAACTGATGGAACTCAGTAATATTTCTGGATTGAAATGAGGTTTATTGTACTAACAGAAAATGGGCAATCCGCATTTAAACAAAATTTGACAGGTGCAAAAGTATGGGCACCCTTATCAATTTGATTTGAACACTCCTAACTACTTTTTACTGACTTACTAAAGCACTAAATTGGTTTTGTAACCTCATTGAGCTTTAAACTTCATAGGCAGGTGTATCCAATCATGAGAAAAGGTATTTAAGGTGGCCACTTGCATGTTGTTCTCCTATTTGAATCTCCTATGGGCTCCACAAAACAACTCTCAAATGATCTGAAAACAAAGATTATTCAACATAGTTGTTCAGGGGAAGGATACAAAAAGTTGTCTCAGAGATTTAAATTGTCAGTTTCCACTGTGAGGAACACAGTAAGGAAATGGAAGAACACAGGTACAGTTCTTGTTAAGCCCAGAAGTGGCAGGCCAAGAAAAATATCAGAAAGGCAGAGAAGAAGAATGGTGAGAACAGTAGAGAGTGGTGCGAAAGAAGCCATTTCTGCAAGCACGTCACAAACAGAGTCGCCTGAGGTATGCAAAAGCACATTTGGACAAGCCAGTTACATTTTGGAAAAAGGTCCTTTGGACTGATGAAACAAAGATTGAATTGTTTGGTCATATAAAAAGGCGTTATGCATGGAGGCAAAAAAACACGTCATTCCAAGAAAAGCACTTGCTACCCACAGTAAAATTTGGTGGAGGTTCCATTATGCTTTGGGGCTGTGTGGCCAATGCCGGCACCGGGAATCTTGTTAAAGTTGAGGGGCGCATGGATTCAACTCAGTGTCAGCAGATTCTTGACAATAATGGGCAGGAATCAGTGAGGAAGTTGAAGTTACGCAGGGGATGGACATTTCAGCAAGGCAATGATCCAAAACACCGCTCCAAATCTACTCAGGCATTCATGCAGAGGAACAATTACAATGTTCTGGAATGGCCATCCCAGTCCCCAGACCTGAATATCATTGAACATCTGTGGGATGATTTGAAGCGGGCTGTCCATGCTCAGCGACCATCAAACATAACTGAACTGGAATTGTTTTGTAAACAGGAATGGTCAAATATACCTTCATCCAGGATCCAGGAGCTCATTAAAAGCTACAGGAAGCGACTAGAGGCTGTTATTTTTGCAAAAGAAGGATCTACAAAATATTAATGTCACTATGTTCAGGTGCCCATACTTTTGCACCTGTTAAATTTTGTTTAAATGCGGATTGCACATTTTCTGTTAGTACAATAAACCTCATTTCAATTCAGAAATATTACTCAGTCCATCAGTTATTAGATATATGAAACTGAAATAGCTGTTGCAAAAACCCAAATTGTTATAAAGAAAAAACGTTAACATTAATAGAGGTGCCCAAACTTTTTCATATGACTGTATCAATAAGAACTGTCCCTAATAAAGATAAAGTCATTCCTAGTAATTGTAATCGGGATAAAGAAAATCTGGGCTGCTATCCCTGCTGCGTGCCGAAATGCCTCTACTGTGACGTTATCGTTAAAGGTAAAAAATCCTTTACCTCCCATACAACCGCTGCGACTTATTCCATCAATCATAGGTTGAACTGCCAGTCCATGTATGTAGTTTATCTCTTAGAGTGCACGTGCGCCCTTCAATATGTGGGCCGCACAGTGCAAACCATGCACGCTCGACTCAATAAACACAGGCATAATATTCGGACAGGCTACCAGTTACATAGCCTGTCCAAACATTATAACACTTTTCATGGTAGAAACCCTAAGATATTGAAACTTACCATTATAGACAGGGTAGTTGATACTGATCCTAATCGTTTTAATAGCCTAATAAAAAAAGAGAGTTATTGGATTTTTAAATTGGGGACGTTAGCACCTGAGGGGCATAATCTTACTATTGATAATGTCGCAAAACATTAATTTGACCTTCCCCCTTGTTGGGATCAAATTAATCTTGTTTTTTTCCATTGATTTCGTGGTACCATTGGGATATATATTGCTAATAAGGTGCTGGTTGCATACATTTTTATAAAATCATAAAAATAAAAAAAAAATTAAATAAATATTTTTTTTTTTAAATGTTTATTTTATAATTAATTAGACGACGATGTGCTGATCCATGTGTGCGCACGCATCGGCATTTTCTCGTCCCCCCCTCCCTCTTTCTTGTTTCTGTTTTTGGCTTTTTTAATTCTGTTTATTTTAACTGTGTTGTGTTCCATAAAATGTTGATCAGTGGTTCAATGGTTAATTTTGGTTCTAATTATGATCAGGCACACCACCCAACTGTCATGTTTTGTCAGCTATATATGTCACTTCCACGTCTTCACCCTCTAATCACCTGATGGAGAGAGCAATCAGCTGTTGAAACATTAGAGGGTTTTTAAACTCAATAAAAGGTTTGTAATTTTAAAATCCTCCTCGTCCTTCTGTTCCCTAGTGCTCCTATCTGATTGCTACTCCGTTATTTTCACATACATTATCCCCTTGAGGGATTAACGGCAGGAGCAGCTCTGGGAGCGGCGAGTTTCTACAACAATTACCAGGACCCACGGTTGCTGTGACATCGGGTTGCTCTGACTGCATAGGACCTGCGGTGACACTCTTCCGGGTGCTCGCGGTCACGTGACCAACCCGGAAGGACTCGCTCCACTCTGTTCCCTGGGATTTCAGACAGATATAAGCATCAGCGTGACCCCGTGGATCCTTTACTGCAACAACCGGGGTTGTGCAAGGGTGCACAACCATTTGAGGTGAGCAGCCTCCGGGCAATACCATAATACCCCTCATCATCGGGTGCTACTCAGCGCATCTCCGTCTCTCCTTTGTTACTTAAAAATTAAAAGCAGGCACTCCAATACAACCTGGAAAATATGTAGAAGAGAGCTTAAGAAATATTTTTTTCCCAATTATTAAGTAGTGCAACTAGTAGTGTACTAAGCCTGACGCACTATCTACAAGAGATGGAAAAATTAGAAAGAGGCACTCCAATACACTCTGGAAGAGTCTCATAAAATATTTTTTTGACAATTTGGAACGAATGGGAGATAAAGCCACAGCACTAAGTGCAATGGCTGAAAAACATTTATTTCTAGGTGGTAAAACTGATGTATCGGTATGATGCCTCAGGTTGGAATGAGTTCATAGATACCAAACATGTATACTTTTACTTTTATATAAAGGCTTTTAAAAAATTCAGAAATTTGTCCCAAAAAGAATTGCACTTTTGACACCATTTTCTGAGACCCGTAGTGTTCTTATTTTTTTGGGATCTGGGGCTCAGCGATGGCTTATTATTTGCATCTTGAGCTAAAAATTTTAATTATTCCATTTTTGTGCAGATTTTGATTGCCTGTTATTGCATTTTAAAAAAAAATTTGCAGTGACTAAAAAAGGTACTTTTGGCCATTGGGATTTTATTTCTTGCCACAATATGTACCGATCAGATCAATTGATTTTATGTTTTGATAGATCAGGCATTTATCAGCATGGCAATATAAAATATCTGTGAATTTTTTACATCTTTAACTGTTTTATTTTCAATCGGGCCAGAGGGGGGTGATTTGAAATTTTAGGGTTTTTCATTTTTAAATATTTAAAAAAAAATGTCTACATTTTTTGTTGATTTTAACACTCCCCTTAGGGCACTTTATGGATCAGCACTCTGATTGCCTGTTCATTTATGTTGATCAGAGCTGCACAGCTCTGATCAGCTGAAATGCAGTGTTCCTATTAGAGCCGGTGCTCTGTCATGATAGCAACAGGAGTCATTACTAGAGATGAGCGAACCAGCCGCGGTTCGGCTTGAGTTCGGTTCGTCGAACGGGAGTCCCGTTCGAGTTCAGTTCGGCAAACTGTCGACGAACCGAACTCGAACCGCATAGGAAACAATGGCAGGCAATCACAAACACATAAAAACACCTAGAAAACACCCTCAAAGGTGTCCAAAAGGTGACAAACAACTCACAACACAACACAAACACATGGGAAAGTGACAAGGACATATACTCATGCGAAAACAAAAGAGCAGGACAAAGAAAAAGAGAAGGAGACACAGATATAGGCATGGCACGCCCTTCTAAAATCATGTAAAACACCGCAAGGTGACTCCAAGCGGAGTCTCCCTTTTTTCCAAAAATTGGGCCACACACACACCCACCACTTCAGTGGCAGCACTTGTGCCCCAGTTGTACACTTCACAGCTAGATTTGCATCAAGCACATTCAAAAATACGCCATACTTAACCGTCCCCAGCATGACACCGGGGTAGGTAGCAAAGTCTTTCCTGATCCCAGCACTGTGCATCTTGGATCATTTTTAAAAACAATGTAAGCAAGGGTTACTCCAAGTGGAGTCTCCCTTTTTTCCAAAAATTGGGCCACACAGACACCCCATCAGTGGCAGCACTTGTGCCCCAGTTGTACACTTCACAGCTAGATTTGCATAAAGCACATTCAAAAATACACCATACTTAACCGTTCCCAGGATGACCCCGGGGTAGGTAGCAAAGTCTTTCCTGATCCCAGCTCTGTGCATCTTGGATCATTTTTAAAAATAATGTAAGCAAGGGTTACTCCAAGCGGAGTCTCCCTTTTTTCCAAAAATTGGGCCACACAGACACTCACCCCTTCAGTGGCAGAACTTGTGCCCCAGTTGTACACTTCACAGCTAGATTTGCATCAAGCACATTCAAAAATACGCCATCCTTAACCGTCCCCAGGAGGACACCGGGGTAGGTAGCTAAGTCTTTCCTGATCCCAGCTCTGTTTATCTTGGCTCCTTTTAAAAAACACAGCAAGCAAGGGTTACTCCAAGTGGAGTCTCCCTTTTTTCCAAAAATTGGGCCCCGCACACACCCACCCATTCAGTGACAGCACTTGTGCCCCAGTTGTACACTTCACAGCTAGATTTGCATCAAGCACATTCAAAAATATGCCATATTTAACCGTTCCCAGGATGACCCCAGGGTAGGTAGGAAAGTCTTTGCTGAACCATGACTTGTTCATCTTGGCTCCTTTTAAAAAACACAGCAAGCAAGGGTTACTCCAAGCAGAGTCTCCCTTTTTTTCCAAAAATAGGGCCACACAGACACCCCATCAGTGGCAGCACTTGTGCCCTCGTTGCAAACAGGATGTTTTGATTTGCATCAAGCACATTCCAAATCCACAAGCATTTACTCTCCCCAGGATGACACAGGGGTAGTAAATTCCTTGTGGATCCATGACTTGTTCATTTTGATGAATGTTAGTCTGTCCACATTGTCACTGGACAGACGCGTGCGCTTATCTGTCAGCACACACCCAGCAGCACTGAAGACACGTTCAGAGACAACGCTGGCAGCTGGACACGACACAATCTCCAAGGCGTAAGTTGAGAGCTCTGGCCATTTTTCAAGATTTGAAGCCCAAAATAAGCAAGGCTCCATTTGCAAAGTCATGGCATCGATGTTTATTTGGAGATACTCCTGTATCATCCTCTCCAGCCGTTGACTATGTGTCAGACTTGTTGTCTCTGGTGGCCTTGCAAAGGATGGTCTAAAAAAATTATGAAAAGATTCAATAAAATTGCTGTTACCAGCACCAGATACGGTGCTACTGGTACGGGTAGACTGTTGAAGATGACGAGACCGTCCCATGTTTGTCAAGTTACAACTGGGAGATTCACTCCCTGCACCTGCACGGTTGTTTGGTGGAAAAGCCGAGCTAAGATCGAGTAACAGCTTCTGCTGATACTCCTGAATACGTGCGTCCCTTTCTATGGCTGGAATTATGTCACATAATTTGGACTTGTACCGGGGATCTAATAGTGTGGCAAGCCAGTAGTCATCATCACTTCTAATTTTGACAATACGAGGGTCATGTTGGAGGTAGTGCAGCAAGAAGGCACTCATGTGTCTTGCGCAGCCATGCGGACCAAGTCCACGCTGTGTTTGTGGCATAGAGGTGCTAACTGTTCTTTCTTCCTCTGACATCTCCCCCCAACCTCTTTCAACTGAAATTTGACCAAGGTCTCCCTCTTCCGCTGAGCCTTCCATGTCCATGGACAGTTTGTCCTCCATTTCTTCATGTTCTCCTGCACCTTCCTTAACATTTCGCCTGCTACCATGCGCCCTTGTTGATCCCTGTCCCCCATGGTCCCATGCCTGCCGCGTTGGTGATGATGAACGTCTGGACCTTGGTGATGTTGTTGTGTCTTGCGCATATGAATCCTCCTGTAGTTCCTCCCCTTCCTGTTGTCCCACCCCCTGACTCCGAATAGTGTTTAGCGTGTGCTCCAGCATGTAAATGACTGGAATTGTCATGCTGATAATGGCATTGTCAGCGCTAAACATATTCGTCGCCATGTCGAAACTGTGCAGAAGGGTGCATAGGTCCTTGATCTGAGACCACTCCATCAGGGTGATCTGCCCCACCTCTGCATCTCGTTGGCCCAGGCTATACGTCATGACGTATTGCACCAGGGCTTGGCGGTGCTGCCACAGTCGCTGTAACATGTGGAGAGTCGAATTCCAGCGTGTCGGCACATCGCATTTCAGGTGATGAACCGGCAGGCCGAAAGACTCCTTGAGCGATGCAAGTCGCTCAGCTGCGGCGGTTGAACGGTGGAAGTGAGCAGACAGTTTTCGTGCCCTGGTCAGAAGGCCATCTAGGCCGGGATAGTGTGTTAAAAATTACTGGATAACAAGGTTCAACACGTGAGCCATACAAGGCACATGTGTCACCTTGCCCAGGCGAAGGGCGCACCCAGGTTTGCAGCATTGTTGCACACGGCGTTACCGGCTGCAGGTTGAGTGGAGACAACCATTTATTAAACTCAGTCTCCAGAGCTGCCCACAACTCAGCCGCTGTGTGACTCCTATTTCCAAGACATGTCAAGCTAAAGACCGCCTGATGCCGTTGCGCTCTGCTGCCAGCATAGTAATGAGGGGTGCATGATTCCTTCTGCGCAGTGAGAATGCTGGTGGCCTGACCAGGCAGGCTTGGGGCGGAGGTGGAAGACCCAGATGAGGTGGAGGAGGCAGAAGCAGTGGCGGAACTTGGACAGACAGAGGATTGACACACAAGTCGTGGGGACAGCAAGACTTGTGCAGCAGACCCTTCACCATCTATCACCATAGTTACCCAGTGCCCAGTCAGCGACATGTAACGTCCCTGTCCATGCTTACTGGTCCAAGTATCGGTGGTGAAATGCACCCGTTGACACACAGAGTTTCTCAAGGAAGCGGTGATGTTGTGTGCGACAAGCAGGTGTAGCGCGGGCACACCTTTCTTAGAGAAGTAGTGGCGACTGGGCATCTGGTACGGGGGCACAGTGACAGACATAAGGTCTCTAAAATCCTGTGTGTTCACCAGGCGGAAAGGCAGCATTTTGGTAGCCAAGAGCTTACAGAGGGATAAAGTCAACCTCTTAGCTTTGTCATGGGTCGCAGGAAATGGCCTTTTATTTGTCCACATCTGAGGGACAGAGATCTGGCTGCTGTGTGTAGACGGTGTTGAGTAGGGTGTCCCTGGAAAAATGCAGCTTTGTGAGGAAAGTGCAGGCATAGACATGATGTTGCCTTCATCCAACATTGGTGCTATCGATGTCTGAGAGAGCTGTACACACGCACTTGTTTCCCCTTCCTAACCAACTGATGACCTACCAAGCAAACTGCCTGTTACAGTGGTGGAAGTTGTGCGTGGAAAACCAGGTGTGACAGCTGTCCCCACAGTCCTAGAAGATGAAAAGCGCGCGGATGCACTGGAAGGGGCAGGCGGTGGATGGTTCGCTCCGCTAGGCCGCATTGCAGCACGGTGAACTTCCCACTGGGTCATATGATATTTATTCATGTGACGATTCATAGAAGAAGTTGTCAAACTGCTGAGGTTTTGCCCTTTACTAACAGAATCACGACAAATTTTACAGATCACATAATTTGGGCGCTCTTTTGCTATGTCAAAAAAGGACCAGGCTAGGCAAGGCTTAGAGGGCATGTGACCTGCTGAGCCCCCCCGACTAGTGCTCAGAGGCAGAGTGGTGGCTGAGGATGCAGTTGTAGACGTGCTACCAGTGCTCCGACTCTGTCCAGGAAGGCGCAAGGTAACTTCGTCGTCGGTTGCATCCTCCTCCACCGCCTCTGTTGACCTCCTTGAGTGCCTGACTGTGGGTTGACACTTGACAGTAGGTGGGATCTAGAACTTCCTCATCAATTGTTGTGTTTGCACTCCCCTCACCCTCACCGAGCCTCTTCTTGCCCTGACCGAATATTTAAGTTATCATCCCAATCTGGTATCTGCGTCTCATCGTCATCAGTATGTTCCTCATTGTCTATAACAACAGGTGTTACAGATTGTGAAAAAGGGTCAACATTATGCTCAGAAACTTGGTCCTCACGGCCTGAATCAGAGTCACAAAGGTTCTGGGCATCACTGCAGACCATTTCCTGGTCTGTACTCACTGTAGCTTGGGAGCAGACTTCTGATTCCCAGGCTATAGTGTGACTGAACAGCTCTGCAGACTCAACCATCTCAGTTCCACCATACTGTGCAGGGCGGATGGAGACTTCAGAGCTGGGAGAATGCAAGTGTGATTGGGCTGACAACTCAGAGGACTGGTGTTTTTTGGATGCGGTAGTTGAGGTGGCGGAGAGGGCACTTGTTGGACCACTTGAGATCCATTCAAGCATTTTCCTTTTTTGGCCATCATCTACCTTTGTTCCAGTTGTTCGTGTCCGTAAAAAAGGGAGCACATCAGATTGTCCACAGTAAGTAGTAGACATCTTACTTTTGCTGGAAGATGGTCTATCTTCAGCAGATGTTAATGGAGCTTTGCCACCTTCCCCACGGACAAACCCTTTTTTTCCTTTTCCAACACGCCTCTTCCCCTTTCCACCAGCATCTGTCATTTTGCCACTCATTTTGATTGCGACAAGATTGTGCACTTAAAATGTGGTAGTAAAAATTGAGAAGTGGTGTAGATTTCAGCGGTGGTCTAGCTTTATTAACAGCAGAATAAACAACAATAATTATTCCTGACAATGCAGCTACGGCCCTTAAACTGGCAGCATAGTTTGCTAGTATAATGGCTTAGTAACAATGAGTTTGAGTGTGCAATGCAGGCAGACGTGCTGCAAATATCTTTGCACTAGTGGGACAATACAGAAGTCCAACAGCCACGTTTAGGATGCCACTAAGTTTCCTCAGTGTTTGCTAGTATAATGGCTTAGTAACAATGAGTTTGAGTGTGCAATGCAGGCAGACGTGCTGTAAATATCTTTGCACCAGTGGGAGAATACAGAAGTCCAACAGCCACGTTTAGGATGCCACTATGTTTCCTCAGTGTTTGTAGTATAATGGCTTAGTAACAATGAGTTTGAGTGTGCAATGCAGGCAGACGTGCTGCAAATATCTTTGCACCAGTGGGAGAATACAGAAGTCCAACAGCCACGTTTAGGATGCCACTAAGTTTCCTCAGTGTTTGCTAGTATAATGGCTTAGTAACAATGAGTTTGAGTGTGCAATGCAGGCAGACGTGCTGCAAATATCTTTGCACTAGTGGGACAATACAGAAGTCCAACAGCCACGTTTAGGATGCCACTAAGTTTCCTCAGTGTTTGCTAGTATAATGGCTTAGTAACAATGAGTTTGAGTGTGCAATGCAGGCAGACGTGCTGCAAATATCTTTGCACTAGTGGGACAATACAGAAGTCCAACAGCCACGTTTAGGATGCCACTAAGTTTCCTCAGTGTTTGCTAGTATAATGGCTTAGTAACAATGAGTTTGAGTGTGCAATGCAGGCAGACGTACTGCAAATATCTTTGCACTAGTGGGACAATACAGAAGTCCAACAGCCACTTTTAGGATGCCACTAAGTTTCCTCAGTGTTTGCTAGTATAATGGCTTAGTAACAATGAGTTTGAGTGTGCAATGCAGGCAGACGTGCTGCAAATATCTTTGCACTAGTGGCACAATACAGAAGTCCAACAGCCACGTTTAGGATGCCACTAATTTTCCTCAGTGTTTGCTAGTATAATGGCTTAGTAACAATGAGTTTGAGTGTGCAATGCAGGCAGACGTGCTGCAAATATCTTTGCACTAGTGGGACAATACAGAAGTCCAACAGCCACGTTTAGGATGCCACTAAGTTTCCTCAGTGTTTGCTAGTATAATGGCTTAGTAGCAATGAGTTTGAGTGTGCAATGCAGGCAGACGTGCTGCAAATATCTTTGCACTAGTGGGACAATACAGAAGTCCAACAGCCACGTTTAGGATGCCACTAAGTTTCCTCAGTGTTTGCTAGTATAATGGCTTAGTAACAATGAGTTTGAGTGTGCAATGCAGGCAGACGTGCTGCAAATATCTTTGCACTAGTGGGACAATACAGAAGTCCAACAGCCACTTTTAGGATGCCACTAAGTTTCCTCAGTGTTTGCTAGTATAATGGCTTAGTAACAATGAGTTTGAGTGTGCAATGCAGGCAGACGTGCTGTAAATATCTTTGCACCAGTGGGAGAATACAGAAGTCCAACAGCCACGTTTAGGATGCCACTACGTTTCCTCAGTGTTTGCTAGTATAATGGCTTAGTAACAATGAGTTTGAGTGTGCAATGCAGGCAGACATGCTGCAAATATCTTTGCACCAGTGGGAGAATACAGAAGTCCAACAGCCACGTTTAGGATGCCACTAAGTTTCCTCAGTGTTTGCTAGTATAATGGCTTAGTAACAATGAGTTTGAGTGTGCAATGCAGGCAGACGTGCTGCAAATATCTTTGCACTAGTGGGACAATACAGAAGTCCAACAGCCACGTTTAGGATGCCACTAAGTTTCCTCAGTGTTTGCTAGTATAATGGCTTAGTAACAATGAGTTTGAGTGTGCAATGCAGGCAGACGTGCTGCAAATATCTTTGCACTAGTGGGACAATACAGAAGTCCAACAGCCACGTTTAGGATGCCACTAAGTTTCCTCAGTGTTTGCTAGTATAATGGCTTAGTAACAATGAGTTTGAGTGTGCAATGCAGGCAGACGTACTGCAAATATCTTTGCACTAGTGGGACAATACAGAAGTCCAACAGCCACTTTTAGGATGCCACTAAGTTTCCTCAGTGTTTGCTAGTATAATGGCTTAGTAACAATGAGTTTGAGTGTGCAATGCAGGCAGACGTGCTGCAAATATCTTTGCACTAGTGGCACAATACAGAAGTCCAACAGCCACGTTTAGGATGCCACTAATTTTCCTCAGTGTTTGCTAGTATAATGGCTTAGTAACAATGAGTTTGAGTGTGCAATGCAGGCAGACGTGCTGCAAATATCTTTGCACTAGTGGGACAATACAGAAGTCCAACAGCCACGTTTAGGATGCCACTAAGTTTCCTCAGTGTTTGCTAGTATAATGGCTTAGTAGCAATGAGTTTGAGTGTGCAATGCAGGCAGACGTGCTGCAAATATCTTTGCACTAGTGGGACAATACAGAAGTTCAACAGCCACGTTTAGGATGCCACTAAGTTTCCTCAGTGTTTGCTAGTATAATGGCTTAGTAACAATGAGTTTGAGTGTGCAATGCAGGCAGACGTGCTGCAAATATCTTTGCACTAGTGGGACAATACAGAAGTCCAACAGCCACTTTTAGGATGCCACTAAGTTTCCTCAGTGTTTGCTAGTATAATGGCTTAGTAACAATGAGTTTGAGTGTGCAATGCAGGCAGACGTGCTGCAAATATCTTTGCACTAGTGGGACAATACAGAAGTCCAACAGCCACGTTTAGGATGCCACTAAGTTTCCTCAGTGTTTGCTAGTATAATGGCTTAGTAACAATGAGTTTGAGTGTGAAAAGGGCAGGAGGGTACAGTGGCAGGGTTGTGGGTCTGGGTAGAGGAAAGGAAGCCTCCCTTTCTATCCCTCCTAATGGGGAAATGCAGCGAGGAAATCTGTGACCTTAGCTACACAGACGCTGTCATCTTGTGTAGCTGTTAAAATCTGTTTTCACGGCCCTACTGTCACCTATGGCTCTGACCCTGCCGGTATGAGCCCTTACAAGGGCTGAAAGAAACTTCTATCCCTATTCTGTATAGCGCTGTGTATAGAGCGTACACAGCAGTATCGGAGACAGGAGCTACGCCAGCGGTGACTGACACTCAGGCGCAGAAGAGATAATAGCGTCCGGACGGGCAGATACTCGTTTTTATAATGCAGGGACATGTGACATGGACATCCTATCACACATGCCGTTGCTTCTCTGGCTAAAAGTCCACTTAGCTGTGTGTGTGTCTGGGATTGGCTGACATGCTGGCCCGCCCCACTACACATGCGCGCTTAGGGAAGGAAGACAAGGAAAAAAAATGGCGATCGCCATTATCCAAACAGCAGTGATCTGAATGCGCTGTTCCCACACACTATACACTGAAATTTCATAATGGTGTGAGTCACAGAGTGACTTACACTATTACTGCGGAAAGCCAGCTAGTAATTAGCTTGTCTTTTTGCTGCTAGAACCGTTCTCGAACGTATCTAGAACTATCTACTTCTAGTTCGATCTAGAACAGCCCAAAAAAATCACTCGAGCCGCGAACTGGAGAACCTCGAACCGTGAACCGCGCTCAACTCTAGTCATTACATGCCATGTCACTAACATGGCAACTATCAGCTCCCCGTCCGATGGCAGCGGGGATTGGCGCTTTCCCTGCCACAGCCATTTAAATTGCACTGACACATTTTGACAGTGTGATCTAAGGGGATTACAGGCGCGGGAGGATCACGAATCCACCCACACCTGTTAGCCGCACATGTCTGCTGTTCAAATCAGTAGACATGAGCAGGGATCACCGTCAGCTCATCGCAGCAGCCGGCGGTGATTATCCCGACATGACCAAGGAATCTACCAGTACATCCTCAGTCGTTAAGGGGTTAAACAATATGGGACAGCTCATATTATGATATGATGTATTTGGATGCTTCTGATAGGTATATTGGCAACATTTGAGTTAATTAGAGATACACCTGTGGATGTAATTTAATGCACACCTGAAACACACTGCTTATTTGTGTAGCATCATAGAAAAGTCAAAAGTAATTAGTCAAAAACTCAAGAAGATAACTGTGGACTTTCCAGATACCTGAAGGTGCCTCGTTCATCTGTATAAACAATTATTCATAAGTACAAACAAGATGGGAATGTCCAGCCATCATACCGCTCAGGAAGGAGATGGGTTCTGTGTACCAGGGATATATGTGCTTTGGTCAGACATATGCATATCAACCCAAGAACAAAAGTAAAAGACCTTGTGAAGATACTGGTGTAAGGTGGTAAGATTGTGTCATTATCCACAGTGAAATTAATACTTTATCAACATTGGTTGAAAGGACAATCTGTTAGGAAGAAGCCATTACTCCAAAAGAAACATAAAAAAGCCAGATTAATGTTTGCAAATGCACACAGGAACAAAAACCTTAATTTCTAGAGACCTGTCCTGTGGTCTGATGAAACTGAAATTTAACTGTTTGGCCATAAGGCTGTGTGCACACGTTGCGTTTTTTACCGCGGAAACGCTGCGTTTAGAACCGCAGCGTTTCAGTGGCAAATTGCATGCTTTCAGCTTTCCCAGCAAAGTGTATGAGAAAGCCGAAAAATCAGTGCACACGCTGCGTTTCTAAACGCAGCATTTTGGATGCCAAAAATCGGTGCGGAAAGAAAAGCAGCATATCACTTCTTTTGTGCGGTGTGGCTGCGTTCTCTCCCCCATTAAATCAATGATGCGGGTCAGAACGCAGCTACACCGCAGTGAGCTGCTTTTTTGTTGCGGTCCGCGGCCTTTGTCGGCACGCCAGAACGCAGGCATTTACCTGGAAGTGAGATCAAGAGGTTTCCTGTTGACCTTACTTCCTGGCAAAGTCCAGGAAAGCCCCCGGTGTCTCCAAAGTGCCCGCCCCGACCCCCGACCCCCCTCCCGAAAATCCAACATGGCCGCGCGCACAGTAGCGCACTGGCCGCCCTGCTCCTATGATTTCTGTCGCATGTGCAATAACACATGCGACAGAAAAATGCCCCCCAGGCCCTGCCCGGTCACCCCCTATTCCCCCGGTATTCCCCCTTACCTGTCCGGTCGCAGTGCTGATCCCCCGCGGCCCCCTCCTCCTTCACAGCAGACGCCGGTCAGATGTGCAGAGCAGCTGACAGCCAGCACTGTGTTCAGAGAGCTGTGCTGGCTGCTTGGCACTCTGCAGCTGTGACCCGGGGAGAGTGGGTGCAGATTTTTGGCACCCACTCTCCTCAAATGGAGGGTCTGCCCTCCTAGAAAATGGGGGATACGTTCCCTGAACGTGCCCCCATATTCTAGAAGGTCCAGAGGCGACGTGGGACGTCTATATGGATTTCTGCGGACCCATTTTTTTCAAATTTTTTGATTAAATTGGAGAACAAGGGAATGATTTGGGGAGTGTTTTTTCTAATAAAAAAAATTTTGTCATTTTTTTTTGCTTTTGTTTACTGTCAATTAGTTATGTCGAGTATCTAATAGACGCCGTGACATCACTAATTGTTGGGCTTGATGCCAGGTGACATTACACATCTGGTATCAACCCCATTTATTACCCCGTTTGCCAACGCACCAGGGCGCGGGATGAGTTGGGGCAAAGCGCCAGGATTGGCGCATCTAATGGATGCGCCACTTCTGGGGCGGCTGCGGCCTGCTATTTTTAGGCTGGGAAGAGTCCAATAACCATGGCTCTTCCCGCCCTGAGAATACCAGACCCCAGCTGTCAGCTTCACCTTGGCTGGTGATCTAATTTGGGGGGACCCCACGTTATTTTTTTTTTAATTCTTTATTTATATATAAAAAAAAAAGCCTGGGGAGCCCTCCAAATTGATCACCAGCCAAGATGAAGCTGCCAGCTGTGGTTTGCAGGCTACAGCTGTCTGCTTTACCCTGACTGGCTATCAAAAATAGGGGGGACCCCACGCCATTTTTTTCATTGTTTTTTTTTTTTTTATTGGATAAATACTAAGCTAGGCACCCTTTAGTGCCACATGAAAGGTACTAAAGGTGCCAGCTTAGAATATGCAGGCTGGGGTGGGACGTTATATATATTTGACATCCATTCATCCATTGACGCTTTTTAGGTTGTGTGCCCACAATCAGGGTTTGCAGCGTTATGGGCGCTGAGTGTTTTCCCTGCGTCCATAACGCTGCGTTGTGCAGTAGAAGCACAGTGGAAGGATTTTTGGAGATCCCATGCCCACTGTGCTTCTTTTCTCCGCAGCATAAACTGACCGGTGGCGCAGCTTCCCGAGCCTCAGCATGTCAATTTATGCTGCGGAGACGAGAGTGTTCTCTGCAGGTAGCATAGAGCTAAAGTCCACAGCATCCTGAACCCAAATCGTGGGCATGGGCAGCTGCGTTCTCCCGTGGACAACACTCACATCTCTGCAGGAAGGCTGACACTGGGTACTAGACGTCGTGTCGCTGGATCATGGCCACATAGCCTTAGGCCTCTTTCACACGTCAGTGATTCTGGTATGTTTGTGCTTTTTTTTAAACGTACCAGGATCACTGACATACGCAGACCCATTATAATGAATGGGTCTGCTCACACGTCAGTGATTTTTCACTGCACGTGTCTCCGTGCGGCGTACCCGCGTGTACGTGATTGCCGCACGGAGACATGTCCATTTTTTTCTGGCATCACTGATGTTCCACGGACCATGCAGTGGTGTGGTCCGTGAAACACGTGCCAGAAAAAAACGTGCTTTTAAAATAAAAATCATTTTAACTCACCCGGCGTCCAGCGATGTCCTCTGCAGCCCGTTCTCCCTGCTGCTTCTGAGCCGGCTCATTATTGTCGCGCATATTCATGATGTGCGACACAGCCGACCCGGAAGCAGCTGCTGCGGGGGTCAGCGCCAGCCGGATGCTGCACCACGGGAGCGATCAGCACCATGGAGAGCGGGAGCGGGCACAGGTGAGTTAATCTCTAAGTGCAATCACGGGCCATGGAGAACGGAGCCCGGATTGCACTTAGACAACCCATGTGTGCCGTGATTCACGGCACACGGAGGGACATGTGCGTGTTTTACACGCCAGTGAAAAACGTCAGTGTTTTTCACTGACGTGTGAAACGGGCCTCAAAGTGAGAATATTGTTGCTACAGCAACATTTTGGGTGAAGTAGCTGTGGATTCAAAATGCTTAATATACTCCTGAATAAAATCCTTGAGGGGTGCAGATTCCAAAATGGGGTCACTTCTGAGGGTTTTCTGACGTATAGGTACCCAAGGGGCTCTGCTAATGTGACATGGTGCGCGAAGTTTATTTCAACTTTTCCAAAATTCAAATGGTGCTCCTTCCATTCCAAGCCCTCCCATTTATCCAAACAGAATGTGGAGAAGGAAATGACATCACAGGTTTTTTTTTCCAAAGGTCTGTGTTCAACCAACTTTATTAACACTGACAAGTCTTAAAAAACGCACCTAAAAAAACGCATGAAAAACGCATGAAAAACGCATGCGTTTTCGATGCCTTTTTCTCAAAAAGCATTGTTTACAATTCTCCCCTCTGCCAGAGGGTGCGTTTTTTTCCGCGCTGAAAAAAAAGCAACGTGTGCACATAGCCTAATGATGATCGTTACACTTGGAGGAAAAAGGGAAAAACTTTGAAGCTTAAGAACACCATCCCAACTGTGAAACACAAGTGTGGCAGAATCATGTTGTGGGGTTGTTTTGCTTCAGGAGGGACTGGTGCACTTCACAAAATAGATGTCATCATGAGGAAAGAAGATTACGTGGCAATACTGAGGCAACATCTCAAGACATCAGCCAGGAACTTAAAGCTTGGGCGTAAATCGGTCTTTCAAATGGACAATGACCCGATGCATACTGTCAAACTGGTTATCTAGTGGCTTAAGGATAACAAAGTCAATGTTTTAGAGAGGCCATCACAAAGCCCTGATCTCAATCATATTGAAAATTTAAAGGAAAAGCTGAAAAGGCAGGTGCAAGCGAATCGACATACAAACAACATGGCTC
The DNA here is from genome assembly GCF_048569485.1 of Anomaloglossus baeobatrachus. Lineage (NCBI taxonomy): Eukaryota > Metazoa > Chordata > Amphibia > Anura > Aromobatidae > Anomaloglossus > Anomaloglossus baeobatrachus. The sequence goes on along the minus strand of NC_134354.1, from coordinate 141,766,268 downwards.
AGTTAAACCTATTCTGTCAGGATGAATGGGCCCAAATTCCTACCAACTATTGTGAGAAGCTTGCGGAAGAATATCCAAAATGTATGACCCAAGTCATACAGTGTAAGAGCAATGGTACCAAATACTAAAGAAATGTTTGTCAACTTTTGACTCATTATTTTGGCATTTGGCAAATATAAATAATGTTGGTTCCTAATTGACCTAAAACGGGAAAGTTTTATTCTGATTTCATGTCAGTTAGTGAGAAAAACATGCAAATGTGTCTTTTTAGATAGTGTATGTAAATTTCTGGTTTCAACTGTATATGTATATAAGAGATTATTTGAGATAGACCTCTAAAAATTATATATTACGGCATCATATAAACCCTTGAAAAATTAAGAGCAGGAGTTGCATCATGACCCTGTTGATATGGGGGAGGAAGAGGACACAAAAAAAAACAAGATTGTATACCCTTCTTTAGGTGGAAAGCCATGTATGGAAATACACTGCAATAAAAGGAACATTAATGGGGATGAGTGAACCTGAACTGTAATGTTCTGTGTCCGTTCCGAACACCCTTTGTCCGTTTTGTCACCTGAATATAGCTTGGCGAAAGGTTGCAAAGCAGCCAATCAACAAGCTTTTAGACTGTGGGCACTTCCAGAGCCATTGCAACCATGCCAAGTAGTGGCACGGCTGTGATTGGCCAGGAAAATCACTGTAAAAAAAAAAAGGAAGCAAAATGCTTAAAGCTGGACATGCTATTGCTTACCAGTCTCAGTGGCGCAGCTGTAACACTGCTTCTGGGTCCGCTCATTAGCTTTCATGCATATTCACTGCTTCCCCAGCCCTCCGTCTGTGACAGTGTCTGTGACTGGCTGCAGTCAGACTACCAGGCTGTCGGCATGTCTGATTGGTTGCCCTTACAGTGCTGTCTGTCTGTCAGAGTAAAGTGTAAAAGTAAATAAATAATTAAAAAATTGACGTGGGTCCCCAAATATAGATATCCAGCGCAGATATAACATACAGCTACAGGCTGCAGCTCCAGCCATACGCGATATCTTGTCTGTGTATCAAAAAAGGAGGGACCCTACACTTCTCTTTTAATTATTTAAATAAATAATTTAAAAAATAGCATGTGGTCCACCCCAATATTCATACCCAGCCAAAATAAAACTGGGGGCTGGTATTCTCAGGCTTTGGAGGCTCATGGTTATTGGGCCCCCCCAGCCTAAAAATAGCAGCCCAAAGCCTCCCATGATTGTCTCATCTATTAGATGCCCGTATGGGAGTTTGACTGTGGTGTGATCTTCCAGGAAACATCAGGAAACACAGTATGTATAACTATCCTGCTCTGACTACCATTTAACTTCCACCAATGTCCCCTAGCACTTACTACAGCCATTTTAAAGCCCCAAAAGTCTCGTCCCCATTGACGTTTTTTTGCTGTGCTGGTTCAGTAAACCTCAATATCCATGGGTTTGCTCATCACTAAACATTATAATTGCTTTTATGTTAGGCTGCTGTCATCTAGTGAGATTGAGAAGTCTAAAGGGGGCTTTACATGCAGCGATGTCGTTGGTGAAAGCACCCGCCCCCATCGGTTGTGCGTCACGGGCAAATCGCTGTCCATGGTGCACAACATCGTTAGGACTTGTCACACGGACTTACCTGCCTAGCGACGTCACTGTGGCCGGCGAACCGCCTCCTTTCTAAGGGGGAGGTTTGTTCGGCGTCACAGCGGCGTCACTAAGCGGCCGCCCAATAGAAGTGGAGGGGCGGAGATGAGTGGGCGGAATATCCCGCCCACCTCCTTCCTTCCTCATTGTGGGCGGCCGCAGGTACACTGTAGTTCTTCGTTCCCAAGGTGTCACACATAGCAAGAGTGTACCTTAACACGCAGCTCATACAAATCTGGGTAGGTTTTAAAATAGTACTGAACCAATAAGTTGAAGATGTCAGCTAGGCATGGTACGTGTGGCACCTGGCCAAGCTTTAAAGCCGCCATGAGGTTACGGCGATTATCACTCACAACCATGCCTGGTTGGAGATTCAGTGGTGAGAGCCACAGATCTGTCTGGTCTGCTAGTCCTTTTAACAACTCTGTGGCAGTGTGCTGCTTGTCACCTAATGATATCAGTTTCAGATGAACCTGTTGCAGCATCACTGAGGCATTGCTGCAATGCTTCCAGATTGCAACTGACAAGAATTTAGAGATGGAAGGTGAAGAGGAGGGGGAAACCCTGATGGAATGAAGACCCACAATTCTAGGTGTCAGTAGCACATGTTCCATCCAAGGACCTGACTTGGTTCTGGCCTCCACAAGTTTCACCCAGTGTGCCATAAGAGAAATGTAGCATCCCTGTTCCCAAGCACTTGTCCATGTGTCGGTGGTTAAGTGTAACTTCCCAGTATCTGTGTTGGTCAGGGCACAGGTGATGTTATGGGACACGTACTTGTGAAAGGTGAGGATGGCATACAGGCAGAATTAAAGGATGGATGGCCACCATCATCAGGTTGCAAAAAGCCTCAGTATCCACAAGCAACATTTCCAGAGCAAGCAGTTTGGAAATGTAGCTGTTTAATTTATGGGCTTGTGGATGGGTGGCTTGATATTTCTGCTTGCATTGCAAAGCCTGGGGTAGAGACAGCTGAATGCTGCACTGGGACAAAGACGTTGATGTGGTTGCTGATGGTGGTTGTGAGTGGGCAATGACAGGTGCGCGATGGAAAGTATCCACACCTGTGTCCGGGTCCTGGATAGGGGATTTCCCCGCATGTAACACAAGGGAAGAGGCAGTGGTGTCACGCACAGACACTGATTGGGGACCAAGCGTTTGGCCCACCGAGTCAGGTGCTTGGATGACATGTGCCTGATCATTCTGGTGTTGGTCAGGGTAATAGTGGTCTGGCACCTGCTGAGCTTGGAATGGCACAGGTTGCAAATGACCCATTTTTGTCTTCTGCACTGTCCTTAAAAAATCGCCAGACTGGGAAACACCAAACCATGGGACTGGTATCTGACCGAGTGTGGGTGCCCTGGGAACACTTGCCCTAGTTCTCCCTCGGACAACCTCACTGCCCCCTACTGCTTGTTGTGATGTTGTAGATCCCTGTTCATCTGTGCTACTGTGCTCGCTCTGTTTGCCACCTTGCCAAGTTGGGTCAGTGACTTCATCATCCATCACCTCATCTTCCACTTGCACACTCTGGTCTTTCTCCTGACTTGTTGACTTAACATGATTTGTTGGCAACTGTCTCATCATTATCCACCTCTTGAGACAGTAGTTGCTGTTTCCCACAATCGGCTTCTTCTGACCATGGCTGATCAAATATTTGGACATCACCGCATATCTCGTATCTCTGTTGAAACGTGCACGGTGAGAAGCCAGACGAAGCCATAAATAGAAAACTAAAGAACTTCTTGGAATGTCAAAGTGTGGGGTCACTTGTCTTCTGTGAGTCTCCGAGAGGGAGGAAGCAGGATCAGGTTGAAGGTAAATGGTCCAGACCCTTGGCTAGTGAGACTGGACCACGTGGAAAACAGAGTGGTGCTGGGAGACAGACTGGAAGTATTATCTGCCAACCTACTCGCACTGTTCTGGCTTCAACAGTGGTGTCCCATATCCCCTTGCAAAGTGGGACAGGAAGCTAGGTCTAGATCATGCATGTGTTTGGTGTGCTCCTATAACAGGCGAGGTTTGCCCTGGCCCACAGCCACGACTATTGTGAATGTCATCCGAGTGGGTGCTGGTGTGGAGCTCCCTCTGGTGGCCAGGAATGGTAATGAAGCTGAGTCTGAATCTCTACTGAAACAGGTGATGGAAAGGAATTGAGGAAGTCCTATTGCAGATCAGCCTAGTGTATTTAGGAGAGCATTTTCTGCCTGGCGGCCGCCGGTGACTACTTTTTCCTGCTGCTTCTGAAGATGGCTGGGAGTTTTCCCTTCAGTTTCTCCCATTTATTCTGTGCCTGAATCTACTCTAGATAAGTTTACTAGTTTCTGTGCTTAATTGCTGGAATTGCACTTAAGAGTGTTTCTGTTTATTCCATTTTGGTTTGTGTTTTGGTTTCTTGTTTGTGAGGATCTGTCTCTCTGCTTTTGTGAGTAGGGCAGTTCCTTTAGCAAGAAAGGGAGCCTGCTCCCTCTTCACGTTTGGTTTATTTGCACTTTAGAATATTATCTTTTCTGTGATTTTTTTTCTTCCCATTATATCTGCAGTTCTGTTTAAAGTGTCTGGTATAAGAGTACCTGATATAGTGGGGGAGAGACCGTGTGGTCTCAGATCTTTTTTCTATCAGGAGTTTGGTATTATTTGCAGGGTTTTTTGCTGGCCACAATCAGTTATGTTTCCGATCCTGTCGTATCTAGTAAGTCAGGCGTCACCTTTGCTAATCTTTATTTTCTATCTGTGTATTGTGTTTTCTTACATCACCGTTGTTTACATGTTGGGGGCTTGCTATTTATTTGGGGACTGCTCCGAGGCAAGTTAGGATTCCTCATTTCTATCTTTGAGGTGTAGCAAGCTTCTCCGGCAGTGACGAGGTGTCTAGGTGTGTTAAGAACATCCCACTACTACTACTAGTGTTGTCCGATAGATAGGGGATTGCGGTCAGCTTAGTTTCCAACTACTCTTGTGGTTTTGTTTTTTCTTGATTAATGGGATTTTTTATGATCGTCAACGGTTACCAGTTCATAACACACGACCTCTGCATGTGCAGTAAAATCAGCAGGATGTCCACTTCATCTTTTGCCGCATGCCTTGTGCATATAAATATATATATATATATATATATATATATATATATACGCAACTTAGGGTGGTATTATTATGGAATTGAATCAATTTGCATTGGCCCTTTAGAGGACTGTTAGTTGTAAGTGGCAGTACTAAGGAATGTAACACAATGAACCCTGCCTAAATGCCTCTCATATACTATCCCTACTCCAGATGCTCACCCTACACTAATTGAGGAGTAAGAGCATTATTATTATAGGATAAAATCTATTTGAATTATCCCTGAAAATGACTGTTGGCTGTATGTGGCAGCACCAGGAACTGTAGCGCAATAAACCCTGCCTAAAAGTCTCTAGTAGACTATCAATACTCTAGCAGCTAACCCTGCACTAATTGTAGCAAAAAGAGGTATTATTATAGAATAGAAATTATTTGAATTAGTCCTAAAAAGGACTGTTGGTTTAATGTTGCACCAGCAGGTACTGTGATGCTATAACACACTGTCCTTTCTACACCAGAAAATCCTCCCTACACTAATTGTGGGTAGAGTTCACCGAGCATGGCATCACCGGGTTGTGATGCAGCCGGCCAATCACATATTTGTATAGGATATTGGAGATGGGAAAATCCCTTTAATAAACAACACACTGCAATATCAGACTTTTTAGGCTAATGAAATTGTAAACACTGTAGAAAAATTATCACTCTTGGTTCCAGATACCTACATTGCTGTTGTTCATAAACAAGTGGTGCAAACAGAAGAATGTGTGTATTTTCACATGGGGTAGTTCAAAAACTATCCCTGAATGAGGAGGATTATGCTTTGCTAAATAAAGAATAATATTTTAAAAGTCATACAAAACATATCCCCCTAATTACAAGACAGGAACACGTTATCAGTTTTGAAAGGGAATATGGTTTCTCAACTATGAATGAAAAAACACAGGTTTGCTATACTCAAAAAAAATACAAAGGTTTTTATTAGGCTATCCAAAAAGTACCATTTTTTTTAGGGAGCATGAGAAGGCTTGCTGTTTTCAACGTAACAAAACAGCAATTTGTCAACAATCTGTGAAAAATATTAGCTCTATTTTTGGAGCTGTTTCAAGTAACAGGGCAAGCAAGTAGATGTCTTACAGTGTAGGGCCAGTAATGATAGCCCTGGCACCAGCCATACTACAATATAGATGACATGATGGACGGTGTACATAGATGCTCAGCAGATGCAAAGAATAGTTAGGTAGGCAAATTGTAAGGCCAATGTAATTCACAAATTTTCTATGCTTGTGGTGGGTTACTTGGGTGTAACAAAACCTCTCACCATACTGACTATGTTTTCTGACACTAGACTGGAGACTGGACATGACAGAACTCCAGTTGTTCATGGTATCTGACTGAGGAAGCACACAGTCTAGGCACCTGCCTCTTTAGCCAGTACATCTCAGTTTGTTGAATAGCATCTGTCACGCTCCCCGGGTCCCCTGCCCTGCTTCCCGGCTCACCTGCCACGCTCCTCGGCTCCCCTGCCTCGCTACCCAGTTCTTCGGTCCGGTCTCCGACGCTCCCCGCTCTCCAGCCTCCATTGCCTGCGCTTCCCAGGCGTCCTGGTCCCCGCTCCCGGCGCCCGTCGGCTTCTCAGCCCCAGCCCGGCTCTGCTGCTTCCTCCTCACAGCTTCCTGCTCTGGCTTCTGGCACCCGGGCCGCGCGCATGCGCATTAGGGCGCGCGCGCGGTCATTGACCCTTTCTTAAAGGGCCAGCGTCCACTGACAGGAAATGATGCACTCAGGTACAGGGTATAAAGGGGTTTAGTGTCCAAGTGGGCGGGGCCTGTTCTTCGTGTTTCCCAAGCTAGGAGTCAGGTCTCCTTGTGTTCCTGTGAGATACTCACCTCTCTCTCTTCTAGAGCCGATCCTGCCTTGCCATCCGGTCCTGCCGAATCCCGCACCCCGAACGCTGCCTATCTGCCATCCTGACAGTCCGTACCATCTCTGATCCCTGTGGTGACCCGTCATCTCGCTCCAACGGTTCCGGACTCCGCCTGACATCATCTCGGCTTCCGAACCTGAGCTCCGTCACCCGGACTACCATCAGTGACTCCGTGGTCCCAGGGACTTCTCCATTATTCTCTTGTGCACGGACTGTCCTGCTACCTGTAGTGCTCCAGCTACCGGACCCCTTACCATCATCAAGGAGTTCGGCCCAGTGGATCCACCTCCTGGGTCTGCCCGTCCACCTGGCCCTAACAGCATCCGGGTGGCGCATTGGCATATGAAACCTCTGGTCCATCATTTTAAATACACAGTAGATTTTGTTGCTGCTGCCTCTCCAGCTTGTTATTGCCCTAATGCTTGCACAGGTGGAGGAGTTTTTGATCTGCTGGGAGTTGAGAGGGGTCTCTTGGTCAGTCAAGCAGTCACCGGGAGTGAATATTTGCTGAGCACGTAACACAGCATATCTTGGTAATAATCCTATTTGGACTTCCTTTCAAAAGCCAGAAAAAATGTCCCTATTTTGCTTTTATAGCAAGGGTCTAAAATCAGGGCTATCCAATAGTCATCCCTTTCGTTAATTATAATATTATGCCTGTCATCCCACAAGCATTTCAGGATACAGCATGCTATGCTCACTAACATGACAGATGGCCCAGTGCCCCCACCCGGTGTGACAGTGTGTCTGCTTTCAATCAGAGGTGCTGTCTGTATATAGATTTGTGTAAAAATAAAGAAATAAAAACATTGGCATAGGGTCCTCCCATATTATGATACCCAGCACAGATAAAGCATACAGCTACAAGCTGCAGCCTCCAGCCCTGCACGTTATCTTGGCTGTGTATCAAAATAAAAAGATCTGCATGCATGTTTTTATAATTATGTAAATAAAGAATTAAAGAAACAGCCTGTGCCCCCCCCCCAATTTTGATACCCAGCCATGATAAAACCGACAGGTGGGAGCTGGGATTCTCAGGCTCAGGAGACCTATGGTTATTAGGCCCCGTCAAGCCTAAAAATAGCAGCTCTCAGCCGCAGAGGATTGTTGCATCCATTAAATGCAACCATCCCAGAACTTTACCTGGCTCATCCCAATTGCCCTGGTGTTGTGGCAACTGGGATAATAAGAGATTAATAACAGCTCACAGCTACCATTAAGCCCTAGATTAGTAATGGGAGACATCTATAAGACCCTCCATTATCTGTAGGTGAAAAGAAATAAACACAAACACCGAAATAAAATATTTATTTGAAATAAAATACAAAAAACACAACCTCTTTCACCCCTGTATTAACCCCCAAAACACCCAAGTCCAATAAAATCCACAAGAGGTCAGATGACGATTCCAGCTCTACGAAACTATGGATAAAAGCACAGAATAGGGTCTTGCAGACAAAATGAGTGAGAAAGTAAGGTGAATACACTCACCTATTAAGGTTGTGCCAGTCACAACTTCTAATCACGCTTTAGAAATGGTGGCTGCTGCAGCTCCAGGTATGTAGAAATCAAAGCTAGAGTAGCAAAACCGTGTGTATGCCGCGCTGTCACCAGAAGGTCCAGATGTTGATTAATTTAAATTTCTTTTATTCAGGTCAACGTGTTTCAGAGAACTCAGTCTGCTTCATCACGACATTCATCTTTTAAATAGGGCATTATCCCTATTTTAAGTAAGATAACCCCCTCTCATACGGGCATCACTTTTAGAAGGGGATCCGCTGTGAAAAATATTTTAGCTCCTAGTAGACTGAGAACCTCTACTAACATAAAGAGTCCTGAACTCCAGCCAAGATCGTTCAAGTGTTTCTCTAAAAACTGTCTGTGTTGCAACTCCATTTGTCACAAAAGAAAGACTTTCTGTTCTACCTCTGGCTCTGAAAATGTTGCCATAAAAGACCATCTCACATGCCAATCGGACTTCATTGTATACCTAATAGAATATGACTGTAATATACAATATGTAGGAGAACTTCCCAAATACTTCACAATAGGCTGAACTCTCACAGGTATAATATTAAAAAGGCTTTCCTCCTGCACGGTCTTTCAAAACATTGTACTCTAGTACACAACAAAAATATGGCTTTAAAGGTGAACCCAATCGAACAGATCCCATCGGACACCCCTAACAGATTGGAGGTATTAAGTAAAAAAGAGACTTTTTGGATATATAAATTAAATAGTCTAAAGCCTATGTGTCTAAGTTAAGTAACCGATCTATTTTATTAGTAAAGATATTTTTTCCTTTATTTATATTATATATTTTTATATTCCAGTTTCATGTTGATTTTATCTATAGTTTAATTTTCAGTAAATGTTGTTTTATATAATTGTTATGTATATTCAGGTCTCCGCTCTATTTTTAATATTGCACATATTTATATATTCAATTATATATGTACTGTTATATTCAATTACTATTTCATTTTGCTCTGAAATGGGACCACCGTTGAACCACGTTCAGGTAGGAGCGTATGTGGCTCAGAATTATTCCCAGAGTTCTCACTTGAGCACCATCCTCCTCCTGCAGATTTGAACACTGCGCGCATATAAGATGGCTTCTTCTGTGATTCATTTCACCCCCTTTGAACATAGCTAACCCCTACACAGGTGTTGTGATACATTTTCCCATGGTCTGAACTACAGTATCTTAACCCCTGCGCATGTGTGGTGAAACTTTTTCCCACGAATCTGAACTCCTGTTACCTTTAATGCATACGCATTTCCTCCATATTCTGTCACTCACTTCTCTGTTTGAGAATACGATCTCACACATGAGATAGTCTTAAAAGAATAAAATGTTGATAAACACTCCCATGTTTCTACACACACCTCTTATAAATGTCTTGATATGATTCTTTGTATATTATGCCAAATTCTTGACTTTTTTATTTTTTGCTTTTGAAGTATAAGAATTATACTGCTCCAAGTCCTCCTTCTTCTTTCACGCAAGTGTCTCTCATGGTTCCCTAGGTGGAGCAAAGTATTAAACACATTAGTGTACTCCATTATTCAGGGGTTCCAACCCCATTTCTCTTATTTGTTATAATTAATCCAAATAACTCACTCACACACTTTATACATGCTCAGATACATATGTTTCTTAATGTTTTTTAATCGTACCCACTGGCCTTATAGCCATTAATTCCAATGTACCCGTGCTTGAACACAGTTTTTTGGGGGGCATGCGCTTCACATACCATGTTTGACATTAGCGGTATATAAGGTTTCTATATTAGGTTTACCCCACTGCACATTCAAACATGGTAACACACCCCACTTTTTCATTGAATAAAAGAATATTTTTTTATTTATTTTTTCATTATCAATTTTTTTCCTGCACTATAAAACTTCTGTACAATGTTTAATCATCACACCATCAACAGCACAATATCAACACTTATTCTTCAATTTTCATCCTGACTCTCTCCTTAGTGTCTTGGATATATTCCTGCCACTTTATTCCATTTGAGTTGTGGCAGCCTCCAGAGTTCAAATTCTGCACTGCCCTCCATCCTTTTGACTTTTTCTTCTTTTTTTCTTTCTTTTTCTCTTTCCATTTCTTATTCTCAAATATGATGTATTATTTAGGATCTCAGTATGTGTTAAGGATATTTTACACGCTGCGACATTGCTAACGATATATCGTCGGGGGTCACGTCGTTAGTGACGCACATCAGGCGCCGTTAGCGACATTGCAGCATGTGACACCAAAGAGCGACGATCAATGATCGCAAAAGCGTCAAAAATCGCTGATCGTTGACACGTCACTCCTTTTCATAATATCGTTGCTGCTGCAGGTACGATGTTGTTTGTCATTCCTGCGGCAGCACACATCGCTCTGTGTGACACCGCAGGAACGACGACCATATCCTTACCTGCGTCCTCCTGCAATGAGGAAGAAAGGAGTTGGGCGGCATGTTCCAGCCGCTCATCTCCGCCACTCCTCTGCTATCGGGCGGCCGCTTAGTGATGCCGCAGTGACGTCACTATGATGCCAAACGCACCTCCCCCTTGAAGGAGGGATTGTTCGGCGGTCACAGCGACGTCGCTGAAAAGGTATGTGCATGTGACGCTGCCGTAGCGATAATGTTCGCTATGGCAGCAATCACCAAATGTTGCATGATAGACGGGGGCGGGTGCTATCGCGCACAACATCGCTAGCTATCGCTAGTGATGTCGCAGCGTGTAAAGCACCCTTTATTTCTATATGTAGCAATGTATCTCTCTCCCTTACAGAGTTAGATAATTGAGTAATTGCCCACCTTTTTTGAAATACAGTAAGCAGTCTCAAACACTCAAACATACGTGTGTGTGTGTGTATCTATCTATATATGTATATATATATATATATATATATATATATACACAGTCATATGAAAAAGTTTGGGCACCCCTATTAATGTTAACCTTTATAACAATTTGGGTTTTTGCAACAGCTATTTCTGTTTCATATATCTAATAACTGATGGACTGAGTAATATTTCTGGATTGAAATGAGGTTTATTGTACTAACAGAAAATGTGCAATCCACATTTAAACAAAATTTGACCGGTGCAACAGTATGGGCACCCTTATCAATTTCTTGATTTGAACACTCCTAACTACTTTTTACTGACTTACTAAAGCACTAAATTGGTTTTGTAACCTCATTGAGCTTTGAACTTCATAGGCAGGTGTATCCAATCATGAGAAAAGTTATTTAAGTTGGCCACTTGCAAGTTGTTCTCCTATTTGAATCGCCTATGAAGAGTGGCATCATGGGCTCCTCAAAACAACTCTCAAATGATCTGAAAACAAAGATTATTCAACATAGTTGTTCAGTGGAAGGATCCAAAAAGTTGTCTCAGAGATTTAAACTGTTAGTTTCCACTGTGAGCAACATAGTAAGGAAATGGAAGAACACACGTACAGTGCTTGTTAAGCCCAGAAGTGGCAGGCCAAGAAAAATATCAGAAAGGCAGAGAAGAAGAATGGTGAGAACAGTCAAGGACAATCCACAGGCCACCTCCAAAGACCTGCAGCTTCATCTTGCTGCAGATGGTGTCAATGTGCATCGGTCAACAATACAGCGCACTTCGCACAAGGAGAAGCTGTATGGGAGAGTAATGCAAAAGAAGCTGTTTCTGCAAGCACGCCACACACAGAGTCACCTGAGGTATGCAAAAGCACATTTGGACAAGCCAGTTATATTTTGGAAGAAGATCCTGGGGACTGATGAAACAAAGATTGAGTTGTTTGGTCATACAAAAAGGCGTTATGCATGGAGGCAAAAAAACACGGCATTCCAAGAAAAGGACTTGCTACCCACAGTAAAATTTGGTGGAGGTTCCATGATTCTTTGGGGCTGTGTGGCCAATGCTGGCACCGGGAATCTTGTTAAAGTTGAGGGTCGCATGGATTCAACTCAGTATCAGTAGATTCTTGACAATAATGTGCAAGAATCAGTGCGAAGTTGAAGTTACACAGGGGATGGATATTTCAGCAAGACAATGATCCAAAACACCGCTCCAAATCAACTCAGGCATTCATGCAAAGGAACAATTACAATGTTCTGGAATGGCCATCCCAGTCCCCAGGCCAGAATATCATTGAAAATCTGTGGGATGATTTGAAGCGTGCTGTCCATGCTCGGCGACCATCAAACTTAACTGAACTGGAATTGTTGTGTAAACAGGAATAGGCAAATATACCTTCATCCAGGAACTCATTAAAAGCTACAGGAAGCGACTAGAGGCTGTTATTTTTGCAAAAGGAAGATCTACAAAATATTAATGTCACTTTTATGTTGAGGTGCCCATACTTTTGCACCGGTCAAATTTTGTTTAAATGCGGATTGCACATTTTCTGTTAGTACACTAAACCTCATTTCAATCCAGAAATTGTACTCAGTCCATCAGTTATTAGATATATGAAACTGAAATAGCTGTTGCAAAAACTCAAATTGTTATAAAGAAAAAAGGTTAACATTAATAGGGGTGCCCAAACTTTTTCATATGACTGTATATATATATATATATATATATATATATATGTATATATACATATATATATATAGATAGACATACACACACACACACATATATATATATATATATATATATATATATATATATATATATATATATATATGTACACACACATATATATATATATATATATATATATATATATATATATATATATATATATATATATATATATATACTGTATATATGGTTCCCCTCTGTATTAGACTGTTGATTTTTTCTTGAATGTCCTGATGAAGGGGATGAACTTCTCTGAAATGCATTGACCTGAATAGAATAAATTTTAATTGATCAACATCTGGACTTTCTGGTGACAGCGCAGCATGCAATCGGTTTCCCTACTCTGGCTTTGATTCCAGCTCTACTACATCTGAAATGACAGCATGCGGTCATAGAATATGACCCCCCACTATAAGCTTCAAGCAGAGACTGAGCCACGCAATGAGCGTTAATGTCACTCAGTTGATTGGCGGTCACAGCAGAAAGTTCCCTTGATCCTCCACCTGTGATCACAGGTAACCTGATCTCAGGTGACCTCATTGAACATAGCAACTTCACCTGAATGCAAGGCCACTCCCATCTAGTTGAATTCTGCATGGGGCATGCGTTTTGCATATTTGCGGCCACATAACTCACTCACCAGTGTGTGCAATGTGAGGATTCACAAGTCTGCAGTCACATAGAGTGACAAAGAGTGACTGCAGCATTGTCATTTTATATCATACAACCCCTTTAACATTACTATTTAAGCCCAAACTGAAAAATTCTCTGAATCTATACAGTTTAGATAAAATGTACCATCTTATTATTTTGGTTTGTAACAGCTGCAGGTACAATAAAAGGTATCTATTTATTGTCATATTAGTCTTAAAGGATTATAGTCGAGAAACACGCAGGAAGACTGTCTCATTTTAATTAGCAAACAGAATTACCTTGATTTTGTTCTCTGTTACATTTCTTGTCATGGTTAATAAATCTTTGGTAACATGAAACACGAGCTGTAGATTAATTAGAAGGCTTTGTGCATGTTCTGTGATTCAACAGTCAAATGACTATCTCCTGGGTATATACCGCCTTTTTAGTTGGTGTACTCTTAAATCATTTAATTTCTTCCCTTGCTATTTGTTTTATGAGTTATTTTCATCTCATGTTCAATTCAACTGAAAAAGAGCAAGCGGTTTGGATACATTTGATGAATTTGATTTATAAAATGATTAATCAGAAACAACCTTTTGACAAGTATGTTCCCTTGGTATACAAAATCTGACACTCTTTGAAATGACTTTTCAGATTATGGTTATGTTTAATAAACAGTTATGTTAACTATCATCATATTGTACGCGCTTAGCCAAAGATCACATTGCAATGAGGAAATGGTGACTTTAAGTAAGCAGAGATTTCCCATTTAAATAACATCTAGTAACATTTCAATATTAGCAATTCTAAAAGAACATTGCAGTTCATGGAGCCCTGGATTTGTAGCATTGAGTAAATGCTTACTTCCCTTGTGAGATCCACAAGCTGCTGATATATTCTTTGCCTATTTTAGTATGATTATTTTTCCAATATTACTGTGTCCTCTATATTACCAAATTGTAAAAAGCAGCATTTTTAGAGGACATCATACAATCTAAAATTAGATATGTCTTAAAGGGAACCTTTCAAATTGTCTCTCCAAGGAGGAAGGAGAAAAACTCTAGTGCCACTTATTGGAAGTAGCGATCTTTAAAGTCAAAAGTGGCCCTATAATGAGCCTTTTCATATGACTTATTATTTATACCAGATCAGAACCCCAATTTGCAGACACGGTGTTTCAGCGTGATTGCCCCTCGTCAGTGCAAAGTATGGGTTCTAATCTGGCTTATTAGAACCTATAGTGAGGTCTAAAGGGAAAACTTTGCTCCTTGTGGAGACTAACAAACCAGTCTGGCTGCCACCTGCTGGAACCTATCACCCTTATGTTTTTTTTAGTTATTAATATGGGCTTACAAGTGGCATAATGGTCAAATTAGCCATACCTGTATGCCTCCTGGATGGCGGTTTGTTTGGTAAATATCCTTGTCTATATCGTCTATCTTTCAGGCTATGCGCCGTGTACTGCCTGGAAGATAAGCCGGCCTCTGGTCTTCATTATACAGGATTCCTCCTCCCCTTCTCTTCAGAGTTCCTGTGATGTTACGTACGCAGCCGGAAATCTCGTGCCTGCACTTTCTGTCAGTCGTCTCTCCCTATGCACTGTGAAGCAGTAGTAGCTCCTATGCACAGCAAAATTGAAGCCTGTGCCCACAGAAGGGAGGAACAATGAAGGGAGGGATTTCCAGCCATGCATGTGATGTCACAGAGACACCAGGGAAGAGAAGATGAGGAGGAATCCTGTATAATGAAGACCGAAGCCAGGCTTATCTTCCAGGCAGCACACACCCCACAGCCCAGAGGATACAAGATATATGAGTATTTTTGCTAAAAGACCCCTCATCCAGGAGGCATACAGGTAAAGTTAACTTCACCTCTATGTCGTCACCTGTATGCCCATATTAATAAAGAAAAAAACTCAAAAGGGTGACAGATTCCCTTTAAATGGAAATAAGGGTTTACATGACACACACCGTAAGTATGTTTAATTCCACCCATATCTCCAATAGAGGGACACACATGACCATTGCAGGAGAGATGGTACCTAGGCATAGTATTAAAGCATACTTCTAATGAAAACTAAATATTTTGGTCTTAGGTCCACATATTCAATAGTTTGTGAAGCTTTTCTCTTCAAAGTACAGCATTTCTACAGAAGAGCTCTTTTTAAACCAAGGGCTCTTGCACACGAGCATAAAAATTGGTGGAGTGGAATGCGATACAAAATTACATTCCACTCGGACCAATGTTATTCTATGCGGCAGTTAAGATCTGCAATTTTTTTTTTCCTCATTCTGAAAAGGACTGAGGAAAAAATCTCAGCTGCGTTTGTCAGTGAGTCTCGTATCACTTGACGACATCCGAGTGCAGTGTGATATATGCAAAGAAAGACAGAGGAGAATATGGAGAAATTAACCTCTCCTCTAAACCTCTGATCTCATCACAGGATCGGATCACAGTTTGACACTCAGCTCATGCTCCCAGCAGACCCTGAGCCAAGGGTCATTAGCATATTGCATCGTATGTTCTCGCATCAGATGCCATATGCTTGTCTAAACCCTGTCCTTAAGGCTTGAAACACACATCCGTGAAAAACGTGCGTGTTTGGTCCGTTTCCGTGTATACTGGAGACACGGCCAAACGTGCACCAATGTTACTATATCTCTGCGGTTACAATTGCGTTTTTGGTTATGTCCGTGAGTCCGTCTCCGTGATGCGTTTTTTGGTCCGTGTCTCACGCCAGCATGTCCGTTTTATTCACGCAACACGCAGCACGGACCCAATGAAAGTCAATGGGTCTGTGCGCACGTCCGAGTGACACGGACGCATCTCTGTTTGTTCCCTGTATGTTTTGTGCTTTTTTCATGTGATGTCAGTCTTTTTTCTTTTTATGTTTCGTTCTCTCCCTCAGTCCGTCGGTCGGTCTCTATGTCTGTCTGTCCCTCTAGCTGTCTGTCGGTCAGTTCCCCCCTCTCTCATACTTACCATTCCCCGATCTCCGGCGCGGCGCTGCACGGCTGTTATAAAAACTCCGGCAGCTTTTCCTCTTTTGAAAAAGCCGGCCGCCCATTAATCAATCTCGTATTCCCTGCTTTACCCGCCCACCGGCGGCTGTGATTGGTTGCAGTGAGACACGCCCACCACGCTGAGTGACAGGTGTCACACTGCACCCAATCACAGCAGCCGGTGGGCGTGTCTATACTGTGCAGTAAAATAAATAAATAAATAATTAAAAAAACCGGCGTGCGGTCCCCCCCCCATTTTAATACCAGCCAGATAAAGCCATACGGCTGAAGGCTGGTATTCTCAGGATGGGGAGCTCCACGTTATGGGGAGCCCCCCACCCTAACAATATCAGTCAGCAGCCGCCCAGAATTGCCGCATACATTATATGCGACAGTTCTGGGGCTGTACCCGGCTCTTCCCGATTTACCCTGGTGCGTTGGCAAATCGGGGTAATAAGGAGTTATTGGCAGCCCATAGCTGCCAATAAGTCCTAGATTAATCATGTCAGGCGTCTATGAGACACCTTCCATGATTAATCTGTAAGTTACAGTAAAAAAACACACACACCCGAAAAATCCTTTATTAGAAATAAAAAACACAAACAAATTCCCTCATTACCAATTTATTAACCCCGACAAACCCTCCATGTCCGGCGTACTCCACGGACCTCCAGCGTCGCGTCCAGCTCTGCTGCATGGAGGTGACAGGAGCAGCAGAATACACCGCCGCTCCGGTCACCTCCACGCAGCTAATGAGATGAGTAGTGCGATCAGCTGCTGTCAGTCAGGTAACTCGCGGCCACCGCTGGATCCAGCGGTGGCCGCGGGTAACCTCAGTGACAGCAGCTGATCGCGCTACTCATCTCATTAGCTGCGTGGAGGTGACCGGAGCGGCGGTGTATTCTGCTGCTCCTGTCACCTCCATGCAGCAGAGCTGGACGCGACGCTGGAGGTCCGTGGAGTACGCCGGACATGGAGGGTTTGTCGGGGTTAATAAATTGGTAATGAGGGAATTTGTTTGTGTTTTTTATTTCTAATAAAGGATTTTTCGGGTGTGTGTATTTATTTACTGTAATTTACAGATTAATCATGGAGGGTGTCTCATAGACGCCTGACATGATTAATCTAGGACTTATTGGCAGCTATGGGCTGCCAATAACTCCTTATTACCCCGATTTGCCAACGCACCAGGGTAAATCGGGAAGAGCCGGGTACAGCCCCAGAACTGTCGCATATAATGTATGCGGCAATTCTGGGCGGCTGCTGACTGATATTGTTAGGGTGGGGGGCTCCCCATAATGTGGAGCTCCCCATCCTGAGAATACCAGCCTTCAGCCGTATGGCTTTATCTGGCTGGTATTAAAATGGGGGGGGACCGCACGCCGTTTTTTTTAATTATTTATTTATTTATTTTACTGCACAGTATAGACACGCCCACCGGCTGCTGTGATTGGGTGCAGTGTGACACCTCTCACTCAGCGTGGTGGGCGTGTCTCACTGCAACCAATCATAGGCGCCGGTGGGCGGGTAAAGCAGGGAATACGAGATTGATTAATGGGCGGCCGGCTTTTTCAAATTAGAAAAAGCCGCCGGAACAGTGTGAACGCCGTGCAGCGCCGGTGATCGGGGAACGGTGAGTATGAGAGAGGGGGGGACACTTCAGTCACTCGGGGGATTAGTGGTCACCGGTGAATCCTTCACAGGTGACCGCTAATCAGTACACGGCACAAAGACAGAGCCGCAGCATGACTATGAAGTCGGGTGAAGTTCACCCGAGTTCATTCTCATCCCGCTACTCTGTCTTCCGACATGTAGTAACGACATTTTGCATCACACACGTACATTTCACACGGACAACACATACACATGTCAGTTATTTCACTCACGCACACACGGACATTCCACACGCACATACGGCTAGCATACGGGATACACACGCAGGCCACACATACCATAAAAACGGACCTAAAAAACGGAAAACGGACCCGAAAAACGGCCCGTTTTACACGGACGTGGTTTTCACGGATGTGTGGCGGAGCCCTAAAAGGAATGTGTCAAAAATACTGTGTATTTAAAGTATATATATATATATATACATATATATATATATATATATATATATATATATATATATATATATATATATATACTGTATATATACACATTAAAGTTCACACAGGGCATCTTTTGATGCATCTTTGGTGTATCCCATAGATGCACCAAAATTCATGCATTTCTTTCCTCCAGCAAAGTCTATAAGATTTCTATTTTGCTGTCCAGACTGGGCATCTTTTGTTTGCTGCATCTTGGCGGTGTTTTTGAAAATGCACCCAAGATGCAGCATGTCAATTATTTTTACACTTTTGCAGCGTTTTTTAGCCCTTCCAGTTAATAGATTTGACTTAAAAATACACTGAGCAAAAGCGTGATAAAACGCGGTAAAACACGATGCGTGTTTGCCGCGGTGAGTTTTTGGTGCGTCTTTAGTGCATTTTTGATGCACTCAAGATGCAGTGGAAAAAAAAGCCATGTGTGAACATAGCCATATATATATAGATAGATATATATATAGATATAGATATATATAGATATAGCTATATATATATATATATATACATTTACAGTGCTTTTTTTGCGGTGGTACGCGCCGGTACGGCGTACCAGAAAATCTGAAGAGCGCTGAGGATAAGCGGTAAGGGGTGCCCGCCCTCTTCAAGATGCTCATGGACGCATAATATCGAGGTCACGGCCGGTCACCCCGATCTGCCGCCATCCGATAAGGTATTTACTCCCCTCTTCTGTCTTCCACTCTCCCCCGACCTCCGTTGCCCCCCGTCGTCCGATTCAACCCCCCACGACCTCCGCTCCCACCTGCCCTGTAATCACTGTGCTGCTCTTGCTGCCGGTGATCCGGTCCCCCAGTGCTCACCCCTCCCCCCCCGTCCCCCAGTGCTTGCCAATCCCCCAGCCCCCAGGGCTCACCAACCCCCCGGCCCCCAGTGCTCGCCAACGACCCTCCCCCCTGCTTCCCCCTGCTACCACCGGCTCCATGTCCACTCCCAGCTGCTAAGCGGGAAAACTAGAAAAAAAAATCTCACACTTACTGGTCTGCAGCCTCCCGGGACACGTCTGATCGGCTTCAGGACCTGCCGGTAATCAGCAGTCATGCTACGGCATCAGCTGACAGTCTAAGGCTGCTTTCACACATCCAGTTTTTCCTGTGCAGCACAATCTGGCACCTTGCAGAAAAAACGCAACCGGTTTTTTTGCCGCCGGTTGCGGGTTTTTTTGCATAGACTTACATTAGTGCCGTATTGTGCCGCATGGGCTTGCGTTCCATCCGGTTTTTGCCGCATGCGGCAGATTTAGCCGATGCGGCGGCCGGATGGAACGTTGCCTGGCACTTTTTTTTGTCCGGCAAAAAAAACAACGCATCGCACCGCATCCGGCCGATGCGAGGCGATTTACAATGCATGCATCTGACCGCCGCATGTGTTTTTTTCCACTACGCATGCTCAGTAGCCTGCCGCAAGCGCCAAAAAACGGATGCGCCGCATGTCAAAAACTTATGCAAAGGATGCGGTTTTGTCGCCGCATCCGTTGCATAGGTTTTAGAGCTGAATTGCCCGGCTCTGCTAAACCAGAGGTGTGAAAGCAGCCTAAGTCCAGCGGTGGGGCCGGCTTTTTACCACCCAGCTGGTTTAAGCGATTAGGTGATGCTCTGAGGTGACTGCAGCAGCTGATTACCGGCGGCTCCTGGAGCGATCAGTCGTGTCCTGGGATTTTGCATACAGGTGAGTAGTTTTTTTTTTTTGCACTGATGCACCAGCTGATTGTATAACCGGCTTTTATACAATCAGCTGATGTGTGATGTGATTCACATCCTTGAACCTGACACATCATCTGATCGCTTTGCCTTCCAGCAAACCGATCAAATGATATTGGATCCGGATTGGACGGCGCAGGACCCTTGACCCAGGATTACTGCGGAGGGGGGTTCTTTATTTCAATAAAGATGGAGTCACTAATAGTGTTGTGTTTTATTTCTAATAAAAATATTTTCTCTGTCTTGTGTTTTTTTTTTTATCTTTACAAGAAATTCATGATGGCCATGTCTAATATTGGCGTGACACCATGAATTTCGGGCTTAGGGCCAGTTGATAATACACAGCTGGCCCTAACCCCTTATTACCCAGCGAGCCACCCAGCTCCAGGGCCGCTGAAAGAAATGAAAGCGCTATTTTCTGGGGAGGCTTCGGACTGCAATTTGCAGCAGTGGTGCGCAGAAAGCTTGGGCACTCTGCGCTGAAGATTCCAATCCCCAGCTGCCTAGTTGTACCTGGCTGAACACAAAAATTGTGCGAAGCCCACGTCATTTTTTTTCCTTAAATTATTTCATAAAATTCATGAAATATTTAAAAAAAGGGCTTCCCTATATTTTTGGTTCTCAGCTGGGTACAAATAGGCACTTGGACCGTGAAGAAGGTGCATAGCGCTGAAACATGTAGTCCCTTGCTGAATTGCATATTATTTGTGTGGAGATCCTTCTATTTTTTGTATGACATAATGGATTAATAAAGAAGATTTTTATAACTTTGGTGAAATTTCATCTCTTTGCTGGATCCCAATTCTTCTAAATTTATATATATATATATATACATATATATATATATATATATATACACAGTAATTTTGCCAGTGTTTTATTTTTTTCATATCACAATCTATATTTAAACTAAAAATTTTAAATATTTTCATTTTTGCAATGTTTTATTTATTTCCCATATCACAAATTATACTAAAAATAAAAATAAAAAATCTTATAACTTTTACACCAGGACTATTTTAAAGGGAGACTGTCAGGTCCGATAATGCTACTTTTACACGGTGCACCAGGGCTATTTTAAAGAGAAACTGTAAGGTTCGATCATGCTTTTAACCTGCAGATATATTGTTCTTCTTTAGGTTAATACCATCAGGAAGTTACTTGGCTGAAAAGTTGACCACTCGGGAGAAAACTAACTTTATAACTCCTGGAAGCAGCCAGCTTTCAGTCATTTAGGCCTGCAATGAGAGTCACGGCCAGCGTCGGACTGGCTACCGGAGGAATCTCCAGTAATACCAGGCCTGGATTCAGGTACCTGCATTGCACTCCGGAGCTCTCACCTGAGCTCCGGCGTGCAGCCGAGACTGTACCGCGAACGCCGAGTGATTGATTTCCCGGCACTTGCGGGTCAGTTCATGTCAGCTGCAGACAGGCCGGACAGATCTCCGGTGCTCTCGCCTGAACTCCGGAGATCACCCCGGCCTGTCTGCAGCTGTCATGAACTGAACCACAAGCGCCGGGGAATCAATCACTCGGCGCTTGCGGTACAGTCTAGGCTGCACTCTGGAGCTCAGGTGAGAGCTCCAAAGTGCAATGCAGGTACCTGAATCCAGGCCTGGCATTACTGGAGATTCCTCCGGTAGCCAGTCTGACACTGGTCACGGCTCACAACACTGAGAGAGACGGCTGTAAGCACGCCCCGGCACTATCAGTCAACCTTGCAGTGCATAAGTGCAGAGCTGTCTCTCCATCAACGTTCTGAGTGTCCTTATAGCCACTACTCACAGTACTGTGAGTGGTGACTTATTTCCACCTGGTTCACCTGCATGACTGAAAGCTGGTGGCTCCCAAAAGAAATGAAGTTAAAGAGGTTATCCACTACTTTTACATTGATTTCCTATCTTAGGTTGTTTTGATTTGAATGTGCAATACCTGGCTGCGGCCACTATCAGTTGACGGGCAGCTTTGGAACTGAGCATTTCAAGCTGCCTGCTGCCGCCGACAGCACCTAGAACAGCTCATCTGCTGGGAACCAGACCCCGGCTGAACAGACATTGATGACCTATCCTAAGGTAGACCATCAACATTAAAATAGTGGACAACCTCTTTAATTTTCTCTCAGGTGTCGCACTTTCAGCATTATAGCTGGGCATCTTCAATGGTATTAAAGGGAACCTGTTACCAGATTTGTCCCATATAAACTGCGGCCACCACTAGTAATCCCTTAAATACAACAATATCTAAGTGCCCCGGACGATATGTATAATGTAAAAAAACAGCTTTTATTATACTGACCTGCGGGAGGTTGGGTCTGATGAGCATCACTGGTCTCTGTCTTGCGCCTCCTATCTTCTTGTGATCGCCGTCGTTGTTCCCTGCTCCATGGGGATGATGCATCCTACATCATCCACACAGAGTTCTCCATTGCGCTCCTGCGTACGCACATTTCTCTCTCCCCTGTGGAGGGCAGATCAAACTACAGTATTGTAGTGCGCATGTGTAAGCATTTGTTGACCTTTTCCCATGCCTGCACATTACAGTACTTTGCTCTACCTGCAGCAGGGCAGAGAGAAGTGCACGTGTGCAAGAGTGCAATGATGGAATCTATGAGGATGACGTAGGGTTCATGATGAAACACAAAGTAAGAAGAACGGTAATCACAAGAAGAGAGGAGGCGCCTGACTGCATTGCAGGTGAATATAATAAAAGCTGATTTATACTTTGTACAAATTGGCCTGAGCACTTATATACAGCATTCTAGAATGCTATGTATAAGGGCTTACTGATGGTGGTCACAGCTTAGAGGGGATAAATTTGGTGACAAATTCCTTTTGGCCTTCAAACTAACTCTATATCTGCATGGAATACTTGGAAATGACAGGTTTCCTTTAAACTTAAGGTTTCAGGAAACCTACAAGAACAATAGCCTCAATGAACAAACTCTGAAAATGAAAAATCGATGTCAAAAATTTTGAAAATTATCTATAACATAAAAACTTGGTTGAAGCAATGAGAGATTTTCTAACGACACATTCTCATTAAACTGTTATTTCCAGAATTAGAACCTAGATATAAATAAGTAATCCCCTGTCCTATGGACTTTGATTGTTGAGAATACCCATATACTCCTTTGAAGGGAACCTGTCATAAAGATTGTATGCCTCCAAATAATGCCATATATGTATAGAGGCTTTCATTGCTGATTAAATGCTTTCCTTCAGTATAGAAATACATTTTGATGTTTCTGAGAAATCCAGCATTAAAATCATGTGTAAATCAGCCACAAGAGCTCTGAGGCGGGAGATTGCATGTTGCAGCATGATTTTATGCATACAATAAGAAACACACTTATTGCACCAAACTAAATATCCATGGGCAATGCCCATTCTCTCTCTCTCTCTCTCTCTCTCTCTCTCTCTCTCTCTCTATATATATATATATATATATATATATATATATATACATACATATATATGCATCTAAATAAATTAGAATATCATCAAAAAGTTAATTTATTTCAGTAATTCAGTACAAAAAGGAGACATATATATTATATGGAGTCATTACAAGCAGCCTCTCCTGCGACTTCTACTTCGATCACCAGGTGATGCCATGTTCCTGCCGTGGATAGTGCTGGTGATGGGAGGGGAGTTGATGCCAGCGGCGCCGGTGGGTACAGGCTCCGTTCATCCACTGGGCTGGGTTTCCCTGGCACTTGTAGTTCCACTGGCTAACTGTAGGTGGCATGTGTCTTCCAGCTGAAGTTACCATCATTCAACTACAACCAATGGGAAGACACCACACCACTGCTAGAGATAGTTATGAATTCCTGGCTCCCGTTCCATTTAGTGATTCTGGTGATCTGACTTCTGCTTGTTTCCTCACTATCTCTCCTGCCTGCTGTTTATGTACCTCACTGCCTGATCCGGATTTGACCTCTGCTTTTTTTCTGATTACGTCCTTGCCTGCCTGATTCTGTCCCTGTTTTGCATTTCCCGGTTTGACCCTGCCTGACTACTACTCTCATCGGACTGCAGTCTTCCACAGGTAGTGATCACCTTGGGCCCTGTGTAATTCCAAACCCCTGTATAGGGGTTAAAGGGTTTCAGGGTTCTAGGGGTCCTGCTTGATGAGTGGCTTCCCTCTAGCCTGTCCATTACAGCCTGTCTGAGTCTGTGGATCCAGGCAGGTGTTACACACAGCAAGGGAAATAAGTATTTGGACATGTCACAAATTATCTAAGTGACATGACTTTCCATGGCTTTTTGCACCTCTCTTTCTGCATGTGTTCAATAGATTTTCCCTGTGTAATTTCTCATTATTGCACATAACTTAATTTATGCACATCTCTGGTTCGAATGATTTGCCTGTGTGGATTTGATACATCATTACAGACATCTTGTGAGAAATTCATGTCAATAGAACCTTTAGAAATATATATACTTAGAAAATTGGTGACGTGTTTAATAATCATAATAATATTTCATCACCAGCTGCATGTATGTGTATACTGTATATAAAGTATATATATATATATATATATATATATATATATATATACAGTATGTTTATATAGATATACTGTATATATACACATACATAGAGCTGGTGATGAACTATTATTAGGATTATTGAACACGTCACCAATTTTCTATATATAACCATATATAAAATGTAGATAGATATATACACACACAATACTTTGTAGTATTTTTCCATACATGTCTATAAGCATGCCTATGGGCTAAGAAGCTTTACTATGCTTCAAAAGAGGAACTAAGGTGAAGGATAGGAGTGCTGATATTTTTATTTTATCAATTAATAAACTGTCAAATGAATGAACAAAATATAAATTCAAGTCAAACTAATATTTGCTGTAACCACGCTTTGACATGAAAACAACATCAATTCTTCTATGTATATTTGCACAGTTTTTGTATACTGTCTTTATTTATAACAGGGAAAAGGGAAAGGGGAAACATAAAATGAGGTGTAGCAAGCATCGAAATTACTTATTTTACAATTTTTGTCACTTTTTTTTAACAAACAATAGGCTTTAGATATAATTTGAAAGGCAACATTAAAAAAATAAATAAATAAATAAATAAATAAAAATATACAACTCCAGGATTCCTAGCAACTATTACTATGCAAAAGAAACATACTGCAAATATAAGACAAATTTTGCAAACAGTAAAAAAATTCAAACAACTAATATATGTAGAAAAAAAACAAACAAACAAGAGAATAACATCAAAGGTCGTATATCTTAAGGGTTGGGTTAAATTTAAGAGACCACAGATACCACCTCTCAGTATATCTAGAAAAGTTACCTTCCTTCAGGGCTATGTTGTACTCATATATGTTGTGTAAGGAAACCCTATCTATAACTTCTTGTATTGAGGGGACATCTATTTCCTTCCATTTGGATGCTAGTAAAGATTTAATGACCAAAAGAATATGGCAAGTAATTTGTTTACACCGCTTTTTCAACTCCTCCAAACCAATAGATAGGAGAACTAGCTCAGAGGTCAAATGAATTCTAACTGAGGTCCCCGTATATATAAGATGTTCTGTGTCTTTCCATAGGGTACCCAACAAAGGACAACTCCAAAAAATATGGAAAAAAGAGCCAGTACAGCCACAACCCCTCCAACAAAGAATTGAATTAGAGGATGAGATGGCATTCAATCTCTGAGGCGTATAATACCATCTACTAAGTAATTTATAGTGTGTTTCCTGCATATTAGCACAAGCACAATTCGTATATGTGTGTTTCAAGGAAGTTTGCCATCGTTTAAGCGAGAATGAGCAATCTAGATCTCTTTCCCAAGATTTCATATACTGTAATTTAGTCAATTGGAGATCATCATTAAGTATTCTGTAAATGTTACTAGTTTTCCAGAAGATCTCATTAGTCGGATTGTGCAAAAGAACATTCAGTAATCTCGGAATCTTGAAGGCAGAAGTTGTTGTATCTGCCAAGAATTCACTTATTCTAACCCAATTAATCTTTTCTGTATCAGGCAGATGGTATACCTCAGCAAGAGCCTCAAATCCTAAAAGAGAATTATTTCTTAATAAATTACACATGTTTAAAATTCCCTTTTTTTTCAACAATCTAGTTTAATACGTGGGATTAATAATTCTAATAAATCTAATGAGACCTCTCTAAACTCGCTGAGGGGTTCGCCCTGGCGTAATAAAATATCTTGCAGTAATCTCCACGCTCTTATTTCTGCCTTGGTAGTCGGATTATCCACTAAACGTTTGTTTCTTTTTATTAAATATGACAAGATCACATCCCGTTTATGATGATTATGGCACAGGCCTTTCTCAATGTACATCCAACTATTGTTGAAATGATCCAGTAATGTGTTTTGGGTTTGCTTGACCAAATTCGTCAAATAATAGGCTTGGATATTAGGCAAGCCAATACCTCCATTTTTCTTATGCTTAAATAAGGTAAGTTTAGAGATTCTGGGAACCTTCCCCTGCCAAACAAAAGATGAGATCTGTGCTTGCATTTTAATCAATATTTGTTTAGGGATAGTCAAGGGCATACAACGCATTATATACAAAATGTTTGGTAGAATAAGAGCTCTATAAGAGACTATTTTCCCTACCCAGGACGTTTCAGTGATTTTTAAGGTATTCAAAGTGGCTTGAATTACATCTAAGGTGTGCCTGACATTAACCGAAATTATTTTCTGTAAATTAGAAGGGATAATTATACCTAAATATAGAAGCTCATTGGACGACAAGTCGAACGTAAATTCTAACTGCAAAAAATGACGTAAATGTGGGTCTAAATTATACTGCAACATTTTAGATTTGGAATGATTAGATTGATAATAGGAAATATTAGAAAAATCTGTAATAATAGAACTAATATGCCGCAAAGACTCCAACGGATTGGTTAGCGTCAAAAGAATGTCATCCGCATATAATGAGATCTTGTATTGTCATCTATTATAATGGATGCCCCTAATATTTTCATCTAATCTAATGGATTCAGCAAGCGGTTCTATCATAAGGGCAAAGAGTATAGGGGACAACGGACAGCCCTGTCTAGTACCATTAGAAATACGAAACTTATTTGAAAGTTAATGATTCACCAAAATCCATGCTATGGGGGTAGAATATAACTTTAAAATTAAATTTAAAATTTTCCCATGAAAACCAAATTTGTCAAGAGTGGCGGACAAGTAACCCCGATGAATGCGGCCAAAGGCCTTTTCGGCATCTAAGGAGAGCAAAATGGTGGGCAGTTTCTCTTTTTCTACATGGGACAAAAGATTAAGTAATCTTCTAGTAGCATCTGAAGCCTGTCGATGTTTAATAAATCCAACCTGATCCATTTTAATTAAACTAGGAATAATTGGCAGCAATCGATTGACTATAAATTTAGAAATGATTTTGGTATCAGTATTAATAAGAGAAATGGGCCTATATTTAGAAATGTTTAAAGTATTGTCTGTGCTCTTTGGGAGCAAGATAATGTTGGCTTCCATCATTTCATCCCGGATATTTGTTCCATTCAGAAAATAATTTATGAGCTTGGTAATATAAGGGCATAGAGTTGTATCAAATAACTTGTAGTACTCATTATTAAACCCGTCAGGACCAGGTGATTTTTCTAACTTTAACTGTTTAATAACAGTCAATACCTCCTGTTCAGTGGCAGGCTGATTAATAATGTCCAAGTCTACCTTATCAATAACAGGAAGATGTAGTTTTTCTAAAAAGGTATGGATCAACTATGAAGTAGGCTGAAATTGATTGGGGTTGTCTTTCAGATTATATAATTCTGAGTAGTAAGCTGCAAAAGCCTCAGCAATGCCGCCAGGATGTTAGCATAGTGAACCCGACTTGTTGTTAATCGTCAGAATTCTCGTTTTTTGTCTATCTTGTTTCACCCTCCGCAACATCAATTTACTTGGTTTATTAATAGAGTGATAAAAACGTGTCTTACTAGCTAGTTGCAACCGTTTGAACTCTCCAGCCAAGCAAGATCTCAATTGTAGCCGCAGCTCCATTAGTTGTGAGTGAAGCCTTTGGGTTGGTTGTAGAATCTGGAGGCTCTCTACTTGTGCTATTTCCTTACTTAAAGCTTTGATTTTTTCTGAATTTTTTTTACGATTCCTTTTGTTAAGTTCAATTAAAATCCCTCTGATAAATGCCTTATGCGCATTCCATAACAGGTGAGGTTGGATACTATCTTTGTCATTATTTTTGAAGAACTGCAACAGAGCTGTCTCGATTTCTTTCCTATATTTCTTATTTTGTAATAGATAGCTGTTACATCTCCAAATTCTCGGACAATTATTGGGGAAGACTTCATTAACTTCAAAAATTATTGGGGAATGATCCGACCAGGTTCTCAAGCCTATTTGCATGGATGTAAAAAAATTAATATGGGCAATAGGAATAAGGACTAAATCAGTTCTGGAAAAAGATTGGTGTGAATGAGAATAAAATGTGTACTGCCTAGATGTTGTATTCAGGCAGCGGAAAACATCCAATAACTCCTCCTTTGCCAGCCAAGAATCTAGAGTCTGGAATCTAAGTCTAGTAGAAGAAGTGGAGTCAACTAACTTATTTGGGATTAAATTAAAGTCTCCGAATTAAAACACCCTGTGTTTTTTCTTTTACGACTGGCATGAGTCTGTTTAGAAAAGGGATCTGGCCAGTATTAGGTGCATAAAGAGTAACAAGAGTGTAAAGCTGGGTTTACACACTGCAACATCGCAAAGGACATCGCTGTAACGTCACCGGTTTGGTGACGCAATAGCGACCTCCCTAAGTCTCTGCTAAGTCTCTGGTGAGCGTTCAAACAGGCAAACCTGGCCAACAACTCAACAGTGATCCGGACCTGCAGAGCGACCTAGCTGGTTGTTGGGGACGTTGATAAGCAGCCTTTTGAAAGGGAAGTTGCTAACAAACTCGCTGCAAAGTCTTCACACACTGAAACTTCATGCTGCACAGCGGGAAACAAAGGACCTAGGAATGGTCCTGAACGATTTGTAACGATTACAACTTCACAGCAGGGGCCAGGTCGCTGATAGGTTTCACACACTGCAACATCGCAAACAACATCGCTATTGCGTCACCAAAACGGTGACGTTACAGCAATGTCGTTTGAGATGTTGCAGTGTGTAAACCCAGCTTAAAGAACGTTATTAATTTTACATACCAGAATAATATATCGCCCAGAACCATCCTCATGCTTATCTATAAGTTCAAAGGACCCCGAGTCTCTAATCAATATCATAACTCATGCCTTTTTCTTTTCGCCACATGACAAGAATTTATGGGGAAAATGTTTATTCGCAAATCTAGGGATAGCATCTCTTTTAAATTTGGTTTCCTGAACACCTATGACGTCCAATTTACTTTCTGTAAGATACTTCCAAAGCATGAATCGGCACTGAGGAGAATTCAGACCCTTGACATTATATGATCCAATTTTGATTGTCATTAACGAAAAGGATAAGTCAGGTTAACATAATTACTGAATGCAAACATATGAAACATAGCAAAATCTCTGAAACAATCAGCATCCTGGAGAAAAAAGAAAACCTGCAAAGGAGGGAAATAAAATGTAAACAGCACACACAAAAAAAACAATATTAAAGTCACTATAAATGAAACAGTAAATATCACCATCTTCTTAGCCTCTTTTATTCAGATGGAGTTACAAATCTTCGACTGTCAAGGAAAACTCCTGTGGGAACAGAGTCAATAGGCCAAAGTCCTGCCATACTCTCTCTTGGTAATGGTTGATGGTTGTGGTTGAAGGAACTTCTTCTCTTCCACTCCTCCCATGCCTCCATCCTAAGATAGTTTTCATGTACCTAAAGGAGGAGGGAAAGGGAAAAAAAAAACTAGATCCTGTAAGGAAGCTGCATAAACCGGAAACTAGTAAGAAAAAAGATATTCCATATCAGGCACAGCAAAAATTCAGATAGAATCTCCAAGATAATCCTTTAAGAACTTCATGCCCTCTTCTGAAGATGTAATTGGTATTGTCTTGCCATTATGTTGTATAAGAAGCTTAGTAGGGAAACCCCACCTATATAGAATTTTCTGTTGCCGCATGAGTTCAGTGACTTTTGCATATGACTTTCACTTTTGAAGTGTTTCTCTTGATAGGTCTGCAAACAATTTTGGTGTCTTGTATGGAGGTGGCAAGATGTTATGAAGTCTCAAATAATTAAAGATTTTTTCTTTAACATGGAAGAAATGGATCCGTAAGATAGTATCTCTAGGAAGCTCTGACGAGATATGCCTAGGTTTTGGCAGCCTATGAGCCCTGTCTATGATAATTTCTGACTCAGGCACATCAGGCAAAATCTTTTTAATCATCCGTGAAATATAACCAAGCAATTCATTCTGTTTTATATTTTCAGGGATCCCGCGTATTTTAATGTTATTACGATGATTGCGATCCTCCAAATCTGCCAATTTAAGTTTCAGAAAAGTGATTTCCTTCTTTTGGTCAGATTGTTAATTTTTTACAGTAATAGTGTCTTTTTTCAGAGTGGCAATTTCGGATTCATTTTTGTCAATCCTTTTAGCACAAAAGTCCAGGGACTGCTTCATTTCCCCAAATTCCATCTGGAAATCAGATTTTATTTGGCTCCTAAATGCTGCAAAAGAGACTTGAAATAATTTCGCTAGAGAATTGATATCAAAAGTGAGAGGAACATTAGTTGGTGAAAGGTTAGTATCCAACATACAAGCTTCAGAAGATAAACTATCATCCATTTTCATCCGCCTTTTATCTGGGCTGTTAGTAGGAGTAGACAGCCCAGATCTGGAGTCATGCCCTAATGACGGAGCAATCATATCCCATTCCAAGTCTCTGTCTTTTTTGTTGTCTGGTCTCTTTTGCTTAACAGGAATATTAGATTTAACACCAGTAGCATGTGATGAAATTAATGGTTTCTTGTCTTGAGGTTTCATTGGTCTAGACATGTTAGAATAATATGTGCCAATTCACTTGTATGCAGAAAAAAAAAAAAGTAAACAAGACTCCCCCAAAAATATGAGGAAAAAAAAAATGTGTTTTATATTTTTAAATAAGATGACAAAAATGCAGTAAGATCAGCATTAAACTTCTCAAAAAATAAACTGCACAATTTTCTGACAGGGCACGCCTCAGTACAAAAGAGGAATAGTAAAACCGGTGTAACTATCCTGTCAGTATGATTAATACAGCCCGAGGGTCAGAAATTCTTCAGTGAAAAAAAGAAAACGCTGAAATTAAGCTCAAACTGTAAAATATTCACTATTTAGTTAATATCCAGATGAGAGGAAGACATTTACAATTTATAAGCAGGACATATGATATTAGCATTAGAGTTGAGCGCGGTTCGCGGTTCGAGGTTCTCCAGTTCGCGGCTCAAGTGATTTTGGGGGCTGTTCTAGATCGAACTAGAACTCGAGCTTTTTTGCTAAAGCTCGATAGTTCTAGATACGTTCAAGAATGGTTCTAGCAGCAAAAAAAACAGCTAATTCCTAGCTGGCTTTCCGCTGTAATAGTGTAAGTCACTCTGTGACTCACACTATTATGACATTTCAGTGTATAGTGTGCGGGAACAGCGCATTCAGATCACTGCTGTATGTATAATGGCGATCGCCATTTTTTTTTTTTCCTTGTCTTCCTTCCCTAAGCGCGCGCGTGTAGTGGGGCGGGCCAGCATGTCAGCCAATCCCAGACACACACACAGCTAAGTGTACTTTTAGCCAGAGAAGCAACGGCATGTGTGATAGGATGTCCATGTCACATGTCCCTGCATTATAAAACCGGACATTTTCCTCCAGCACGCCATTATCTGCCTTTCTGCGTCCTTGGTGTCAGACATCACTGGCGCAGCTCCTATCGCCGATACAGCTGTATACGCTCCATACACAGCGCTGGACAGCTTAGGGATAGCACTTTCTATCAGTCCTTTTAAGGGCTCATACCGGCAGGGTTAGAGCCATAGGTGACGGAGTTTAAAACAGAGTTTAACAGCTACACAAGATGACAGCGTCTGTGTAGCTAAGGTCAGGGATTTCCTCGCTGCATTTCCCCATTGGGAGGGATAGAAAGGCAGGCTTCCTTACCTCTACCCAGAGACCCACAACCCAGCAACTGTACCCTCCTGCCCTTTGCACACTCAAACTCATTGTTACTAAGCCATTATACTAGCAAACACTGAGTGAACTTAGTGGCATCCTAAACGTGGCTGTTGGACTGCTGTATTGCCCCAGTAGTGCAAAGATATTTGCAGCACGTCTGCCTGCATTGCACACTAAAACTCATTGTTACTAAGCCATTATACTAGCAAACACTGAGTGAACTTAGTGGCATCCTAAACGTGGCTGTTGGACTGCTGTATTGCCCCAGTGATGCAAAGATATTTGCAGCACGTCTGCCTGCATTGCACACTAAAACTCATTGTTACTAAGCCATTATACTAGCAAAATTATGGGGAGATAAGGTATGCACACCAGTGACTATGGAAGGGGAATACATGGAATAGCAGAAACTGCTGTGTGAATACTGACATGAAAAATTCAATAGCTATTTGTTAGAATGAAATGTGAAAAATGGAACCTGCATTACTGCCATGAATACATGAATAAAGAGAAATTTAGCTACTGAATTGATCAATGCAGAAGAGCCCCAACACTACGCCAAAGTATTTCTCTACGTTGGGGTCCCTAGCTTGTGTGTGTCCTCTCATGCAGTTAAAAAACTTACCGTGTATGGGATGCTGAGACCCAGGCTATATATGCGTATAATGTGGATTGGCAATAGGTGTGTATGGGGAGGGTTCACAAACGAAAAACTACTAACATTAAGGAATAACGTTTGGAACTCCATTCTATGTCTGAACTGGGTGCAAAAAACCTAAAAAAACATCACTATGGGGAGATAAGGTATGCACACCAGTGACTATGGAAGGGGAATACATGGAATAGCAGAAACTGCTGTGTGAATACTGACATGAAAAATTCAATAGCTATTTGTTAGAATGAAATGTGAAAAATGGAATCTGCATTACTGCCATGAATACATGAATAAAGAGAAATTTAGCTACTGAATTGATCAATGCAGAAGAGCCCCAACACTACGCCAAAGTATTTCTCTACGTTGGGGTCCCTAGCTTGTGTGTGTCCTCTCATGCAGTTAAAAAACTTACCGTGTATGGGACGCTGAGACCCAGGCTATATATGCGTATAATGTGGATTGGCAATAGGTGTGTATGGGGAGGGTTCACAAACGAAAAACTACTAACATTAAGGAATAACGTTTGGAACTCCATTCTATGTCTGAACTGGGTGCAAAAAACCTAAAAAAACATCACTATGGGGAGATAAGGTATGCACACCAGTGACTATGGAAGGGGAATACATGGAATAGCAGAAACTGCTGTGTGAATACTGACATGAAAAATTCAATAGCTATTTGTTAGAATGAAATGTGAAAAATGGAACCTGCATTACTGCCATGAATACATGAATAAAGAGAAATTTAGCTACTGAATTGATCAATGTTATACTAGCAAACACTGAGTGAACTTAGTGGCATCCTAAACGTGGCTGTTGGACTTCTGTATCGTCCCACAAGTGCAAAGATATTTGCAGCAGCTCTGCCTGCATTGCACACTCAAACTCATTGTTACTAAGCCATTATAATAGCAAACACTGAGTGAACTAAGTGGCATCCTAAACGTGGCTGTAAGACTTCTGTATCGTCCCACAAGTGCAAAGATATTTGCAGCACGTCTGCCTGCATTGCACACTAAAACTCATTGTTACTAAGCCATTATACTAGCAAACACTGAGTGAACTTAGTGGCATCCTAAACGTGGCTGTTGGACTTCTGTATCGTCCCAGAAGTGCAAAGATATTTGCAGCACCTCTGCCTGCATTGCACACTCAAACTCATTGTTACTAAGCCATTATACTAGCAAACAGTGAGTGAACTTAGTGGCATCCTAAACGTGGCTATTGGACTTCTGTATCGTCCCACAAGTGCAAAGATATTTGCAGCACGTCTGCCTGCATTGCAAACTCAAACTCATTATAACTAAGCCATTACACTAGCAAACACTGAGTGAACTTAGAGGCTTCCTAAACGTGGCTGTTGGACTTCTGTATAGTCCCACTAGTGCAAAGATATTTGCAACACCTCTGCCTGCATTGGACACTCCAACTCATTGTTACTAAGCCATTATACTAGCAAACACTGAGTGAACTTAGTGGCATCCTAAACGTGGCTATTGGACTTCTGTATCGTCCCACAAGTGCAAAGATATTTGCAGCACGTCTGCCTGCATTGCAAACTCAAACTCATTATAACTAAGCCATTACACTAGCAAACACTGAGTGAACTTAGAGGCTTCCTAAACGTGGCTGTTGGACTTCTGTATCGTCCCACAAGTGCAAAGATATTTGCAGCACCTCTGCCTGCATTGCACACTCAAACTCATTGTTACTAAGCCATTATACTAGCAAACACTGAGTGAACTTAGTGGCATCCTAAACGTGGCTGTTGGACTTCTGTATCGTCCCAGAAGTGCAAAGATATTTGCAGCACCTCTGCCTGCATTGCACACTCAAACTCATTGTTACTAAGCCATTATACTAGCAAACACTGAGTGAACTTAGTGGCATCCTAAACGTGGCTATTGGACTTTTGTATCGTTCCACTAGTGCAAAGATATTTGCAGCACGTCTGGCTGCATTGCACACTCAAACTCATTATAACTAAGCCATTATACTAGCAAACACTGAGTGAACTTAGTGGCATCCTAAACGTGGCTATTGGACTTTTGTATCGTTCCACTAGTGCAAAGATATTTGCAGCACGTCTGGCTGCATTGCACACTCAAACTCATTATAACTAAGCCATTATACTAGCAAACACTGAGTGAACTTAGTGGCATCCAAGAAGTGGCTGTTGTACTCCATTAGTGCCCCACTGGTGCAAATCTATGTGCAGCACCTTTGCATGACACCCACCTGCCCTGTTTTTAATAAACTATAATGATAGCAAAAAATACTGCCATTTAGTGGCATCATAGAACTGGATGTTGTATTTCATTATTGTCCCACTGGTGCCAAGCTATTTCTAGCACCTGTGCAGGACACCCTCCTGCTCTGTTTTTAATAAGCTATAATGATAGCAAAAAATACTGCCATTTAGTGGCATCATAGAACTGGATGTTGTATTTCATTATTGTCCCACTGGTGCCAAGCTATTTCTAGCACCTGTGCAGGACACCCTCATGCTCTGTTTTTAGTAAGCTATAATGATAGCAAAAAATACTGCCATTTAGTGGCATCATAGAACTGGATGTTGTATCATTATTGTCCCACTGGTGCCAAGCTATTTCTAGCACCTCTACATGACACCCTCATGCACATTTTGCTACGCTAATGTTATAGCAAACTCAGGGAATTCATTGCTGCATTTGATAATTCGGAGGGATAGAAAGTGAGGCTTCCTTTAGCTTTTCCTTCTGTTCATAGACAGCATCTCCAAGTCCACACCCGAAGAGCAATTTCTCCTCCACGTGTAAGTGTGGAGAGGCAGCTAGTGCGCATGCGTGTGCCGATTTACCCCAGCTGCAGCCTACAGTGTTTCGCCTAGTGAGTATGCTCAGCCTGACTGTGTCATTCCTGAGGCTAAGTCTTCATTTCGGGATACAGAGCATGCTCCCACACTTGGTGTGAAAAGCCTCTTTGCACAGGTACTTGCATTCTGTGCTGGGTCTAAGTCCTGTTTTGTGCCGAGACACCATGCTAAAGCTGATAGTCTTTTTTCAGAGACTCTATTTCATGCAACTGACCATGCTCAGGCACTTACTGCATCAGAAACTAGGTCCGGTAATGAACTCTTTGGCCCTGCCCCTGATGTGGGGGGGGCCATATAGACCAGAGGGCATCAGGTGTCCTGACGATGTGGCCAGGCCACTCCCAAATGGCTTGCAGAGGCCCGCCCCTATGACTTTTCACCTCATTATTGATGGTCAGACGATGACTGGTGAGGTGTTTGTGTCGTGGCAGCCATGAGGTCATTATTGAAGTTGCGGTTCCAAATAGGACGCTAGTTATGCCACTCATGACGTGTCACTCTGCTTTTGTCTCCAGGAGGTGCATTGTGGTCCACCCTGGTTTGGGGCGGACCCAGGTTATAAAACGGGCTGGAGCCAACAAGGAGGTGCGCAGTCTTCTATTATGCTCGGAAAGAGCACACCTCCATGTGTTGAACCCATTGCGGGTTTAGGCAAGAGGTAGGCAGGGATAGGGCGTCGATGCAGGCCGCCACCACAGTTGGTAACGCAGAACGGTTAAGATCAGCTCCTGTCCTACAAGTCCTGCTTGTGCATCCCAGTGGCATTAACAGGCCTGCTGCTGCTGATGCGCCTGCTGTCCACAGGTGTGGCCCCAATGCACATGGTCAGCGTACTGAATGGCCCCTGTGATGTTAACAGGGAGTTCCTGGGCTGGGTGGGCGTGTGGACCCTGTGACGCTAACAGGGCTCCCAGTCTCAAGATCCGAGTGGCGTCTAACTCGATTCAGGCAACTATTAGTTTCATAACCACACAGATCTGTATCCTCCACTTAACCTTCCAGTTGCCAACCTCTCCTTTTCCATCTGGGAGCACGGTGGACATTGACTGCTGATGGGGATATATACCTTTCTCTTTCTTTTCTTATTAATTTTCGTTATATAGCGGTAAAATAGTATATACCACCTTATCCAAATCTGCCAGTCCCACTGTAACAGATGGTGTTTCTTCATCAAATGTTACTTTTGCTTAACCAACAAACCCAAGGACAAAAACTTTTTTCCCCTTTCCAACACACCTGTTCCCCTTTCCACCAGCATTTGTCCTTTTTCAACTCATTTGGTATATGACCAAAAGTGCAACTCTGCAGGGACACCGTACTCAATGCCATCTCAGCACAGCAGCCAGCCCTCGGTCCCTCAGATGTGGACAAGTAAAAGCCCATTTCCTCCTATCCATGACAAAGCGTTGAGATTCACTCTGTGCAGCACTGGTGTTTACTGGAAAAGCAGATCTAAGAATCCGTACCACCTTCTGCAGATACTCCTGTATACGTGCGTCCCTTTCTATGGCAGGAATTATTTCGCCAAATTTTGTCTTGTACCGGGGACCTAACAGTGTGGCAACCCAGTAGTTAGCATTACTTCGAATTCGTACAATCCGAGGGTCATGTTGTAGGTAGTGCAGCAAGAAGGCGCTCATGTGTCTTGTGCATCCAGGAGGACCAAATCCTTGGTGTGTTGGTGGCAGAGAGGTGAGAATCGTGCCTCCTTCCTCTGCCCTCTTCCCCCAACCTTGCACAACCGAAATGTGAGCAAGCTCTCACTCATCTGCTGAGTCTTCCATGCCCATCCCCAGTTCGTCCTCCATTTCTTCATGGGCTCCTGCACCTTCCTCAACAATTTTAGCTGATACTATGCGCCCTTGTTAATCCCTCTCCCCCACCGTCCCTTGACTTCCGCCTAGGTGCCGCTCACCGTCTGGACCTTGTAGATCTTATTATCCCTTCTGCATATGACTCCTCCTGTACTTCCTCCCCTTCCTCTTGGACCAACAACTGACTCCGAATAATACATACAGTGTGCTCCATCTTGTAGATGACCAGAATTGTCACGCCGAGAATGGCATCGCCAGTGCTAAAGATCTTCGTCGATATTTGTAAACTGTGTAGAAGGGTGCATAGGTCCTTGATCTGACACCACTCCAGCAGCGTGATCTGCACCACCTCTGGATCAAGTTAGCCCAGGGTATATGTCATACCGTATTTCAGCAGGGCTCTGCGGTGCTGCCACAGACGCTGAAACATGTGCAGATTCAAATTCCTGCGTGTCGCAACATCGCATTTCAGGCGTTTAACCGCCAGACCCTAAGACTTCAGGAGCGATGAAAGTTGTTGAGCTGCTGGGTGCGAAGGATGAAAGTGAGCACATAGCAGCGTGCCCGCTGCACAAGGCCATGTAGGCAGGGATGGTATTTTAAAAATTGCTGGAGAATTAGATTCAACACGTGAGCCATACAAGTCACGTGTGTCACATTGCCCTGACAAAGGGCCGCAGACAGGTTTGCATCATTGCCGCACACGGCTGTTAAGTCACCAACGTAGTCCACTCAATCAATTTATACTCCGGTCGCCAGGTGACAACGTGTTCCTTTCGTGCATAGTGCTGATCATGGGAAAGGAGTCGATGCCTGCGGCGCAGGTGGACGCAGGTTATGGTCACCCACTGGGTTGCGTTACCTTGACAGATACAGAACCACAGGCTGAATGTAGGTGGTGGGTATCTCACAGATGAAGTACCATCATTCAGCTACAACCAATGGGAAGACACCACACCCTTTTTTAGGCCCCTACTGTCTGCAGACCACTGCCAGACAAAGCTATGAACCTCTTGTTACTGTTACCCCCAGTTCAGTTTTATGAGTTTGTGTGCTTGTTACCTGACTACTTTTCCTGCTTGCTGTTTATGTACTTCGTTGGCCGATCCGCATTTCACCTCTGCTTGTTTTCTGATTAAGTTCTGGCCATCCCATTCTGTTCCTCTTCCTCAATTAATGTTTTTGACCCTGCATGACTACTATTCTCTGGACTGCAGCCTTCCACAGGTATTGGTCAACTTGGGCCCTGTGTAATTCCAAATCACCGTATAGGGGTTAAAGGGTTTCAGGGTTCTGGGTGTCCAGCTTGGTGAGTGGCTTGCCTCTAGCCTATCCTTTACAGCCCATCTGAGTGTGTCGATCCAGGCAGGTGTTACACCGTGCCCTCTGCAGAAGGTCATGTAGGCCGGGATAGTGTTTTAAAAATTGCTGGACAACCAGGTTCAACACGGGAGCCATACAAGGCACGTGTGTCACATGCCCTGAAGAAGGGTCGCAGACTGGTTTGCATCATTGTCACACCCGACCTTCCCTGACTGCTGGTTGAGTGTGGACAACCATTGATGAAACTCGGTCTCACTCTCCAGAGCTAACCGTCCACAATTCCTCAGTGGTGTCTCACATTTCCCCTACATTTCAAAGTAAACATTTGACCGCCTGATGGCCTTGAGCTCTGCTGCCAGCATAGTAAGGAGGTGTGTGGGATTCCTTGGGCGCAGTTACAAGGAAGGGTGGCCTGACCACACAGGGTTTGGGCCGAGGTGGAGGACCCACACGAGGTTAAGGAGGCAGAAGCAGTGGAGGAACTTGTACATACAGAGGAAGGATTGACACACAAGTCGTGTGGACGGCAAGACTTGTACAGCAAACCCTTCTCCATCTCTCACCATAGTTACCCAGTGCCCAGTCAGCAACATGTAACTCTCCTGTCCATGCTTACTGGTCCAAGTATCTGTGGATGACCCAGGGGAAGAAAGGTCCTCTGGGAGCCATGACTTGTTCATCTTGGTTCTTTTACAAACACAGCGAGGGGACTCCAACCACAGTCTCCATCGTTTCCACTAATTGGGCCACACACACCCCACTTGACTGACATCACTTGATCCCCCTTTTCAAAATGAAACAGATGCTTTGCATGAAGCACTCTCAAAAATATGCGTTCCTTTCCCGTCCCCTGGATGACCCAGGGGAAGAAAAGTCCTCTGAGATCCATGACTTGTTCATCTTGGTTCTTTTTTCAAAAGCGAGGGAACTCCAACCACAGTCTCCCTCGTTGCCACTAATTTGGCCACACACACCCCACTTGACTGGCATCAGTTGACCCCCCTTTTGAAAAAGAAATAGATGCTTTGCATGAAGCACTCTCAAAAATACGCGTGCCTTTCCCATCCCCTGGATGACCCAGGGGAAGAAAAGTCCTCTGGGAGCCATGACTTGTTCATCTTGGTTCTTTTACAAACACAGCGAGGGGACTCCAACCACAGTCTCCATCGTTTCCACTAATTGGGCCAAACACACCCCACTTGACTGACATCACTTGATCCCCCTTTTCAAAATGAAACAGATGCTTTGCATGAAGCACTCTCAAAAATACGCGTTCCTTTCCCGTCCCCTGGATGACCCAGGGGAAGAAAAGTCCTCTGAGATCCATGACTTGTTCATCTTGGTTCTTTTTTCAAAAGCGAGGGAACTCCAACCACAGTCTTCCTCGTTGCCACTAATTTGGCCACACACACCCCACTTGACTGGCATCAGTTGACCCCCCTTTTGAAAAAGAAAAAGATGCTTTGCATGAAGCACTCTCAAAAATACGCGTGCCTTTCCCGTCCCCTGGCTGACCCAAGGGAAGAAAAGTCCTCTGAGAGCCATGACTTGTTCATCTTGGTTCTTTTAGAAACACAGCGAGGGGACTCCAACCACAGTCTCCCTCGTTGCCACTAATTGGGCCACACACACCCCACTTGACTGGCATCAGTTGACCCCCCTTTTGAAAAAGAAAAAGATGCTTTGCATGAAGCACTCCAAAAAATACGCGTGCCTTTCGCCTCCCCTGGATGACCCAGGGGAAGAAAAGTCCTCTGAGAGCCATGACTTGTTCATCTTGGTTCTTTTACAAACACAGCGAAGGGACTCCAACCACAGTCTCCCTCGTTTCCACTAATTGGGCCACACACACCCCACTTGACTGGCATCACTTGATCCCCCTTTTCAAAATGAAACAGATGCTTTGCATGAAGCACTCTCAAAAATACGCGTTCCTTTCCCGTCCCCTGGATGACCCAGGGGAAGAAAAGTCCTCTGAGATCCATGACTTGTTCATCTTGGTTCTTTTTTCAAAAGCGAGGGAACTCCAACCACAGTCTCCCTCGTTGCCACTAATTTGGCCACACACACCCCACTTTACTGGCATCAATTGACCCCCCTTTTGAAAAAGAAAAAGATGCTTTGCATGAAGCACTCTCAAAAATACGCGTGCCTTTCCCGTCCCCTGGCTGACCCAAGGGAAGAAAAGTCCTCTGAGAGCCATGACTTGTTCATCTTGGTTCTTTTAGAAACACAGCGAGGGGACTCCA
The DNA here is from genome assembly GCF_048569485.1 of Anomaloglossus baeobatrachus. Lineage (NCBI taxonomy): Eukaryota > Metazoa > Chordata > Amphibia > Anura > Aromobatidae > Anomaloglossus > Anomaloglossus baeobatrachus. The sequence goes on along the minus strand of NC_134354.1, from coordinate 141,725,047 downwards.
ACCACAGTCTCCCTCGTTGCCACTAATTGGGCCACACACACCCCACTTGACTGGCATCAGTTGACCCCCCTTTTGAAAAAGAAAAAGATGCTTTGCATGAAGCACTCCAAAAAATACGCGTGCCTTTCGCCTCCCCTGGATGACCCAGGGGAAGAAAAGTCCTCTGAGAGCCATGACTTGTTCATCTTGGTTCTTTTACAAACACAGCGAAGGGACTCCAACCACAGTCTCCCTCGTTTCCACTAATTGGGCCACACACACCCCACTTGACTGGCATCACTTGATCCCCCTTTTCAAAATGAAACAGATGCTTTGCATGAAGCACTCTCAAAAATACGCGTGCCTTTCCCGTCCCCTGGATGACCCAGGGGAAGAAAAGTCCTCTGAGAGCCATGATTTGTTCATCTTGGTTCTTTTTTCAAAAGCGAGGGGACTCCAACCACAGTCTCCCTCGTTTCCACTAATTGGGCCACACACACCCCACTTGACTGGCATCAGTTGACCCCCCTTTTGAAAAAGAAAAAGATGCTTTGCATGAAGCACTCTCAAAAATACGCGTGCCTTTCCCATCCCCTGGATGACCCAGGGGAAGAAAAGTCCTCTGGGAGCCATGACTTGTTCATCTTGGTTCTTTTACAAACACAGCGAGGGGACTCCAACCACAGTCTCCCTCGTTTCCACTAATTGGGCCACACACACCCCACTTGACTGGCATCACTTGATCCCCCTTTTCAAAATGAAACAGATGCTTTGCATGAAGCACTCTCAAAAATACGCGTGCCTTTCCCGTCCCCTGGATGACCCAGGGGAAGAAAAGTCCTCTGAGAGCCATGATTTGTTCATCTTGGTTCTTTTTTCAAAAGCGAGGGGACTCCAACCACAGTCTCCCTCGTTTCCACTAATTGGGCCACACACACCCCACTTGACTGGCATCAGTTGACCCCCCTTTTGAAAAAGAAAAAGATGCTTTGCATGAAGCACTCTCAAAAATACGCGTGCCTTTCCCATCCCCTGGATGACCCAGGGGAAGAAAAGTCCTCTGGGAGCCATGACTTGTTCATCTTGGTTCTTTTACAAACACAGCGAGGGGACTCCAACCACAGTCTCCCTCGTTTCCACTAATTGGGCCACACACACCCCACTTGACTGGCATCACTTGATCCCCCTTTTCAAAATGAAACAGATGCTTTGCATGAAGCACTCTCAAAAATACGCGTGCCTTTCCCGTCCCCTGGATGACCCAGGGGAAGAAAAGTCCTCTGAGAGCCATGACTTGTTCATCTTGGTTCTTTTTTCAAAAGCGAGGGGACTCCAACCACAGTCTCCCTCGTTTCCACTAATTGGGCCACACACACCCCACTTGACTGGTATCAGTTGACCCCCCTTTTGAAAAAGAAAAAGATGCTTTGCATGAAGCACTCTCAAAAATACGCGTTCCTTTCCCGTCCCCTGGATGACCTAGGGGAAGAAAAGTCCTCTGGGAGCCATGACTTGTTCATCTTGGTTCTTTTAGAAACACAGCGAGGGGACTCCAACCACAGTCTCCCTCGTTGCCACTAATTGGGCCACACACACCCCACTTGACTGGCATCAGTTGACCCCCCTTTTGAAAAAGAAAAAGATGCTTTGCATGAAGCACTCTCAAAAATACGCGTGCCTTTCCCGTCCCCTGGCTGACCCAGGGGAAGAAAAGTCCTCTGAGAGCCATGACTTGTTCATCTTGGTTCTTTTAGAAACACAGCGAGGGGACTCCAACCACAGTCTCCCTCGTTGCCACTAATTGGGCCACACACACCCCACTTGACTGGCATCAGTTGACCCCCCTTTTGAAAAAGAAAAAGATGCTTTGCATGAAGCACTCCAAAAAATACGCGTGCCTTTCGCCTCCCCTGGATGACCCAGGGGAAGAAAAGTCCTCTGAGAGCCATGACTTGTTCATCTTGGTTCTTTTACAAACACAGCGAAGGGACTCCAACCACAGTCTCCCTCGTTTCCACTAATTGGGCCACACACACCCCACTTGACTGGCATCACTTGATCCCTCTTTTCAAAATGAAACAGATGATTTGCATGAAGCACTCTCAAAAATACGCGTGCCTTTCCCGTCCCCTGGATGACCCAGGGGAAGAAAAGTCCTCTGAGAGCCATGATTTGTTCATCTTGGTTCTTTTTTCAAAAGCGAGGGGACTCCAACCACAGTCTCTCTCGTTTCCACTAATTGGGCCACACACACCCCACTTGACTGGCATCAGTTGACCCCCCTTTTGAAAAAGAAAAAGATGCTTTGCATGAAGCACTCTCAAAAATACGCGTGCCTTTCCCATCCCCTGGATGACCCAGGGGAAGAAAAGTCCTCTGGGAGCCATGACTTGTTCATCTTGGTTCTTTTACAAACACAGCGAGGGGACTCCAACCACAGTCTCCCTCGTTTCCACTAATTGGGCCACACACACCCCACTTGACTGGCATCACTTGATCCCCCTTTTCAAAATGAAACAGATGCTTTGCATGAAGCACTCTCAAAAATACGCGTGCCTTTCCCGTCCCCTGGATGACCCAGGGGAAGAAAAGTCCTCTGAGAGCCATGATTTGTTCATCTTGGTTCTTTTTTCAAAAGCGAGGGGACTCCAACCACAGTCTCCCTCGTTTCCACTAATTGGGCCACACACACCCCACTTGACTGGCATCAGTTGACCCCCCTTTTGAAAAAGAAAAAGATGCTTTGCATGAAGCACTCTCAAAAATACGCGTGCCTTTCCCATCCCCTGGATGACCCAGGGGAAGAAAAGTCCTCTGGGAGCCATGACTTGTTCATCTTGGTTCTTTTAGAAACACAGCGAGGGGACTCCAACCACAGTCTCCCTCGTTTCCACTAATTGGGCCACACACACCCCACTTGACTGGCATCAGTTGACCCCCCTTTTGAAAAAGAAAAAGATGCTTTGCATGAAGCACTCCAAAAAATACGCGTGCCTTTCCCGTCCCCTGGATGACCCAGGGGAAGAAAAGTCCTCAGAGCCATGATTTGTTCATCTTGGTTCTTTTTTCAAAAGCGAGGGGACTCCAACCACAGTCTCCCTCGTTTCCACTAATTGGGCCACACACACCCCACTTGACTGGCATCAGTTGACCCCCCTTTTGAAAAAGAAAAAGATGCTTTGCATGAAGCACTCTCAAAAATACGCGTGCCTTTCCCATCCCCTGGATGACCCAGGGGAAGAAAAGTCCTCTGGGAGCCATGACTTGTTCATCTTGGTTCTTTTACAAACACAGCGAGGGGACTCCAACCACAGTATCCCTCGTTTCCACTAATTGGGCCACACACACCCCACTTGACTGGCATCACTTGATCCCCCTTTTCAAAATGAAACAGATGCTTTGCATGAAGCACTCTCAAAAATACGCGTGCCTTTCCCGTCCCCTGGATGACCCAGGGGAAGAAAAGTCCTCTGAGAGCCATGATTTGTTCATCTTGGTTCTTTTTTCAAAAGCGAGGGGACTCCAACCACAGTCTCCCTCGTTTCCACTAATTGGGCCACACACACCCCACTTGACTGGCATCAGTTGACCCCCCTTTTGAAAAAGAAAAAGATGCTTTGCATGAAGCACTCTCAAAAATACGCGTGCCTTTCCCGTCCCCTGGATGACCCAGGGGAAGAAAAGTCCTCTGGGAGCCATGACTTGTTCATCTTGGTTCTTTTACAAACACAGCGAGGGGACTCCAACCACAGTATCCCTCGTTTCCACTAATTGGGCCACACACACCCCACTTGACTGGCATCACTTGATCCCCCTTTTCAAAATGAAACAGATGCTTTGCATGAAGCACTCTCAAAAATACGCGTGCCTTTCCCGTCCCCTGGATGACCCAGGGGAAGAAAAGTCCTCTGGGAGCCATGACTTGTTCATCTTGGTTCTTTTAGAAACACAGCGAGGGGACTCCAACCACAGTCTCCCTCGTTGCCACTAATTGGGCCACACACACCCCACTTGACTGGCATCAGTTGACCCCCCTTTTGAAAAAGAAAAAGATGCTTTGCATGAAGCACTCCAAAAAATACGCGTGCCTTTCGCCTCCCCTGGATGACCCAGGGGAAGAAAAGTCCTCTGAGAGCCATGACTTGTTCATCTTGGTTCTTTTACAAACACAGCGAAGGGACTCCAACCACAGTCTCCCTCGTTTCCACTAATTAGGCCACACACACCCCACTTGACTGGCATCACTTGATCCCCCTTTTCAAAATGAAACAGATGCTTTGCATGAAGCACTCTCAAAAATACGCGTGCCTTTCCCGTCCCCTGGATGACCCAGGGGAAGAAAAGTCCTCTGAGAGCCATGATTTGTTCATCTTGGTTCTTTTTTCAAAAGCGAGGGGACTCCAACCACAGTCTCCCTCGTTTCCACTAATTGGGCCACACACACCCCACTTGACTGGCATCAGTTGACCCCCCTTTTGAAAAAGAAAAAGATGCTTTGCATGAAGCACTCTCAAAAATACGCGTGCCTTTCCCATCCCCTGGATGACCCAGGGGAAGAAAAGTCCTCTGAGAGCCATGACTTGTTCATCTTGGTTCTTTTACAAACACAGCGAGGGGACTCCAACCACAGTCTCCCTCGTTTCCACTAATTGGGCCACACACACCCCACTTGACTGGCATCACTTGATCCCCCTTTTCAAAATGAAACAGATGCTTTGCATGAAGCACTCTCAAAAATACGCGTGCCTTTCGCCTCCCCTGGATGACCCAGGGGAAGAGAAGTCCTCTGTGAGCCATGACTTGTTCATCTTGGTTCTTTTACAAACACAGCGAGGGGACTCCAACCACAGTCTCCCTCGTTGCCACTAATTGGGCCACACACACCCCACTTGACTGGCATCAGTTGACCCCCCTTTTGAAAAAGAAAAAGATGCTTTGCATGAAGCACTCCAAAAAATACGCGTGCCTTTCGCCTCCCCTGGATGACCCAGGGGAAGAAAAGTCCTCTGAGAGCCATGACTTGTTCATCTTGGTTCTTTTACAAACACAGTGAGGGGACTCCAACCACAGTCTCCCTCGTTTCCACTAATTGGGCCACACACACCCCACTTGACTGGCATCACTTGATCCCCCTTTTCAAAATGAAACAGATGCTTTGCATGAAGCACTCTCAAAAATACGCGTGCCTTTCCCGTCCCCTGGATGACCCAGGGGAAGAAAAGTCCTCTGAGAGCCATGATTTGTTCATCTTGGTTCTTTTTTCAAAAGCGAGGGGACTCCAACCACAGTCTCCCTCGTTTCCACTAATTGGGCCACACACACCCCACTTGACTGGCATCAGTTGACCCCCCTTTTGAAAAAGAAAAAGATGCTTTGCATGAAGCACTCTCAAAAATACGCGTGCCTTTCCCGTCCCCTGGATGACCCAGGGGAAGAAAAGTCCTCTGAGAGCCATGACTTGTTCATCTTGGTTCCTTTACAAACACAGCGAGGGGACTCCAACCATAGTCTCCCTCATTGCCACTAATTGGGCCACACACACCCCACTTGAGTGGCATCAGTTGACCCCCCTTTTGAAAAAGAAAAAGATGCTTTGCATGAAGCACTCTCAAAAATACGCGTGCCTTTCGCCTCCCCTGGATGACCCAGGGGAAGAGAAGTCCTCTGTGAGCCATGACTTGTTCATCTTGGTTCTTTTACAAACACAGCGAGGGGACTCCAACCACAGTCTCCCTCGTTTCCACTAATTGGGCCACACACACCCCACTTGACTGGCATCAGTTGACCCCCCTTTTGAAAAAGAAAAAGATGCTTTGCATGAAGCACTCTCAAAAATACGCGTGCCTTTCCCGTCCCCTGGCTGACCCAGGGGAAGAAAAGTCCTCTGAGAGCCATGACTTGTTCATCTTGGTTCTTTTTTCAAAAGTGAGGGGACTCCAACCACAGTCTCCCTCGTTTCCACTAATTGGGCCACACACACCCCACTTGACTTGCATCACTTGATCCCTTTTTTCAAAATGAAACAGATGCTTTGCATGAAGCACTCTCAAAAATACGCGTGCTTTTCCCGTCCCCTGGATGACTTAGGGGAAGAAAAGTCCTCTGAGAGCCATGTCCACATTGTCAGTGGACAGACACGTGTGCTTATCTGCCAGCAGACCCCCAGCAGCACTGAAGACAGGTCCTGAGAGAATGCTGGCTGCAGGACACGACAAGATCCCCAAGGCGTACGTGGCAAGCTCAGGCAATTTATCCAGATTGGAAGCCTAAAATGAGCAGGGCTCAAGTTGCACAGTAATGGCATCGATGTTTCCTTGCATATACTCATATATCTGTGTCTCCTCCTCTTTTTCCTTGTCCAGCTCTTTTGTTTTCGCATGAGTATATGTCCTTGTCACTTTCCCATATGTTTGTGTTGTGTTGTGAGTTGTTTGTCACCTTTTGGACACCTTTGAGGGTGTTTTCTAGGTGTTTTTATGTGTTTGTGATTGCCTGCCATTGTTTCCTATGCAGTTCGAGTTCGGTTCGTCGAATGTTCGACGAACCGAACTCGAACGGGACCTCCGTTCGGCGAACCGACCTCGAGCCGAACCGCGACCGGTTCGCTCATCTCTAATTAGCATATATGGTCATCAAATATTCAATATGGCCGCCGTGTCAGTTGCACAGCAACCCCTCACAGAAAATAATTAGTCAGTTAATAATTAGAAGTCCAAAATCCAATATTTGTCCTCACAACTAGAAATTGTAAAGAAAAAATAAATTTTTGAGAAACCACAGTCTCTTTTTTATTTATCTTTTTCACACACGACAGTCACTAGTGATCTACAGAAAATGGCACTTTTCAGAAATCGCAGAAAATGGATGAAAACTACCACAACCTTTGCTATACCACTTTAGAAGAAGATATCCGGCTGTTCCAGTGTAATAATAGCGTTTTTTTACAGAATTTTGTTGATTTTGAAATATGACAGGAGCAGATAAACACGTCCTACATGACTGGCAGTTAGGCCATGCCCCCCTTTGCACAGTTTTTGAAGGAACTCTGCTGAGATCAGTGCTCTCTAGGGTCCACATCTTCAGATCATTTCACTTTCAAGAAACATTTTTCATCTTTATGCAGAAGATAGTACTTAATGAAACTGGCTGTATGCTTAGAGTTATTGTCCTGCTGCACAATAAATTTGGAGCCAATCAGATTACTCCGTGTTGGTATTGCAAGATGAATAAATATCTGCCTATATTTATCAGCAATGGGGACAGCAACAAATAGGCGATGTTGAAAATTGTAGATGCAGTGACTTGCTAATGAAACTTACTAGTGTAACAGATGAAAGACATATCATATTTCCCTTCAAAATTGAAAGATGTTTAGAATTCGCAGCAACCAGTGAGACCCAGCTATACCACCTATTGTTTGCAGAAGTCAAGGCAGGAGTGATTTTCATAGAAGAATTTCAGCAAAGACAATATCTTCTGCATGGAAGCAAGGCCAAGAGACTTAACTATGCTTCAAAAGAGGAACTAAGGTGAAGAAAAATTGCAGCAGGTGCTTTGAACTGATTAGTAAAAATTTGAGATATTTGGCTGCAACAAAAAGCCATTTGTTTGCCAAAGGCTGGAGAGCGGTACAGCAATCAATGTCTGCAGGCAACAATGAAACACGATGGGGTGAATTTTGAATAAGTCACCAACAGTGTTAATTGCAAACATCTCCACACATCTGACTCTCCCTCCATGCAACACAATGGGCTCCACAATTGAAGAACCATCTGCTTACCTTCTGCATCTCCCAAAGACAAATAAAGATATAAAAAATATCAACTGTTGAGACAGTACAACTTGTTTCACTTTGCCTAAACAAGTCTATCTTCTTGCTTTTTTATCCTAAGTAGTGGCTTCTTTGCAGCCATTCAATAAAGATCTGCTTCTTGCAGTCTCCTTTGGACAGTTAATGTTGATATGTGTCTCTTACTTGATGTCTGTGCATCATTTTTGAGGCTTGTTAACCAAGGGGCTGTCAATTTCCATTTTCCAAAGCTTGAGATTTTGATCTACTTATGCTGTTCAGCAGAGGCCATTATTGGCCTTCCTTTCTGTGGTGGTCCCCATGAGAGACTTTTGTCATAGTGATTGATGGTTTTCATGACTGCACTTGAGGATAACTTCAATGTTCCAGTAATTTTCTAAACTGATTTACCTTCATGTCTAAACATAATGATGAACTGTTCTTTTCTTTTTGCTTAGTTGAGTGGTTCTTGCTACATTCAGGCTTAAAAAATGTATCAAATAGGGCTCAGCACTGTTTGAAACTGTGAGCCAACACTGCCTCAGCAAAACACAACTGATGGTTGCAACACTTTCTGAAAACCAATGATTCCATAAAACAGCTCTTGAATAGGCATAGCAGTTCATTGGAAGCCATTGATGAAGCTGGCTAAGAGAATGCCAAGTGTTTATAAAGCTCACTGACTCCTGAGGAAGCTGCACTTGGAAGCAGCGTAACATGTAGAGTCTCATTACCTGTATTTCCTGACTGAATTTCTAAAAACTGACACACAGTCAGGAGATTGGACAGTTTTTCCGCATATGAGAAAAAAAACATATATGTGAAACTGATCGAAGTTTGCATGTAAGAGCTTCGACATAGCCCTAGAAAGTCGGACTGTCAGAGTGTCATACACTTCTTTTCAGGTAAATTGGAGTCTTTGCAGTACTTTCAATTAATGGCAAATTGATTTAGCAAAGCTAGCACATTCACATTTGAAAAGATTTGTTCATCTCTATTACAAACAGATTTCTTAAACTGTGTGAAAATAATTCAGTTTATAGTTATCCATACATTTATTATTCTTTAGAGCTCATGCATAGAGCCTGTTAGTCAGTTCTGTACTACAGATACTCATCAAATCGCTGAATGATGACTCTGTATAGCATTGTATAATAGAGATTTTCTCCCACATAGTCAAAGCTTCTGTGGCGCCCTGGACAAGCCAGGACGTCAAAAGCACAACACCAACACACCCCACACTCCCGGTCAGGCACACCGAAGTCAGACAAAAACCCTTGTTGCCTTCCTCCAGGGGCTGATGTTCACACCAGGGGGTGGGCCAGGCGGTTGGCCCCGCCCACCGAGGAGTGCACAGTCCTGGAGGCGGGAAAAGTAGGAGAGATAGAGTTTGGAGGTGAAAGTGGAAGGAGGAGAGTGGCAGTTAAGCAGCCTGAAAGTGGTCCGGGTGTGTGGCCCGGACGGATCAGCAAGGTTGGCAGACGGTGGTGACCGTCTGCTGGAGTGGCCTATTGGAGCTAGCCGTAAGGACTGTGGACGGGCGGTGGCCCGGCGGTACCGGACCGGTACGCAAAGAGAAGCCAGCACCATCCGGCAGGGGCTTACGGACCCTGGCAAGGCTAGGAGTCGCCGTGAATTTGCCAAATTCGTTAGCAAAGGGAACCTTCTGGGTTTCCCAGCAGCCAAGTCCCGTCAGAAAGCGAGGGAAACACAGTCACCGCCAAGGCTAAAGTTCCCAGGGCCAGAGCCTGCGGGCAAAAGGGGCTCCTTCAGCACCCATCCAAGCTGGGGGAGCGGGTTACCGGTGGGAACCCATTGGAACCGTACACGTTACACAGGTGCAGGGAAAGGCAGTCACCATCAACCTGACGGGAGGACAAACACCGCAGCCGTCTGTGGGACCCGTCCATCCAGCCGTGTGTTTTATCGAGAACTGTGTCCTCATCATTGGCTGAGTGAGTACCACAGTGCTGTGCGGCACAGCACTGCCCCCGCGACCCTGCACCTCACCAGGCCCCGTAACCCGCCTGCCATTCTCCCCTACCCCCCATCACCGGGCCCCGGGACAACCAACCCCCCTGCCCACGGAGGGGAGAACTAACATCCAGGCTGCTCCCTGTCATTGCTCCCGGGATCCCCGTCCAGAGCAGCGGTGGTGTCACAACCTCACCACAACCGTGGGTGGCGTCACGGACAATCTCAAATCCCCACAATCAATCCCCACCCTTTTCACTCACGGGCGAGGAACGCCACTCGAGTCCCCGGGATCCGGCCCACCGCTCGAGCCACCACCGAGCAGCAGCCGCCGGACCCGAGCAGTGGGAGAGTGCAGCGTCCCCTCCTCCGCCCGCGACACTTCTAGGGCAGAATACTCGGCATTAGGTTTTGATCCTAGCAGTGTGTTGGTCCTGTCTGCTCTGATCTGCAGGCCTCCAGCACCAGTGCTGCATGCAACCAGTTCTGCCCTGCTGTGTCTGTACTCTCTGTTTCACTGGAAATTGCTTCTCCCTGACTTTGAGTCCCCAGTTCCAGTAGATCGCGGAGCCCCTGGTGCGATCGCGTCCTGTAAACCCACCGCTAGTGATCCTCTACTGTGATTCTGCCCTGGCCCAATCCCCATTGAGGAGAGCAACCCATCACCGCCACAGAGCCCATCATGGAAGCCTCCCATTTCTTGATGGCGTACAGCTTCTGCTGCCTCATCTGCTGCGCAGCACCTCTTCCTTCAGGTCCTCCAGAGTCCACATGCATAAGTGCACTGGTTTGCCCCCTTGCCGGCCTGGTTCTGCCATCCTGAAGACTCCTCAGCTCATGAAGTCAAAGTGCGACCACCTCCTTGGAGTTCCAGGTTAGACTCTCTCTTTTGGTCATCTCTCCTTTCTCCTTTGGTTTCTGCAGTCTGTTGACATCCAGGAGCAGAGCTTAACTTTTGTGCCACTCCAGCCCACCAGCCTGGAAAGAGCGGGAATTTCCCCGCCAACTGATATTCTGCAATGGCGGCCAGATCAGATTTCAAAGAAAACTATCTCATTTCCATAAGGCACACAGTACCCAGTTGTTGCAGGCACGAGTATCCTGTTCGTGACGTCAAATGTAGCTGCCCTTGGGGCAGGTGTTTTAACATACTCGTTGCCGGGCCGGAGGTGCAGATCCTCTGCGATGTGACGGGGTGGCCTGGCCCGGTTCCATTACCCCAAGGCGTACAAGAGGGGAGGAAAGGCGGTGGACGTGAGGCAGTACGGAGGATGGGGGTGGTAGTGACAGTATGGAAAGTCTTTTCTAGGATTGTGACGCCACCTGTGGTACGCGGCCAGGGATGGGCTGCTGCTGCTGCTCTCCGGGGCTGATGGTGAGGGTCACAGTCGGGATGGTGTCACTCCCCACAGGCAGAGCAGGATTACCCCGGGCAGGATGATGGAGGAGGACGGAGGTAGTGGTAGTCCCCGTTGGCGCCGCAGTGCTGGACGGCGGCGCTGGTAAAGGAGAGGCAGAGACAGGAGCTGCGGTTCCAGGTCCTTTTACTCACAAGTAATTAAGGCGCTGTTCCATAGTACTGATCTCTGCCACGATGGGCTCCAGCCGATCCCGGATCTGTGAAAGGTCAAGTCTGGTGTGTGTGTCAGCCTGTGAGCCCTTTCCTACTTTTGTATGCAAATATTGGACCCCATGGCATGAAGCATTTGGGGATTCCAGTGTTAGTAAAGTGTCCCGTTCTGTATGCTGATAGCGCAGTTCCGTTGTGGCGCCGGTCCTCAATCTCCTATATACTATTTTCTGCAGACTTGGTGGGACGGGTCCGGTGACGGTTATAGCCGTTCCATGCGGCCCTTACAGGGTTGGTAGACAATGTGAAGTATATCTGCCCTAGGGTTCTGTACCCTGACAGTGCCGGTCATGTGGAAGCAGCTGCCTGCTTCTCCTCAGCGACTGTGTTGAATGCTTTGGCCCACAGAGCTGCTCGCTGCACGTCCACTTTGATCTGTGTCTGTAGTTCTCCCTCTGTTGTAGTTGTGTTGTGTGTTCTAGCTGTTGCCCCCAACTGTTGCAACCGGCTGGTTCACTACTCTCACTAGGTCAACCTGCCTTTCCCACTGTGTGCTCCTCACTCCCCCTGGTGGTTGCTTCTCCCTGACCCTGAGTCCCCAATTCCAGTGGATTGGGGAGCCCCTGGTGTGGTGGCATCATGTAAACCTACCGCTGTAGTGACCATGCCCCTATGAGCTGACTCTGTCCTGGTCCCCATTGGGGAGGGCAACCCAGTGTTACTGTATGTATGTGTGAGTGGAAACTGGTACCGACCTTCCTTGGACCCAGGATAAGTACTACACCCTAATGGAGGTGCAGTACTCTGTCACGCCTGAAGCCTCAGGGGCGCCACACACGCTTCCTCTTCCTTTAAGTGGAAGGATGCGCATCTTCCTAAAGGATCCCTAGCCTATTACTGGGAGGCACCAGGCTCCCTGCACTGATGGAAGAAGCCAGAACAATGCATTAGGTTTTGATCCTAGCTGTGTGTTGGTCCTGTCTGTCTGCTCTGGTCTGCAAGCCTTCAACACCAGTCCTACATGCAACCAGTTCTGTTCTGCGGTGTCTATCCTGTCTGTTTCCCTGGACCCTTCCTGTCTGTTATCTGGTACCAGCCTGTATCCTTTGTCTGTACTAGCCTGTATCCTGCACCTGTATCCATTCGAGCCTGTATCCTACTCCTGTATCCATACCTGCCTGTACCTGTCATCTTTTCTGCTTCAGCCACCGGGCTGAACCTGTTTCTGATGTCCTGCACCTCATATGCCCTGAGTGATGATCCATGCCCGATGACCTGGGCCCTGACAACCAGCGTTCAGTGTCTGATGACCAGAGTTCCTCCAGATGTCCAGTCCCAGCTCTGCCTGTGTCCTGAGCCTGATGACCCATGCTGGAAGTTCTTTACCTACCTGTACTCATCCTGCCTGTTCCTCATCCAGAATGTGCTTCCTGTTTCAGCCCTGTATCTCCTGACAGTTCGGTTTGTCCTGCCAGTATCTGTCCTGTTTCTGACCTGCCAGCCCTGTTCGTCCTGAGAGTACCCATTCTGTCTGTCCTGTCTGTGACTTCGTCCATGTTCTACTATTACCCTGCTCCGCTCAGCTGCCATAGTCCCAGTTACTGCCCTGGGAGTGGCACCTGGCATTCTGCCAGGCACCAAGTGCTTAGTTAAGCCCCTGCCATAAGACGGTAGACCTGGGTTCCCCCTGTGGTCCAGTGGCTCCATTCCCAATTATACCTGCTGACCATCAGAGCTTTATTGGAGAGGGAGAGGACGCCACTAACCATAGGAGTTTACACTCTACAGGAGAGAGAAAAAAGACCCTGCTTACCATAAGATCTTACACTCAACAGGATAGTGAGTGACTTTGGAGATGGAAAATTACTCTGCCATACAAATTGTCTTATACTGAGAACCAGTGATATCAAATCGTCCAGGTACTGACACTCACTGTACAAAGTGTAATAATCTATGATGTCATAGCTGCTGGGTGCTATGGGGAGTCCTGCATGGCAATGCAAAATGACTTTAACCCACTATCTGATGCTTCAGCATTGTTGAAAATTATGTCAGACAATGTTTCTTGTTTTTATTTTTTGCATTTGTGTGAAATTCCAAATTTTAGGAAATTTGAATTAATTGTTCGGCGTATCAATCTTCTCATCCATACCTTTATAATACTATTCCATGCAGCATGTGACAGAATTTCTTCTATCCATTCCTTATTCCTCTGCATGAAGGCAAAATCAAGATTATTTTCCAATTGGGATTTATTGCTTTTATTGATGCAACTGAGAATCTTTTTAAGGTAATTAAGAAGAAATTAACATTATTGCCTACCATAAAAATATGTATTTAATGCCTAAAATGTAGCATATTTGAAAGTTTTGATTTAGAAAGAAAGGTTGAATATATAAATTATACTTCATTTGCTGAAAAAAAGTCAAAACAAAACATAAAATAGTTATCAAATTGAAAATACAATCTGCTGTTCACTTAGACTTTGCGTATACTTTTGTGCTATAGCTCTTTTTACACTGTTGGTTTTACCACCATTTGACACACTTTAGGTAGCTAATTATAGTGCATTTCTATAAATAAGAATAATCTTGCCTTGTGACTAGCTGTAAAATTTCTCACTTGTTAGCACATTTAAAAAGTTCACAGGAATTTGACAAGTTTTGTATGATGTATAGCTATCAGCTGCACAATGGATATGAGTTGCAGAAGCTCAGATCCAGGCTTTCTAAATCAGAACAAAAAATGTAACCACAATGGTGAAACATATCTGTTGTTTAATTCAATCAGCATGTGCACAAGAAGCTTGTTTTCCCTACAATAGAAAATAATGTACAATGAAATTAAAAGCAATGGTGTCAATAACATCAAGTTTCAGGGTTCCAGCCCTAAACTATTCCCCTAATGCTATTTTGTGGAGCTGATTGAATTGATGCACTGTGAATGGACTTTGAAACTAATTCCCTGAAATTCACAGATCATTACAAATTTAAACAATTTAAACAATTTACTATCTGGTTTACATAGATGACCAAAAAAATGCTATGAACCATTATTGTATTAGCCACAGAATGGAATCACATGATGTTGCTATGGCTGGAGCGAGAGTAAAGGCTGCTTTACACCAGACAATCTATCGTGCGATAGATCGTCGGGGTCACGGTTTTTGTGACGCACATCCGGCATCGCTGGCGATGCCGGCCTGTGTGACACCTCCTAGCGACGCAGTATCGCTCACAAATCGTGAGTCGTGTACTGCTCGCTAGGTTCCATAATATCGTTTAATTTAGTTGATCATCGTTTCCGTGGTAGCACACGCCGCTCCGTGTGACACCACGGAAACGATGAGCAGCTCACCTGCCTCCCGCGGCCGCCGCCGGCTCTATGTGGAAGGAAGGAGGTGGGCGGGATGTTTACATCCTGCTCATCTCCGCCCCTCCGCTTCTATTGGCCGGCGGCCGTGTGACGTCGCTGTGACGCCGAACGTCCCTCCCACTCCAGGAAGTGGACGTTCGCCGCCCACAGCGAGGTCGCACGAGAGGTAAGTATGTGTGACGGGGGTTACTGACTTTGTGCAACACGGGCAGCGATTTGCCCGTGACGCAAAAAGGACGGGGGCGGGTACGATCGATTGTCAAATCGCACAATCGGTCGTACCATGTAAAGCAGCCTTAAGCGTTACCGCCGGGATGGAGGTGTCGACCTTGGATCTTGGGCTTACCCTGGAGGAGCGTGACTAAGTGGCTTCCTGGTCTTCTTTAGAGTCTCTGGTGATGAGGTTAGGTTTGTGCTTTAAGTAGCTACCAGGTACCACTCCAAGGCAGTCCCCGGGTCCACAGTAGCTGACCCAAACGGCGGTAGCTAAAGAACTGAAAAGGACTGTTCATTTTGCTAAAAACATTAAGGACTGTAAGGCTATCATCGATTCCTATATGCCTCTAATACACTATCCCTTCTCTAGTAGCTAGCCCCACACTAAAGCAGCTAAGAGAGGTATTATTAGAGAAAAGAATAGATGAGGCTTAGACCTGAAAAAACGTTTAATTTTACTTTGCAGGAGCAAGAACTAAAAGTCTATAATCCTTGCCTAGATGACTCTAATACACTATCACTTCTCCACCATCTCTCCTTACACTAAATGCATCTAACATTGGTATTATTAGAGAACAGAATAGATATTTTACACTGCAGCAGCAAGCACTGTAAGGTTATAATCCATGCTCTGATGCCACTATCCCTTCTCCAACAGATAGCTCTTTATGAAATGCAGCTAACAATAACATTATTAAAAAATAGAATACATTTTTTGCACTGGAACAGCAAGAACTTTAAGGCAATTGTCACTCTTATAAACTATCCCTTGTCAGCAGCTCTCCCTATACTGTTTCCTGCCTAGAATGAGCTGTGTGGCGCATCACTAGGTCTTATATAGACCTGATGATGCGATGCGGCCGCTTAATCACAATAATGACAATCGCTAACAGGGCTACAGTATTATTGTGATTGGCAGGCAATCCCAACATGTTTAGTGGCTTCAAAATCAAGCGGGGTGAGGACTCAAGAATGGCGCTCAAGCACCAGAGATACACAATCGAGTATCGAGAGTGCCCAAGCACCCCGCTGCTCTATTAAGTGTCAAGCAGTGGTGAGCAAGGTTGTCAATTACTATTAATGATGTGGATTTTTAGCAGACTGTAATTTTGATTACTTACAGTTTATAATATATCTTGGTACTGCTGAACATTACTGTTTCCTGAGCAATATTAATTCAGTTGCACTGTATTCAGCTGCTTTATACTGTTGATCTGAGAAATAATATACAGGTCTAGTAATAATATAAATATCATTATTACCCTCAAGTTTGAAAGCAACTCGTTATATTTCTGACCTTAAAGACAATGTGTCACTAGAGTTATCATGCAAGCTATCTTGGAAGTAATAATGCTTACCAAACCTTTCACTTTGATTGTCTCTTATCTGCAATACACAGCACTACATAAATAGTCCCACAACTCTTCTCTGACCTGTAGCGATAATTTATTCATTTCCAGCAGAAACAATCTGCTTGCTTATATGTCTATAGCAAATGTGAAGATTCAACAAATCTATATACAGTAATGCATATCGTAATTTCAAAGTTGCCTAACTCATTCCATTTGTTCATTTGATATGGTACTCTAGATTGATCAATAATGTTTGAAATGAGTCAATATGGAAGAAAAACATTCTAGTTATATGAGTAACCATACAATTATGTACACAAGCAGATAAATTAGTAATAATATCACCCAAACAAGTCACCATTCAATAAATATAGTCTCAGAATAAATGTTTCTTTAGTGTGTCTCTTTGTAGGTTCTCTAGTATAACTAGGCTACATGCAGATGCCATCTCTTAAAAAATACTTTCTTTTCATTGATGTAACTTTTACGCTATTTTGTAATGGCTACACTGGGATTGTGGGAGTTTTTTGTGGAACGACAAAACCTCAATATGTCTTGGGGTATTTCTACTTCTAATATTCTTTTATTGCACCTTCCGACCACAGTATAATAACTAATAATAATTCTAAATGAAAATATGTTACTTTTAGTTCAGTGAAAAAAGTCTTCTATTCGAAATGTATTCTTGTATCAAAATGGAGGATACCAGAATGTACCGCATCTTTATGGAAAGATGAAGAGACCTGAGTAGTCTCGAAAGCTTGCAATTATTACCATCTTTTCAGTTAGCCATTAAAAGGTATCAACCACTGAGGACTCTCTGTTCTTTTAAACAATTTTTCTATTCGAAGATCACCTTCTGTAATACTTGACTGTGAAACAAAGTTAAACTGTTGCCAAAATGCAAATCATGATATTTATTTATACTGTAATTTACAAAGAATGCACAATGGATGATTTAACTAATACAAAAAAAAGCAATTAAGCACACCAATCAGCAGGATTTTCCTATATAACTTAAAGCCAGTGCTATACAGGCTGATTCTAGACATACCTTTAGTGGTGAGCTAGGATGTATAAGTTCTGAAACACAAGCAAGTAAAGTTTGTAAAGTGAGCAACTTATTGAGGGACAGCAGCTGGAGATCAGCTGATAGCTGGAGTGGGTTTTCATAGTGATTTCTGTTCCCCTGCCTGTCCATCCTCCCACTATTATGTATGCTAATTCAATTATAGAATAGTTTTACTAACTGACTAGAAAGACCTCTGCTGATGTCATCATACCCATGTGACCAGAAGGGGCAGGGCCTCAGACAACATAGCTGATACCAGGTAGCAACATTACATTTCTGTTGGCTGAGACCATACCCCTTCTGGTCACATGGGAATGACATCAGCACAGGTCCTTCTAGTCAGTTAGTAAAACAACCCTGTAATAGAATTAGCATAAATAACAGGGGAGGATAGATAGGCAAGGGGGCAGGAATCACTATGAATACCCACCTCAGCTATCAGCTGATTGGCAGCTGCTGTTATTCAAACAGATGCTCATTTTACACACTTTATTTTCTTGTGTTTCAAAACCTATACATCCTAGCTGCCAACTAAAGGTATGTATAGAATCAGCATGATAGTGCTAGTATAGCACTGGCTTTAGCTTATATAGGAAAATCCTGGTGATTCGTGCGCTTTAAACAAAGAGGACCTATCCCCAATCGGGTAATTTTACTAAACAAGTAGTATGTATCCCAGAGGTGATTTTGTTTTATTATATAATCCTGGAATGACTATGCTGGTATATGTAGTGCACCAAGTTTTGTTAAAGCATTCAAAGGCTTAAATTTACAGATAGCTGTAGAGATGGCTGGGTTTTGCTATCTACATAACCCCTCACCCGTGGGTGTATCTCATGATATGTTTAATGGAGTCTGTTTTTTGAAAGACTGCAGCCAGTATGGAGAGTGCTATGTGTGAGAAGCAGCCTGTGTGAGAGGTGCTGAACACTGACAGGAGTTAGTGTGAAGAGGCTGCTAAAAAGCGTAAAGAAGTATTGAAGCTTCTCTAGAGGGACCCCAAGAGAAAAGAGGGCCTGCTCCACTTGGATATTGGAAGACTGTGCAAGTGTACCAAGAGGTAACGGACATGAAAGCCATGCGTAAGTACTGACCGGGGTCAGTGGACCATGAGCGGGCATACTGCAAAGTTAAACAGACTTAAAAAACCATATGTGTGGCTTTAAGCTGGAGGAGGCTGTATGGTATGTTACTATAGGGCAGTTTATATCTGTCTTAATAAACTGACTGAACTATTAAAAAAACTATGTTCCTGTGCTATCTTGAAGATCAGCAACTGAGAGCGTTATCTCACAAAATGAAATGTATTTAATTGGTTTATTGGGGTTCTTTGTGTTATCCCAACACAAAGTAGCATGTAATTGTAAAGTGAAAAGTAAATGATGCATGGTTTTCTAAATATTTAAAAAACATTAACCTCAAAAAATGTTGACATGCATTTCTAATCAGCCCCATAGAGTCTGATACCCTTAAATGAAATCCTTAGAGACCAATTGACTCCAGAAGTCACAAAACTGGTAAATTGAGTCCAACTATGTGTAATTTATTCTCAATATAACTACAGTTCTTCTTTGAAGGCCTCAGAGGTTTGTTTGTGAACATTAAGGATCGACAACATAAGGGATAAAATTGTGGGAAAAAAGAAAAACAGAATTAAGTTATAGAAAAATAGCCCCTAAACTGACATCACAAACATTTTTCAAAGCAAGCCATAATAAGCCCTGTTTGCATTATCTAAAATGCCATATAGGGGGATACAGGTAGCATGTGGAAGAAAATGCTCCGGTTAGATGAGACCAAAGTAGACCTTTTAGGACTAAATGGTAAACGCTATGTGTGGTGGGAAAACTAACACTGCACATCATCCTGAAAACACCATCCTCACCATTAAACATGGTAGTGAAAGAATCATACTATGAGGATGCTTTTTCAGTAGGGATAGAGAAACTGGTGAGAGATAATGGGAATATGGATGGAGATAAATATAGGGAAATCCTGAAGGAAAAACTGGTAGAGGCTGCAAAAGACTTGAGACCAAGGTGCAGGTTCACCTTCTAGCAAGATAATGACCCTAAACATATTCCCAGAACTAAAATGTTATGGAATGATTTAGGTCAAAGCATATTCATGTGTTTGAATGATTCAAAGTTCAGACCTTAATCCCATAGAGAATATCTGGCAAAACTTGACAATTGCAATTCACAGAAGCTCTTCATCCAAGTTCACTGAGTTACAGCTATTTTGCAAAGAAGAATAAGCAAAAAGTCAGCCTTTAGAAGCACGAAGTTGGTAGAGACATATCCCAAAAGACATGCAGCAGCAACTGTGGCGAAAAGTTGTCTTACAAAGTATTGACTCAGGGGTGTTGAACACAAGAACATGTCACAATTTTCAGATTTAGAATTTTAAAATATTTAAAAAACCATGTATCATTTCCTTTACGTTTCAGAAATACTTGCAACTTAGTGTTAGCATATCACATAAAATCCCAGTAAAATGCAGTTAGATTTTCAAGTGTAATCTGAAAACAATGTGGAGAAGTTCACAGGGTATGAATGCCTTTTCAAGGCACTCTATTTATCTATGTATATATTGCAGCTCTGGCAAAAATTGAGAGTCCGCCATGCAT
Organism: Anomaloglossus baeobatrachus; assembly: GCF_048569485.1. NCBI lineage: Eukaryota > Metazoa > Chordata > Amphibia > Anura > Aromobatidae > Anomaloglossus > Anomaloglossus baeobatrachus. Next base: position 141,705,091 of record NC_134354.1, on the reverse strand, counting down.
TTTTATAAAAATCAGCTTCTCTACATGTCTGACAGCCATTCCATTCCAGTGTCAGTTGAATTCCAACCGGAGTACAGACCAGCGGAGGGCGAAAGTTAATCTCTACTTATTGGGATGACGTCATCTTATTTGAATGTCACTCAGCACAGCAACCGCAGGATGCCTTCAAGTGACCTACAAAAGGAATGGCAAATGGCAGCTGTTGTGAATTGCATGGCAAGAACAGTTTTTAACAGGCTCCTAGAGGCAGGGCTCAAGTCATGTAAAACTAGAAAAAAGCCTTTCATCAATGAGAAGCAAAGTAGAGCCAGGCTGAAGTTTGCCAACGACCAAAAGGATTGGACAATAGAGGACTGGAGTAAGGTAATTTTCTCTGATGAGTCTAATTTTGAGCTTTGCCCAACACCTGGTCATCTAATGGTTAGACGGAGACCCGGAGAGGCGTACAAGCCACAGTGTCTTGCACCAACTGTGAAATTTAGTGGAGGATCCATGATAATCTGGGGATGCTTCAGCATGGCTGGAATTGGGCAGATTAAACTTTGTGAAGGACATATGATTCAAGGTTACGCATAGAAGGTTATCCTGGAAAAACAGTTGCTTCCTTCTGCTCAGGCAATGTTTCCCAAATCTGAGGACTGTTTTTTCCAGCAGGACAATGTGCCATGCCACACAGCTAGGTCAATAAATGTGTGGATGAAGGACCACCACATCAAAACCCTGTCATGGCCAGCCAAATCTCCATACCTGATCCCCATTGAAAACCTTTGGAATGTAATAAAGCGAAAGATGGATATTCACAAGCCATCAAACAAAGAAGAATTGCAGGAGTGGCATATGTTCACCCAAAAGCAGTGTGAAAGACTAGTGGAAAGCATGCCAAGATGCATGAAAGCTGTGATTAAAGATCATGCTTATTATTACACAAGATATTGATTTCTGAACTCTTCCTGAGTTAAAACATTATTAGCATTATTGTTTCTAAATGATTATAAACTTGTTTTCTTTGCATTATTTGAGGTCTGAAAGCAATGCATTGTTTTGTTATTTTGACCATTTGTCATTTTCAGGAAATAAATACAAAATGTATTGCTTGAAAATTTGGAGACATGTTGTCAGTAGTTTATAGAATAAAAGAACAATTTACATTTCACTCAAAAATATACCTATAAAGAGAAAAATCAGAAAAACTAAAAATTTTGCAGTGGTCTCTAGATATATATTTATATACAAAAAACTAAATAGTTTTCAAAGCCAGCTTACCCGTACACTCCTGTGTGTGGATTCCAGTATCAATCCAGAAGATAGTCCGCACGGAAAACCAGAGCAGGAGCCAGCCACGGGAAATCCAAATGAAAAAACTTTATAACTCCAGCGGACAAATTTGAGGATGCAGATATGTATTAAAATATTTTTTGCATTTACAAATCTTTATTTTGAAAATATTTAATAAAATTGGAGACACACTTCTGGGCGGTGAAGGAAAAAGATTAGGAGTGGTAGCCTGCTTGGACTACGCGTTTCTGCGTACAAGCGCCTTCTACATGCCACTATACATACAGTGGCATGCAAAAGTTTGGGCACACCTGGTCAAAATGACTGTTATTGTGAACAGTTAAGAAAGTTGAAGATGAAAAGATCTCTAAATGGCATAAAGTTAAAGGTGGCACATTTTATTTGTATATTTAGGCAATATATATATATATATATATATATATATATATATATATATATATATATTTATTTATTTTCATCCTTACATTTTAAAAATAGCAAAAAAGAAAAGTAGGCAGATGCAGAAATGTAGGCATCCTGCTTAGTTAGTACATAGCTGCAAATCAAAAATTTGACTTGAAAGCAACATTTTTGTGGTAAAAATGTATTTTTTTCATTTTCATGGATCAATGTTATAAAATTCCGTGAAGCACCTGGGGGTTCAAGGTGTTCCCCAAACATCAAGATAAATTTCATGAGGAGTCTAGTCTCCAAAATGGAGTCACTTGTGGAAGAGGTCCACTGTTTAGGCAGTGCGTCCTGCACTCTGTCTCCCGCAGCTTTTCCATCCGTAATCGCTGCATCCTCCCGGTAACCAGCAGTGATGACAGGACCTATCGTGACGTCAAAATAGCATGTGACCAGTCACGTGTCTATTATCTCATTGGCTACAGACTGGTCACATGGCTTTGACGTCATGCTAGGTCCTGTCATTGCATCTCTCCGGTACACGGTGCACATTTGTGTATCGCCGTGTACCGGCAACATGCTCTGGCACATGGTCGACTCCCCGTTCTGCTTCCCCGTTCCGTTATTGACCGGCTGACACAGCCGGTCAATAACGGAGATCACCTTTGCCATAGCAACGTGCCTGTTAGCGGTGACGTCACCGCTAACAGCACGCAGCGGCACCGGGAATCACGTGATCGCTAACAGCCAGCAGCACTGATCACTCACAGAGTAAAAAGCCTGCACGGGGAGCAGCAGCTTCTTTCTCTCATGCAGTGCTGCTGATGGAGCAGAGGTGCATGGGCTGAAGGAGAAAGAAGACAGAGGACCATGGATCATGGAGGGATAAGAGGGAGTAATAAACATGGAGTCTCTAAGTGTGTCTGTGTATTTATTTCTATTAAACTATTTTTTCTCTGTGTGGTGTCTTTTTTTTAACCCTTTATTGGAGATTCTTAATGGCCGGGTCAAACTTGCCTGACATTAAGAATCTCTGGCTTAATACTAGCTAGTAAAACAAAACTAGTATTACCTCATCATTACCCAGCGAGCCACCCGGCTTCAGGGCAGCTGGAAGAGTTGGATACAGCGCCAGAAGATGGCGCTTCTATGAAAGCGCCATTTTCTGGGGCGGCTGTGGATTGCAATTCGCAGCAGAGGGGCCCAGAAAGGTCAGGCCAACCTGTGCTGCAGATCCAATCCCCAGCTGCCTAGTTGTACCTGGCTGGACACAAAAACGAGGCAAAGCCTACGTCGTTTTTTTTTTTAATTATTTCATGAAATTCATGAAATAATTAAAAAAAGGGCTTCCCTATATTTTAGTTCCCAGCCGTGTACAAATAGGCAGCTGGGGGTTGGGGGCAGCCGTACCTGCCTGCTGTACCTGGCTAGCATACAACAATATGACGAAGCTCACGTCATTTTTTTTGTAGTTTTTTGGCAAAAAAAATAAAAAATGCTTCCCTGGATTTTCCATTTCCATTGAAGGTAACACCAAGCAGTGGGGGTTAGCAGCCAGTATCTGCTTGGATTACCCTTAGCTAGCAATACCAAAAATGCAGCTGGAGCCCATATATATTTTTTTTAATTATTTATTTAAATAACTAAAAATAAAATGGGCTTCCCTGTATTTTGATTGCTGGACATCACAGTGCTGTAAAAATAAATCTTTAAAAAAATGACATAGCGCTCTGCGGTGTTTTTGATTCTCAGCGCAGATAAAGCAGACAGCTACGGGTTGCCACCCCCATCCGCCTGGCGTTACCTTGGCTGACAATCAAAATACAGGGAAGCCCATTAATTTTTTTAATTTAAAAAAATAGTTAAAAAAAATGACGTTGGGTCCCCCCATTTTTGATAGCCAGCTAGGGTAAAGCAGAAGGCTGTAGCCTGAATACCACAGCTGGCAGCTTTACCGTGGTTGGGGATCCAATGTGGAGGTCACCCTAGCCTCCTTTTTTATACTTATTTTATAAATATTAACAATTACAAAAAAAAAAAGTAGGGTCCCTCCCCAAATTGGATTACCAGCCAAGGTAAAGCGGACAGCTGTGGTCTGGTATTCTCAGGGTGGGAAGGTTCATAGCTATTTCCCTTCACAGCCTAAAAATAGCACGCTGCAGGCGCCCCAGAAGTGGTGCATCTACTAGATGCGCCAATCCTGGCGCTTCACCCCAGCTCATCCCGTGCTCTGGTGCGGTGGCAAACAAGGTAATAAATAGGGTTCATACTAGCTGTAAGGTCACCTGACATCAAGCCCAGCAGTTTGTGATGTCATGACGTCTATCAGATACCCGACATCACAAACTGTCAGTACTGACAAAAAAAATAGACAAAAAAAAATGTATTTGAAAAAACACTCCCCAAAACATTCTCTCTTTCACCAATTTTTTGTAAGGAAAAAAAATAAGGGGTTCCCACGATGACTCTGGACCATCTAGAATATGGGGGGGACACGCTCAGGGAACATATCCCCCATTTTCTAGGAGTGCAGACCCTCCATGTGAGGAGTGTGGGTGCAATGAATCTGCACCCACTCTCCCTGGCTCCACAGCAGCAGAGTCCATGTCGTAACTGTTGCTACCACAGCTGCAATGCCCTGCTCATGAAGTAAGGGCATGCCTAATCAGGAAAACTATTCTACATTTCCAAATATTGGTATTTGCTGATATTATTGCTATTCCACCTACTATATATTGGGGATAGGATCTTGGAGATGGAATACCCCTTTAAGTCCAGTTATCCAGCTGAATGAATACTAAACAACAGAGCTCACTATTTAGACATGTTTTCTTGTGGCGTGTAACGGACTCTCATGTTTGGTAGTCGTTCAGCAGGGCAACTATAAAATCAAATACCTCCATTTGGAAATGTAGTAAAGCTCTCCTGATTAACTATGTTCCTTACCTGATGAACAGGGCATTGAAGTAGCTTACAGATGCATGGTTAGCCACCACTCACTGTGTCTGAACACAGGAAGCTGAGCTGACAGCCGCTTGTGCATGCGGCAGCATCTATTGTGAAGGAGGGGGCTGCGGGGGATCAACGCTGCACAGGTACCGTGGGACACCGGGGAACACCGGTGGGGTTATAGGGGGTGACCTAGCAGGGCCTGGGGAGGAGTTTTCTGTCGCATGTGTCATGGCACATGTGACAGAAATCAGAGGAGTAGGGTGAATGCGGCCAGCGCGCTGCTGTACGCACGGCCATCTTGGATTTCCAGGAGGGAGTTGGGGAGGCACTTTGAAGACAACGGGGGACTGGTGGGGACCGGGGAGGAGATTTATCTCCCATCTGACATGTTTGTTCATGCCAGATGGGAGATAAATAATTTTTTACCTGCACTGTCATTTACTGTATTGTAATAATCGGTATACGGTATATACCGGTGATCACGTGAGCGGGGACCGGAAAAACCGGCCTGAATCATGATCTCCAAGGTCTCAGCTACCCCTGAAACCCCGGAGATTTTTCTGACGCTGGGGGGCGCTATTCACTTATTTCTTCCTGCTGTTTATAAACAGCAGATCAGAATAAGGCTACATTCACACGGCCGATCTGTTATTGCGGTCCGCAAAAAACGGTCCGTTTTTTTCATGGGTGCATCCATATGGCATCCGTTTCCGTTCCGTAGACGGTCCGTATGTCATCTGTTTGTCATCCGTGTGCCTTCCGTTTTTTATGCGTACTGCAAAAAAACTGAAGGAGGGAAAATACAAAAATTTACCCAGGATCCATAGCTTCAACCTACATGAGGCGGTCACATGTTGACTACAGTGCCATTTTCTACTGCTTTTCACAGCGTAGAGTGCCCTGGTGATTTTCCTGTGCTTGTACACTTCATATCAGTCTTTTATGTCATTATAATGGCAGAAAGACACATCATGTCCCACTCTCCTGCATTTTGTAATTTTGCACCCTTTGGTGCCTTTCATGTGGCACTAAGGGGTGCTTAGCCTTGTATTTAGCAAAAAAAATAAACACATTTTTTAAAAAAATGACATAGGGTTCCCCCTATTTTTGATAGCCAGCTAGGGTAAAGCAGATGGCTGCAGCCTGCAGACCACAGCTGGCAGCTTCACCTTGGCTGGTAATCCAAAACTGAGGGCACCCCATGCTGTTATTTTAAATTAAATAAATAATTTAAAAAAAACACGTGGGGGTCCCCCAAAATTGGATCACCAGCCAAGGTAAAGCGGACAGCTGGGGTCTGATATTCTCAGACTAGGGAGGTCCATGGTTATTGGACTCTCCCCAGCCTAAAAATAGCAGGCCGCAGCCGCCCCAGAAGTGGCGCATACATTAGATGCTCAAATCCTGGTGCTTCGCCCCAGCTCATCCCGTGCCCTGGTGCGGTGCAAACGGGGTAATATATGGGGTTAATACCAGATGTGTAATGTCACCTGGCATCAAGCCCTGTGGTTCGTGAGGTCAGGCGTCTATCAGATACCCGACATCACCAACCCAGTCTGTAATAAAAAAAAAATAGACGACAAACACATTTTTATTTGAAAAAACACAGCCCAACACATTGCCTCTTTACCAATTTATTAGAAAGAAAAACAAATCTAGGACTGATGTAATCCAAGGGGTTCCCATGACGATCCATACCATAGTCACTGTCCCAGTCAATGAAGAACAGAATGTTCCCCATTGGCTGGGAGAGCAATGCATTGACCTGAGCTAACATCAATATGCCAGCCCAGGTCACTGCAGGGCATGACAAGTGCTGCTGTTAGGAGCGAGGTACATTACCTGCAGTGACGATCTCCTGCACTGCTGATAGCAGAGCTGTCACTGACTTCAATGACCACCGCCTTCACAGCCAAGTATCGCAGGAGCCTGTGACATCACCACTAGTTACAGTCTCGGGTCGTCAGCGAGAGGAGGAGATGTGACAAGCGGCAGCCATGGAAGACAGTGCTGAGGTCGGGAGGGTGGGACTTCATCACCGCAGGTAAGCCGAGCAGGGTAATGTGTGCGGAGGGCGAGGTGGGTGGAGCCAAGTGGTGTAATGTGTGCAGAGTGCGAGGTAGGTGGAGCTAAGCGGGGTAATGTGTGCGGAGTGCGAGGTGGGTGGAGCCAAGCGGGGTAATATGTGCGGAGTGTGAGGTGGGTGGAGCCAAGCAGGATAATGTTTACAGAGTGCGAGGTGGGTGGAGCAGAGCGGGGTAATGTGTGCGGAGTGCGAGGTGGGTGGAGCCAAGCGGGGTAATGTAAGCGGAGTGCGAGGTGGGTGGAGCCAAGCGGGATAATGTGTGCGGAGTGCGAGGTGGGTGGAGCCGAGCGGGGCAATGTGTGCGGAGTGCGAGGTGAGTGGAGCCTAGCGGGGCCATGTGACGCTGAGGACGTCAGTGCCGGGGACTGCATAGCTGGGGACAGGTGAGTGTGTGTGTGTGTGTACATGCCAAGTGCAGGAGGGGGCAGAGCCGAGCGGGGAAGTGTCGGCTCCCTGCACACGTAACCAGGGTAAATATCGGGTTACCAAGCAAAGCGCTTTGCTTGAATACCCGATATTTACATTGGTTACTAGTTTACCGACGGCTTCCAGTGATGGCTCCTTGCACACTGTAGCTGTAAAAAGCCCTGCTTTTGGTGATCGAACCGTTCTCGAACGTAACTTAAACTGTCGAGCTTTTAGCAAAAAGCTCGGGTTCGATCTCGAGCAGGCCTCAAAATCACTCGAACATGAAATTGGCGAACGTCGAACCTCGCTCATCTCTAATCCCGAGAGACCGCTTGAGTCTCATTCTCAACAAAATAACATGTGACTTTAAGACACATATAAACCATCACAGATATACTATTAGAAAGAAAGAGAATGGCTCTACCAGTTTAAAAATACTTTACTGAAGCTTGAAAAAGATAGCTGTAGTTCTGCCAAGGAGGAGGGGAGGTAACGGAGAGAAGATACTTAAAAGAAAAGAGTTAGAATGGACAAATAGGCTAAAAACTCTAAAACCAAATGGCTTGAATGCTGATTTCAAAGTCTTTCCTCATGTAGATGAGATATAGTTTGTTTGTTTTGTTAATAGATGAATGTCATAGATATATTAATTTAAAGGATGCAAAATTTAAAAATGATATTTTCTACTCAAGTGGTAGATTTTTTTTTAAATTTTGTATTTTTTTATTCTCCATAGATGCACTTTAGTACAAGTGAAAATGACTCATTTCAGTGGTTATTGTTGTTATATGTCTAAAAAAAATAAGCAAATCTAAATTTTAAAATCACTTATATTGATATATTTAGAACAGATTCTGTGGTAAAGACCGAGAATTTCGTTTTAAGGTTGGTGCCTGGAGACACCAAATTCTTAGGGTGCATTCGCGCCTATGTAATGAGCAGAAAGCTTTCCTTATTGGCCCATAGATTGTTACGCGCAGTGACATGTGCAGTAACTTGTATGAGACACTGAGTTTGACGCTAGTACTGATATGTACATGATTGCTTAATATATAATGGGTGAGTCATCTTCCCTAATTATTATAATTATTATCTACACATGTAAGAAATTAACACCAGAAATTTATAATAAAGTTGCACTTTATTATGGAAATCGATTGTACATGCATTTGTATTTGTGATGACTATTGCAAAGGATTATAGCTGTATATATAAAATTATCACTGAAAAATCTATCTTTTTTTATATAAATACGCTAATGAAAAATAAAGAAGGAAATGGCTCAATAAGGTACATATTTTTCACTTGAAAATCTAGAGTGGTGCCTGTGTTGTCTTTTCATAAGGCAACATTGAAGTAATGACTAGAGTTGAGCGCGGTTCGCGGTTCGAGGTTCTCCAGTTCGTGGCTCGAGTGATTTTGGGGACTGTTATAGAGTGAACTAGAACTCGAGCTTTTTGCTAAAGCTCGATAGTTCTAGATATGTTCGAGAATGGTTCTAGCAGCAAAAAGACAAGCTATTACTAGCTGGCTTTCCGCTGTAATAGTGTAAGTTTTTTTTTTCCATTGTCTTCCTTCCCTAAGCGCGCGCGTGTAGTGGGGCAGGCCAGCATGTCAGCCAATCCCAGACACACACACAGCTAAGTGGACTTTTAGCCAGAGAATCAACGGCATGTGTGATAGGATGTCCATGTCACATGTCCATGCATTATAAAAACGGACATTTTCCTCCAGCACGCCATTATCTGCCTTCTGCGTCTTGGTGTCAGTCACCGCTGGCGTAGCTCCTGTCTCCGATACTGCTGTGTACGCTCTATACAGAGCGCTATACAGAATAGGGATAGAAGTTTCTATTAGTCCTTGTAAGGGCTAATACCGGCAGGGTCAGAGCCATAGGTGAAAGTCAGGTCCGTGAAAACAGATTTTAACAGCTACACAAGATGACAGCGTCTGTGTAGCTAAGGTCAGGGATTTCCTCTCTGCATTTCCCCATTAGGAGGGATAGAAAGAGAGGCTTCCTTTCCTCTACCCAGACCCACAACCCTGCCACTGTACCCTCCTGCCCTTTGCATACTCAAACTCATTGTTACTAAGTCATTATACTAGCAAACACTGAGTAAACTCAGTTGGAGTTGGACTTCCATTAGTGTCCCACTGGTGCAAACCTATGTGCAGCACCTCTGCATTGCACACTCAAACTCATTGTTACTAAGCCATTATACTAGCAAACTATGCTGCCAGTTTAAGGGCCGTAGTTGCATTGTCAGGGATAGTTATTGTTGTTTATTCTGCTGTTAATAAAGATAGACCACCGCTGCAATCTTCACCACCTCTCAATTTTTACTACCACATTTTAAGTGCACAATCTTGTCGCAATCAAAGTGAGTGGTAAAATGACAGATGCTGGTGGAAAGGGGAAGAGGCGTGTTGGAAAAGGAAAAAAAGGGTTTGTCCGTGGGGAAGGTGGCAAAGCACCATTAACATCTGCTGAAGATAGACCATCTTCCAGCAAAAGTAAGATGTCTACTACTTACCATGGACAATCCGATGTGCTCCCTTTTTTACAGACACGAACAACTGGAACAAAGGTAGATGATGGCCCAAAAAAGAAAATGCTTGAATGGATCCCAAGTGGTCCAACAAGTGCCCTCTCCTCCACCTCAACTACCGCATCCAAAAAACACCAGTCCTCTGAGTTGTCATCCCAATCACACTTGCTTTCTCCAAGCTCTGAAGTCTCCATCCGCCCTGCACAGTATGGTGGAACTGAGATGGCTGAGTCTGCAGAGCTGTTCAGTCACACTATAGCCTGGGAATCAGAGGTCTGCTCCCAAGCTACAGTGAGTACAGACCAGGAAATGGTCTGCAGTGATGCCCAGAACCTTTGTGACTCAGATTCAGGCCGTGATGACCAAGTTTCTGAGCATAATGTTGACCCTTATTCACAAACTGAAACACCTGTTGTAATAGACAATGAGGAACATACTGATGACGATGAGACGCAGATACCAGATTGGGATGACAACTTAAATAGGGCAAGAAGAGGCTCGGTCTGAGGGTGAGGGGAGTGCAAACACAACAATTGATGAGGAGGTTCTAGATCCCCCCTACTGTCAACCCTCAGTCAGGCCCTCGAGGAGGTCAACAGAGACAGTGGAGGAGGATGCAACTGACGACGAAGTTACCTTGCGCCTTCCTGGACAGAGTCGGAGTACTGGTAGCACATCTACAACTGCATCCTCAGCCACCACTGTGCCTCTGAGCACTAGTCGGGGTGGATCAGCAGGTCGCATGCCCTCTAAGCCGTGCCTAGTGTCACGCTCCCCGGGTCCCCTGCCCTGCTCCCCGGCTCACCTGCCACGCTCCCCGGTTCTTCGGTCCGGTCTCCGCCGCTCCCCGCTCTCCAGCCTCCATTGCCTGCGCTTCCCAGGCGTCCTGGTCCCCGCTCCCGGCGCCCGTCGGCTTCTCAGCCCCAGCCCGGCTCTGCTGCTTCCTCCTCACAGCTTCCTGCTCTGGCTTCTGGCACCCGGGCCGCGCGCATGCGCATTAGGGCGCGCGGTCATTGACCCTTTCTTAAAGGGCCAGCGTCCACTGACAGGAAATGATGCACACAGGTACAGGGTATAAAGGGGTTTAGTGTCCAAGTGGGCGGGGCCTGTTCTTCGTGTTTCCCAAGCTAGGAGTCAGGTTTCCTTGTGTTCCTGTGAGATACTCACCTCTCTCTCTTCTAGAGCCGATCCTGCCTTGCCATCCGGTCCTGCCGAATCCCGCACCCCGAACGCTGCCTATCTGCCATCCTGACAGTCCGTACCATCTCTGATCCCTGTGGTGACCCGTCATCTCGCTCCAACGGTTCCGGACTCCGCCTGACATCATCTCGGCTTCCGAACCTGAGCTCAGTCACCCGGACTACCATCAGTGACTCCGTGGCCCCAGGGACTTCTCCATTATACTCTTGTGCACGGACTGTCCTGCTACCCGTAGTGCTCCAGATACCGGACCCCTTACCATCATCAAGGAGTTCGGCCCAGTGGATCCACCTCCTGGGTCTGCCCGTCCTCCTGGCCCTAACAGTAAGAACAGGCCATGGATCCCGCTGAAGCACTAGCGGCCTTGCAGGAGGAACTCCAACGCCAGCGTGAGACCCAGACCCGCATGCTGAACTTCATGACTTCGGTGGACGCCTGCCTGAACACGCTACAAGCGTCAATTACATCTTCAGCATCTCGGGCTTCCACTAGCCAATCCTCGGCTCCAGCCCCCGTGGCAGCCTCTTCGGATGCTTCCAGACTTCGTTTGGCCTCACCACCCCGGTACGCCGGAGATCCCAAGACTTGCAGGGGTTTCATAAACCAATGCTCCCTCCATTTCACGCAGCTGCCACATTTGTTTGCCTCCGACCAAGCCAAGGTCGCGTTCATCATGTCCCATACAGAGGGTGAGGCACTGGCGTGGATGAACCCCTTGTGGGAAAAGGAGGATCCTGTGACCACAAACATCCAGGAGTTCCTGCAGGCATTTCGTGGCACCTTTGACGAGCCCGGACGCGCCTCCGCGTCTCCCTCATCTCTTCTCCGGTTACGTCAGGGGACTCTGACGGTGGGTCAATACGCCATCCGTTTTCGCACCTTGGCTTCGGAACTCGGGTGGAACAACGAGGCTCTAACCGCCGCCTTCTGGGAAGGACTCTCGGGTCGAATTAAAGATGAGCTGGCTGGCCGTGACGTACCGTCCACCCTGGATGCCCTGATTACCCTAGCGACTCGAGTGGACATTCGCTTTCAGGAGCGATCCAAAGAAGTGTCCCGTGAGAGACGTCCGGTACGGCATTCCTCTCCTCCGCAGAAGCCCGCCGTACTTCAGTCAACGGCATCTGGTGTCTCCGTCCACGAGCCCATGCAGATCGACCGTGTGCGGCAGTCTGAACACCGCCGAGCAGAGCGGCTCGCCAAGGGCCTCTGCTTCTACTGCGGAGAGGGCACACACCTGCTACGCTCCTGTCCAGAAAGGCCGGGAAACTCCAAAGCCTAGGGTTGGTAGGAGAGGCCACCCTAGGTGCTGGGACTCTCTCAGACCCGGTTATGTGGACTGTACAAGTGACAACGGGAGAGACGCGGTTCACGGCTGAGGCGTACCTCGATTCTGGGGCAGCAGGCAATTTCATCCAGCAAGCCACGGTGGACAAGTACCAGGTGCCTGTTACTCCACTTGACAAACCCCTCGTGATTGCCTCTGTGGATGGGAGACCCCTCTCTGACACCATCTCATGGATCACCAAGCCGGTCGAACTGCGTATCGGTGCCCTGTACACCGAGACCATCGCTCTCTACGTCCTTCCACACATGTCCCATCAAATCCTGCTGGGACTTCCCTGGTTACGGACACACGAGCCATCAGTCAGCTGGGGCACTGGTGAAATCACCCGATGGGGCTCTTCTTGCCATGAAAACTGTCTGAAGACCATACAACCCATCCGACGACCTCCGGTTCCAGAGTCCCTACCGGGACTGCCCTCGGCCTATTGGTCCTTCGCGGATGTCTTCGATAAAAAGGAATCAGAGGTACTTCCGCCACATCGTCCATACGATTGTGCCATCGACCTGCTCCCGGGAACTACACCTCCTCGAGGACGGATATATCCGCTGTCTCCAGCCGAGACAAGGGCCATGTCTACCTACATCACAGAGAGCCTGGCAAGGGGATTCATTCGGAGATCCTCCTCTCCTGCTGGAGCAGGCTTCTTCTTCGTTAAGAAGAAAGAAGGCGACTTACGCCCATGCATAGACTACCGGGGATTGAACCAAATCACCGTGAAAAACAAGTATCCCCTGCCGCTCATCCCCGAATTGTTTGATCGGCTTAGAGGAGCTCGTGTGTTCACCAAGTTGGATCTTCGGGGTGCCTACAACCTGGTCCGCATCCGCTCTGGGGACGAATGGAAGACCGCGTTCAATACTCGCGATGGGCACTATGAATACTGCGTGATGCCCTTCGGCCTGTGTAATGCACCAGCAGTCTTTCAAGAATTGGTGAACGACGTTTTCCGGGACCTTCTCTACGTCTGTGTGGTGGTGTATCTGGATGATATCCTTGTCTTCTCTCCGGACCTCCAGACCCACAGAGAGAACGTGCAGCTGGTTCTACAAAGACTGAGAGAGAATCGTCTGTACGTCAAGTACGAGAAGTGTGTCTTTGAGCAGTCTTCTCTCCCCTTCTTGGGTTACATCATCTCCGATACCGGACTGCAGATGGATCCAAAGAAGGTCTTCTCCATTCTCAACTGGCCTCCTCCTTCTGGACTGAAGGCAATCCAACGCTTTCTGGGATTCGCCAACTACTACCGCCAGTTCATCCCTCACTTCTCTGCTCTGACTGCTCCTCTCTCCGCCTTGACCAAGAAGGGGGCTAATCCAAAGGACTGGTCACCTGCGGCCGACGCCGCGTTTGGCTCTCTGAAGCGGGCATTTGCCTCCTCTCCTGTACTCCACCGTCCGGAGTTAAACCGCCAGTTCACCTTGGAGGTGGATGCCTCCTCCTCGGGAGCCGGAGCAGTGCTCATGCAGAAGTCCTCCTCCGGGAAGATGGTGACTTGCGGTTTTTTCTCCAAGAGCTTCTCAGCGCCTGAACGCAACTACACCATCGGTGACCGAGAACTATTGGCAGTCAAACTGGCTCTGGAGGAATGGCGCTACCTTCTGGAAGGAGCAGTGTACCCCGTTATTATTTACACGGACCACAAGAACCTGGAATACCTGCGGTCTGCTCAGCGACTGAACCCACGGCAAGCCAGGTGGTCCTTGTTCTTTGCCAGATTCGATTTCCAGCTCCATTTCCGACCCGCGGACAAGAATGTACGCGCTGATGCCTTGTCCAGGTCTTTCATGCCCATGGAGCAGGAGGAGGAGACATCTCAACCCATCATCTGTCCAAGTAAAATCATTCCGGTGGCTCCTGTCACCCTGGCCCAGATACCGCCCGGGAAGACCTATGTCTCTGAGACTGACAGGCAAAAAGTGTTACACTGGGGCCATGCCTCGAAAACAGCCGGTCATGCTGGTCAGAAGACAACATGGAGTGTGATTGTACGCCATTACTGGTGGCCATCCCTTCGCACGGACGTCGCTTCTTTTGTCTCTGCCTGCTCCTCTTGTGCCAGGAACAAGACGCCCAAACACCTGCCATATGGCCGTCTTCTGCCTCTGCCTATACCCTCAGTTCCGTGGCAGACATTGCGATGGACTTTATTACGGACTTGCCATTGTCCTCCGGACACACAGTCATATGGGTCGTGGTGGATCGATTCTCTAAAATGGCTCATTTCGTCCCTATGACTGGACTGCCCTCTGCCCAAGAACTCGCGGACGCCTATATACTTCACATCTTCCGCTTGCATGGCTTTCCATCACACATTGTGTCCGACAGAGGAACTCAGTTCACCTCCCGCTTCTGGAGGGCTCTCTGCAAACATCTGGGAGTGACTCTGGACTTTTCTTCAGCCTACCATCCTCAGTCGAATGGCCAAGTGGAACGAGTCAATCAGGTCTTGACCTCCTTCTTATGTCACTACGTCAACGCCCATCACGACGACTGGTCCACGCTTCTTCCTTGGGCTGAATTCTCCCATAACCACCACGTCAGTGAGTCCTCCTCCAGCTCTCCCTTCCATGTTGTTTACGGGCTTCAGCCTTCCGTCCCATTGCCTGTATCCTCTTCCTCGGATGTCCCTGCTGCTGATGCTGTAGCACGTGACTTTGCAACAATTTGGAACTCTGTCAAGACGTCCCTTGGACGTGCTTCCCTTCGGATGAAGAGACACGCAGACAAGAGGCGTCTGGATCCCCCATGTTTCTCTCCAGGAGATCTCGTGTGGCTTGCCTCCAAGTATGTCCGATTGAAGATACCATCTTACAAGCTGGGTCCTCGCTACATCGGGCCGTTTAAAGTCCTCAGCAAGATCAATGAGGTCTCCTACAAGCTACAGCTCCCGGCCACGATGAGGATACCCAACTCCTTCCACGTCTCCCTGCTCAAGCCGGTTGTCCTTGGTCCCTTCTCCGCTGCTGCCAGTTCGGCTCCTCCTCCTATTGCCGATGACGACATCTATGCGGTAAGGGATATCGTGGCCATGAAGACCGTGCGGGGTCGACAGTTCTTCCTGGTGGACTGGGCAGGGTATGGTCCTGAGGATAGGTCCTGGGAGCCTCGGGAGAATGTGGGCACTCCTCTGATCCGTGCCTTCCTGTCCCGGTTGCGGGGAGGGGGGCGTGGGGGGGTACTGTCACGCTCCCCGGGTCCCCTGCCCTGCTCCCCGGCTCACCTGCCATGCTCCCCGGTTCTTCGGTCCGGTCTCCGCCGCTCCCCGCTCTCCAGCCTCCATTGCCTGCGCTTCCCAGGCGTCCTGGTCCCCGCTCCCGGCGCCCGTCGGCTTCTCAGCCCCAGCCCGGCTCTGCTGCTTCCTCCTCACAGCTTCCTGCTCTGGCTTCTGGCACCTGGGCCGCGCGCATGCGCATTAGGGCGCGCGGTCATTGACCCTTTCTTAAAGGGCCAGCGTCCACTGACAGGAAATGATGCACACAGGTACAGGGTATAAAGGGGTTTAGTGTCCAAGTGGGCGGGGCCTGTTCTTCGTGTTTCCCAAGCTAGGAGTCAGGTCTCCTTGTGTTCCTGTGAGATACTCACCTCTCTCTCTTCTAGAGCCGATCCTGCCTTGCCATCCGGTCCTGCCGAATCCCGCACCCCGAACGCTGCCTATCTGCCATCCTGACAGTCCGTACCATCTCTGATCCC
Organism: Anomaloglossus baeobatrachus; assembly: GCF_048569485.1. Taxonomy (NCBI): domain Eukaryota; kingdom Metazoa; phylum Chordata; class Amphibia; order Anura; family Aromobatidae; genus Anomaloglossus; species Anomaloglossus baeobatrachus. Next base: position 141,689,175 of record NC_134354.1, on the reverse strand, counting down.
TGTGGTGACCCGTCATCTCGCTCCAACGGTTCCGGACTCCGCCTGACATCATCTCGGCTTCCGAACCTGAGCTCCGTCACCTGGACTACCATCAGTGACTCCGTGGTCCCAGGGACTTCTCCATTATACTCTTGTGCACGGACTGTCCTGCTACCTGTAGTGCTCCAGCTACCGGACCCCTTACCATCATCAAGGAGTTCGGCCCAGTGGATCCACCTCCTGGGTCTGCCCGTCCACCTGGCCCTAACACCTAGCCTGGTCCTTTTTTGACATAGCAAAAGATCGCCCAAATTATGTGATCTGTAAAATTTGTCTTGATTCTGTTAGTAGAGGGCAAAACCTCAGCAGTTTGACAACTTCTTCCATGAATCGTCACATGAATAAATATCATATGTCCCAGTGGGAAGCTCACCGTGCTGCAATGCGGCCTAGCAGAGCAAACCATCCACTGCCTGCCCCATCCGCGCACTCTTCATCTTCTAGGACTGTGGGGACAGCTGTCACACCTGGTTTTCCACGCACAACTTCCACCACTGTAACCGCAACAGGCAGTTTGCTTGGTAGGTTGTCAGTTGGTTTGGAAGGGGAAACAAGTGCGTGTGTACAGCTCTCTCAGACATCGATAGCACCAACGTTGGATGAAGGCAACATCATGTCTATGCCTGCACTTTCCTCACAAAGCTGCATTTTTCCAGGGACACCCTACTCAACACCGTCTACACACAGCAGCCAGATCACTATCCCTCAGATATGGACAAATAAAAGGCCATTTCCTGCGACCCATGACAAAGCTAAGAGGTTGACTTTATCCCTCTGTAAGCTTTTGGCTACCGAAATGCTACCTTTCCGCCTGGTGGACACACAGGATTTTAGAGACCTTATGTCTGTCGCTGTGCCCCAGTACCAGATGCCCAGTCGCCACGACTTCTCTAAGAAAGGTGTGCCCGCGCTACACCAGCATGTCGCACACAACATCACCGCTTCCTTGAGAAACTCTGTGTGTGAACGGGTGCATTTCACCACCGATACTTGGACCAGTAAGCATGGACAGGGACGTTACATGTCGCTGACTGGGCACTGGGTAACTATGGTGATAGATGGTGAAGGGTCTGCTGCACAAGTCTTGCCGTCCCCACGACTTGTGTGTCAATCCTCTGTCTGTCCAAGTTCCGCCACTGCTTCTGCCTCCTGAACCTCATCTGGGTCCTCCACCTCCGCCCCAAGCCTGCCTGGTCAGGCCACCAGCGTTCTCACTGCGCAGAAGGAATCACGCACCCCTCATTACTATACTGGCAGCAGAGCGCAACGGCATCAGGCGGTTTTTAGCTTGACGTGTCTTGGAAATAGGAGTCACACAGCGGCTGAGTTGTGGGCAGCTCTGGAGACTGAGTTTAATAAATGGTTGTCTCCACTCAACCTGCAGCCTGGTAAGGCCGTGTGCGACAATGCTGCAAACCTAGGTGCGGCCCTTCGCCTGGGCAAGGTTCAACACATGCCTTGTATGGCTCACGTGTTGAACCTTGCTGTCCAGCAATTTTTAAAACACTATCCTGGCCTAGATGTCCTTCTGAACAGGGCACGAAAACTGTCTGCTCACTTCCGCCGTTCAACCACCGCTGCTGAGCGACTTGCATTGCTCCAGACGTCTTTCGGCCTGCCAGTTCATCGCCTGAAATGCGATGTGGCGACACGCTGGAATTCGACTCTCCACATGTTACAGCGATTGTGGCAGCACCGCCGAGCCCTGGTGCAATTCGTCATGACGTATAGCCTGGGCCAACGAGATGCAGAGGTGGGGCAGATCACCCTGATGGAGTGGTCTCAGATCACGGACCTATGCACCCTTCTGCACAGTTTCGACATGGCGACGAATATGTTTAGCGCTGACAATGCCATTATCAGCATGACAATTCCAGTCATTTACATGCTGGAGCACACACTAAACACTATTCGGAGTCAGGGGGTGGGACAACAGGAAGAGGAGGAACTACAGGAGGATTCATATGCGCAAGACACAACAACATCACCAAGGTCCAGTCGTTCATCATCACCAACGCGGCAGGCATGGGACCATGGGGGACAAGAATCAACAAGGGCGCATGGTAGCAGGCGAAATGTTGAGGAAGGTGCAGGAGAACATGAAGAAATGGAGGACGAACTGTCCATGGATATGGAAGACTCAGCGGATGAGGGAGACCTTGGTCAAATTTCAGTTGAAAGAGGTTGGGTGGAGATGTCAGAGGAAGAAAGAACGGTTAGCACCTCTATGCCACAAACACAGCGTGGACTTGGTCCGCATGGCTGCGCAAGACACATGAGTGCCTTCTTGCTGCACTACCTCCAACATGACCCTCGTATTGTCAAAATTAGAAGTGATAATGACTACTGGCTTGCCACACTATTAGATCCCCGGTACAAGTCCAAATTTTGTGACATAATTCCAGCCATAGAAATGGACGCATGTATGCAGGAGTATCAGCAGAAGCTGTTACTCGATCTTAGCTCGGCTTTTCCACCAAACAACCGTGCAGGTGCAGGAAGTGAATCTCCCAGTTGTAACTTGACAAACATGGGACGGTCTCGTCATCTTCAACAGTCTACCCGTACCAGTAGCACCGTATCTGGTGCTGGTAACAGCAATTTTATTGAATCTTTTCATAATTTTTTGACCCTCCTTTGCAAGGCCACCAGAGACAACAAGTCTGACACATAGTCAACGGCTGGAGAGGATGATACAGGAGTATCTCCAAATGAACATCGATGCCATTACTTTGCAAATGGAGCCTTGCTCATTTTGGGCTTCAAATCTTGAAAAATGGCCAGAGCTCTCCACTTACGCCTTTGAGATTTTGTCGTGTCCAGCTTCCAGCGTTGTCTCGGAACGTGTCCTCAGTGCTGCTGGGTGTGTGCTGACAGATAAGCGCACGCGTCTGTCCAGTGACAATGTGGACAGACTAACATTCATCAAAATGAACAAGTCATGGATCCACAAGGAATTTACTACCCCTGTGTCATCCTGGGGAGAGTAAATGCTTGTGTATTTTGAATGTGCTTGATGCAAATCTAGCTGTGAAGTGTACAACTAGGGCACAAGTGCTGCCACTGATGGGGTGTCTGTGTGGCCCAATTTTTGGAAAAAAGGGAGACTCTTCTTGGAGTAACCCTTGCTGTGTTTTTAAAAATGATCCAAGATGCACAGCGCTGGGATCAGGAAAGACTTTGCTACCTACTCCGGTGTCATCCTGGGGACGGTTAAGTATGGCGTATTTTTGAATGTGCTTGATGCAAATCTAGCTGTGAAGTGTACAACTGGGGCACAAGTGCTGCCACTGAAGGGGAGTCACCTTGCGGTGTTTTACATGATTTTAGAAGGGCGTGCCATGCCTATATCTGTGTCTCCTCTTTTTCCTTGTCCTCCTCTTTTGTTTTCGCATGAGTATATGTCCTTGTCACTTTCCCATGTGTTTGTGTTGTGTTGTGAGTTGTTTGTCACCTTTTGGACACCTTTGAGGGTGTTTTCTAGGTGCTTTTATGTGTTTGTGATTGCCTGCCATTGTTTCCTATGCAGTTCGAGTGGTTCGTCGAACGTTCGCCGAACCGAACTCGAACGAGACCTCCGTTCGGCGAACCGAACTCGAGCTGAACCGCGACCGGTTCGCTCATCTCCAGTAATGACACTTTGATACTATGTAAAGCAATCAGTGTACAGCTTGAATAACAGTATAAAAGTTTAAATTTTGTATGCGCTCTAAATAACTAAACACATAGCTATTAATGTCCAAACCGCTGAAAAGAAAAGTGAGTACACAACTACAGTAAATGAAAAAGTGAAAATGGCTAAATTGTGCCCAAGTTGCCATTTTCACTTCCCAATGTCATGTGACTCATTAGTGCTCCAATGTCTCATGTGTGAATGAGAAGCAAATGTGTTTAAATTGGTGTTATCGCTCACACACTCTCTCATACTGGTCATTGGAAGTTCAACATGGCACCTCATGACAATGAACTGTTTAAGGATATAAAAAAAAAGAATAGTTGCTCTACATAAAGATGGCTTAGGCTATAAAAAGATTGCCAACACCATGAGTCTGAGCTGCAGCATGGTGGCCAACACCATACAGTGGTTTTACAAGACAGGTTCCACTCAGAACAGGCCTCGCCATGGTCGACCAAAGGAAGCATGTGCTTCAGCATCGTGTCCAGAGGGTGTCTTTTCAAATTAGACATAAGAGTGCATCTAGCATTGCTGCAAGGATAACAGGGTCAGCCTGTCATTGATGGGACCATACGCCCCATACTGTATCAAATTTGTCTGCATTGTTGTCGACCCAGAAGGAAGCCTCTTCTAAAATGATGCAGCAGAAAGACTGCAAACAGTTTGCTGGAGACAAGCAGACTAAGGACATGGATTACTAGATCCATGTCCTGTTGTCTAATGAGAAAAAAAGCTCAAACGTGTGTGTTGGCAACCAGGTGAGGTGTACAAAGACAAGTATGTGTTGCCTACAGTCAAGCAATGGGGTTGCAATGTCATTGTTTGGGGCTGCTTTACTGCTGCGGTCTGTGGAGAACTACAGTTCCTTGAGTTAACCATGAATGCTAATATGTACTGTGACATACTGAAGCAGCGCATGTTCCCCTCAAATTAGAAACTGGGCCACATGGCCGTATTGCAACATAATAATGACTTCAAACACACCCCTAAGATGACCACTGCCTTGCTAAAGAAACTGAGGGTAAAGGTGCGAGACCTATACTTTTAGTATGTGTGGAGCATCCTCAGAGAGAAGGTGGAGGAGCGTAAGGTTTCGCACATCCATCAGCTCTGTGATGATATCATGGAGGAATGGAAAATGATTCCACTGTCAACTTGTGAAGCTCTAGCGAATAAAATGCCCAAGAGAGTTAAATCAGTGTTTGAAAATAATGGTGGACACACAAAATGTTGACACTTTGGACGCAATTTGTCAATTTTAACACGGGGTACTCACTTTTGCTGCCAGCAGTTTAGCTAATAGCCGTGTTATTTAGAGGGTACACCAAATGTATGCTGTTGTACAAGCTGTACACTAACAACTTTACATTATAAAAAAGTGTCATGTTTTTAGTGTTCACTGAAGCCAAGATAAGATAAAATAAAATATTTACAAAACTGTGAGGGGTGTATTCATTTATGTGATATACTGTACATATATGCAGTGTCGGACTGGCTACCGGAGGAATCTCCTGTAATGCCAGGCTTGGATTCAGTTACCTGCTTTGCACTCCAGAGCGCTCAGCTACAGCAGGGTCTGATCAAAGAGTTTGCAGGACTGCGCCGAGTGATTGATTCCCCGGCGATTGTGGTTCAGTTCATAATAACTGCAGACAGGCCGGGCTGATCTCTGGAGTTCAAGTGAGAGCACTGGAGATCAGCCCGAGATGTCTGCAGCTGTCATGAACTGAACCACAATCACTGGGGAATCAATCACTCGGCACTCGCGGTGCAGTCTAGGCTGCACCCTGGAGCTCAGGTGAGAGCTCCGGAGGGCAATGCAGGTAACTGAATCCAAGCCTGGTATTACAGGAGATTCCTCCAGTAGCCACTCCGACGCTGTATATATATACAGTACAGACCAAAAGTTTGGACACACCTTCTCATTGAAAGAGTTTTCTTTATTTTCAGCACTCTTAAAATTGTAGATTCACATTGAAGGCATCAAAACTATGAATGAAAACAAGTGGAATGAAATACTTAATAAAGTGTGAAACAACTGAAAATATGTCTTATATTCTAGGTTCTTCAAAGTAGCCACCTTTTGCTTTCATTACTACTTTGCCCACTCTTGGCATTCTCTTGAAGTGCTTCAAGAGGTAGTCACCGGAAATGGTCTTCCAACAGTCTTGAAGGAGTTCCCAGAGATGCTTAGCACTTGTTAGCCCTTTTGCCTTCACTCTGCGGTCCAGCTCACCCCAAACCATCTTGATTGGGTCTGGTGACTGTGGAGACCAGGTCATCTGGCGTAGCACCCCATCACTCTCCTTCTTAGTCAAATAGCCCTTACACAGCCTGAAGGTGTGTTTGCGGTCATTGTCCTGTTGAAAAATAATTGATGGTCCAACTAAACGCAAACTGGATGGAATAGCATGCCGCTGCAAGATGCTGTGGTAGGCATGCTGGTTCTGTATGCCTTCAATGTTGAATAAATCCCCAACAGTGTCACCAGCAAAGCACCCCCACACCATCACACCTCCTCCTCCATGCTTCACTGTGGGAACCAGCCATGTAGAGTCCATCCGTTCAACTTTTCTACAAAGACATGGTGGTTGGATTCAAAGATCTCAAATTTCGACTCATCAGACCAAAGCACAGATTTCCACTGGTCTAATGTCCATTCCTTGTGTTCTTTAGCCCACACAAGTCTCTTTTGCTTGTTGCCTGTCCTTAGCAGTGGTTTCCTAGCAGCTATTTTACCATGAGGGCCTGCTGCACAAAGTCTCCTCTTAAGGCCTAAGCCACACGGCGAGAAAATCGGTGCGAGTGGAGTGCGATAAAACATTGCATTCCCCTCGGACCAATTCTAGCCTGTGTGTCAGCACACATGAGCGATTGTTTTCTCAGCTCTAATCAGACCGAGAAAACAATCGCAGCATGCTGCGATTGTAAGCCGAGACTCTGTCTCTCGCACCCATTCAAGTGAATGGGGCGAGAGAAAAATCGCACTGCACTCGCGGTACACCGGTGTACTGCTAGTGCAGTGCGAGAATGGCAATAGCCGACTACGGAGGAGAGAGGGAGAGAAATCCCTCCCTCCCCTCCTGAGAGCCAGCCCGCCCTCCGCAGCTGAGGTCTGCTCACAGGATCGGACCTCAGATGCAGGCACACTCATATGACACTCGGCTCCTGCTGTGCTGCCAGCACATATATATATACATATATATATATATATTACAAAATACATACATTATTCTAAACAATCGCTTCTGGTATGGAAGAGGGTTGTCCACTACTTGGACAACTCATTCTCCACCATTTTGTCTCCCTTGAGTAAAATAAGAACAGGTATACTCACCTCCAGGTCTGGTGCTGTTTCAGCAGTGTCAACACTGGCTCTCCCTGGGATTGTGTGACATTGTTATATTATGGAGGCACTGCAGCCAATCAAGAGCTGTGGTACTGTCCCCTCTTTTGGACAAATGGGACATTCAAAAGAAACTAGAGAGCAGCTGCAGCTCTCACTTCTTCCAGATGTAAGTTATGTTTGAGGCGGGGACAGTAAAGTTGCTACTGATTGGTTTGAAGGATTGTGTGACATAATAATGTCACGTGATTCTCAGGAGAGCCACTGCAGACATCGCTTTAATGGCTCCTGCATGAGAGGTGATTATAACTGTTATTTTTCTTGGTGGAAACATAGTAATTGAGAAGGGGCTGCCAGAGTAGTGGACAGCACCTTTAAAGGCAATTTGCATGTAGTGGAAGTCCTCTTCTCCCTTCTTCCTCTTAGATTTTTGTAATTGTTTTATATGTGTACTTGATTATTACTATTTGTGTGTTATTTTATAACATGTGGGCATGACACCCTTTATTTTTCATATGACATTTTTCTGCTAAAATCAATATACATATTGACAATTAAACACAATATTGTAATAAGAAATATATTAAAGCAGTTATTTTAAAATACCATTTTCAAGTTATGAGATCTTTTTTTGTTTATGTGTTTTGGCATGTAATAGCAATCTATATTGGCATAATTCTCATGGATTACAGTAATATTTCTTTATATTTTCCAACGTTTGATCCTGTGATAATGAAAAAAAATCCTACTATTTTACAGTAAAGCAGAAAACAAGATGTTGATGTGCATTCTTAATGTGGGCCTTCTTTGCTACACTAAAGAAGACATGGCCTATTTTAAAACTCCGTTTACATACATAATTTTAAATAAATGTGTTAGATGTAGGCAAGCTACTTACAATGTCACTGCATAATGCATAGCCCTTAAGGTACTAATGTACCAGAAAATCATTAAGGCAAGAGAATAGCAGATAAACAGACAATTTCCAACAGAAAACCAAAAGGCTGGCATTATAAGTAGAAGAGATGAGTCTCCTCTGATTTAATTCTATTTTCAAAGAAATTTTATGTTCGGATTGAGGCCATTCAACCTCGTCAGCTAAAAGTTTTATAGCCTTTTTGCACTGTAAGATTATCAAGTAATCATCACATAACTCCAAAGCCAAAATCTAATGATACCACGGTGACTTTAACTGCAACATAAAAGTGAAGGTAGATGTCTGATTACCCTCTGATAAATTTGGAATATTGCAACTTATTATTGACCCTCATATAATTCAATATTGACCCTCATAACTACACTAAGAAGTCCGCATGTCTGTGTATGGTCCAGGTGATGTGTACAGGGGGTCAACTGCTTTTGTGCATTATTGTGAGCAATAAGGCTTTACTCAAACAACACACAATTTTGCACAATTAATTTTATTAGGGATAAAGTACTGAAGGAAAGGAAAAATAATGCACAACAATTTACAAAATGTCTAAAAATAAAATAAAAAGTATGAAAAGGTCATTTAAAGTGACACTACAGGCTGAAATATAACTTTCAACGAATGTCAAGGGCAGTTATTAGATGTGAACAGGGCCCAGTAAATGTCACATCATTCAGATTACAGCTTTGATGCTGAAGAGATACAATGGGTCAAGGATACTTCTTGTATCTAAGCACATATATTATCTATAAAGAGAAAAACGACACAACCAGCACAATTCATCCGTGAAAATGGTAAAATCCAATTTCCATTGGAGTTTTCTTGACCGTGAACTTCAGACAGGTCAAGTATCTATCTACCTATCTATCGGCACAAATTGGATATACACATCTTTCCACCGGAGTAACGCTAAAGCATTTGTTTTTAAAGTTTGAAAAAAGGGATCTATCTTGTGATAAGGGCAAATTCACCAGAAAAGGAAATTCTACTGGATACCGTCAAGAAGGACAAAGAAATGGACATCAAGAAATTGAAAGGATCCGTGGAAAACAGGGAAGCATGATGAGAACTGCTGTAAAAAGAAGGGTGAGACACAACTGAATGGATAAAACTGAATATTATGTTTTACTTCTGAGCAATCACCTTTCTATTTAAAGCGAATTGGTCTCCAGGTTTCTGCTCTCCCATCTGAGAGCAGCATAATGTAGAGACAGAGACCCTGATTTTACTTGTGGGAGAGAAAATACCATAAGGCTATGTGCCCACGCTGTGGAAAATTAGCGGAATTTGCCACGATTTTTTTGCGGAAATTCCACGAATTTTTCAAAAATCCACAGTACAGCGTGTCCCCAGCCATTTCTATGGCATTTGGGAAGTGCTGTGCCCATGCTGCGTTTTTTTCCGCGGCGGAAATAATGCGGATTTCCCTGCGGAAAAGTCTGCAGCATGTGAATTATTCCTGCGGATTTCTCCGCAGGGTCCCATACTTACCTGCCTTGATAGCAGACAGCAGAGTCACTTCCTCTAGTGCAGAGGAGCGCGGCAGAGCCAGGAGCAGGAGGTGGGTGGGTCCTGCATGAGCTATGCTTATGTGACAGCCGGAGCTAGTTCAGGCCCGCCCACCTTCTCCTGCACAGTGAAGACACTGACAGACACGGCCGGAAAGAGAACTGCTGCATGATGGAGGTAAGTATGAACTCCCCCATCACTCCAGCACTTGTTCTGCATTGAGGATGCAGTGCAGAAGCCATGGCACTGTATCCTCAATGCAGATTGACCGCAGCATATCCGCAGGACATTCCGCAATAAAACCGCAGCATGTAAACAGACAAAGTTTCTGGGAGCTCCTGTGGAATGTCCTGCAGATATATCCGTAGGACACTTTCCCCGTGGGCACATAGCTTAAAGGTCAACATAGATAAAGACAAGAGAAAGCAAAGAGTTAAAGACAATACTAAGGACCAAGGGGCATTCTCTGTGAGTGGAAGAAAAGAGATTCCGGCACCTAAATAGGAAAGGGTTCTTTACAGTTCGAGCAGTCAGACTGTGGAATGTCCTACCACAAGAGGTAGTATTGGCAGACACTATAACAACTTTTAAAAAAGGGCTGTATGATTTCCTCAGTGCACACAACATTGTTGGTTATAAATAACTTAGTGACAAATGTAGAACTGGTGACAGAAGTTTGAACTAGATGGACCTAGGTCTTTTTTCAACCTATATAACTATGTAACTGCTCAAAATGTAATTTATTAAGTAACACACAAGTTTAAAAGTTAGTACAAACATAAAATGCAAAAACATCATTAAAAAAAGCAAAGGAAAATGAGCGGACCAATTAAAGTACAATGCATCAGGATTAAAAAGTACATATATATATATCTTTATCTATCTATCTATCTATACACACACATATATATATATATATATATACTGCATACATATAGCAAGGGCCAAGGGGTCATAATACAATGAGAGGGAGGAATACATAGATGGAAGAGGCACACTCATGAAGAGAGTACCTCAAAGTGTAAAAAGAAGTTCCACCTGTAGAGAGAAAATCCCCCAGGAGGAAATATCTCAAACATACTTTGCACAATCTTTGGAACTTATATTGCTTAATCATGGCAAGGAATTGGAATCAAAGTCCATGGGGGCTTAAAGTGTTTGTCACATGGGCACGCAGCTCACCAATGGCATGAATTATAGTTGCACATGTGTGCTCCATCTGCGCATATCTCCCGCCAGCCACTAATCATGGCAAGACCGTGCATGAGCAGACACTGATAAGATGTTGAGCAGAAAACGGGGACGTTTGCACAGAGAACGCATGTGCACATCCACATCAGTGGAGACTGCTGCCACTAACTACTAACAGGACCAAAGATGCATGAAATGACAGGTGCAAAATCATCACAAACAAATTGTACATTTCTATTGGCCATATTAGGTGCAAAATATGTAAATTCCAAGGGACAATAGCTTGTGGTCTTGCTGGTGGTAAAAAATCAGCCTCAAGTAAACACAGGTTCATAAACAGGTCTCAGATATGCTGCCCATTAAGTGATTATATAAATATCATATATGCACTCTGTCCTCACAATGGGAAAATTCAAACGAATGTGACCATATAGTAGATAGAAATGTATGGCCTACATAATACAACTAAAGAGAAAGAATGGACAGAGCATCCAATTAGAAGCATAGCAGTACATAAGGAGATCTCTTGACTAATGTTAAAAAGGTTAAAAATGGGTAATTACTAGGGATGATCGAATATCACAAATATTCGGCAATATTCGGCTTCACGAATATCCGACGAATAGGTCGCCGCTATGCAAATATTCAATGCGCAACGTAAGTTTATGGGAAGCCCGAATAGTTGCTTTTCAGCAACTAATCGGGTTTCCCATAGACTTACATTGCGCATCGAATATTCGCAAATAGTCGAATAGCGGCGACCTATTCGGCGAATATGGGCGTTGACGAATATTTGAGGTATTCGATCATCCCTAGTAATTGCATACAAAGGGAAAGGGTGGTGATTGGCTTTACAAGAAAGAAGCAAAGCTTAGTGTCTCATTGAGACCTAGGGGAGTCATGGCAGCCAAAGGCACAATCCACCTGGTCTGTCACTGAAAAAGTCGTTTTTTTAACATTGTAGCCTCTAATACCATCGTGAATGACATCTATGCCTCTTATTCACAAATCGCATCCATGGTCCATTTTACAATGGTGCGGAAAGGTTTTCAAAATAGCAAAATCATCCACCATCCTTATCGCAAAAATGTCCGTCATGTGCTCATTGACACGTACACGTAATTCTCTTGATGTTAAGCCCGCATATACTAAAGGGCATCCTCATGTGTCATAATAGACATTTGAAGTGCCACAAGATATACAGTATAGTGTTTAATATCAAGGTGGCGCATACTGTCCACTGAAGTGAAGTAAGCACAGCGAACGACATTGCTACAGGCCACACAGTGGCTGCAATGAAAGCCACTCACAGTAGGACCTCTTTAGCAAAATAGATTTGGTGGTCAAAGGGCATACTAGCTTTTGACAAGTATTTCATTCAGGTTTCTCGCCCGTCTAGAGGTCATGAAGGAGGATTCAGATAGTGATTCTTTCAATACGGGATCAGTCTATAGTACAGACCAATGTCTGTCAAGAATTCTTTGCATGGTCTGCCATTCTTGATTACATGTGGTAATAAACCATATTTTCTGGTCCTATGTCCCCTTTTCTGAGTCTGTAAGAGATTAAAGCGTGTATTATATGTTTGTACAAACTTTGTGTGTTACTTAATAAATTATACTTTTGAGCAGTTTAACTCCCTTCTTTTTCCTGTACTCATGGGTCCATACAATGCAATCTAGTTGCTTTATGGAGATATTATACTCGATCTATACAATGCAATGTGGTTACTATATGTCGGTATGATGCTGCGTCTATACAATGCAAGGTGGTTACTATATGGGGGTATTATGCTGGGTCAATACAATGGAGAGAAAAAAGTGGGGTCTGCCAGCAGCACAGAGCATTTCAGGAGAGGAGTGTACTGACCTTAGGGTATGTCACAGACTTAAGGCCCTGTTACATGCAACAACGTATCTAACGATATTTACGCTGGGGTCACGGATTCCGTGACGCACATCTGGCATCATTAGCGATGTCGTTGCGTGTGACACCAACGAAAGGCCATTAACGATGGAAAATACTCACCAAAACGTCCATTGTTGACACGTCGTTCCTTTTCAAAAAATCGTTGCTTGCTGAGGCCGCAGGTTGTTCGTCGTTCCCGAGACAGCACACATCGCTATGTGTGACACCTCGGGACCGACGAACTACAGCTTACCTGCGGCCACCGGCAATGAGGAAGGAAGGAGGTGGGCGGGATGTTATGGCCGCTGGCCGCTCATCTCCGCCCCTCTGCTTCTATTGGGCGGCTGCTTAGTGACGTCGCTGTGACGCCGCACAGAGCACCCCCTTAGAAAGGAGGCGGTTTGTCGGCCACATCGACGTTGTTAGGCAGGTAAGTCCGTGTGACGGCTCCTAACGATATTGTGCGTCACGGGCAGCGATTTGCCCGTGATGCACAACCGACGGGGTCGGGTGCTTTCACCAGCGACATCACTAGCGATGAGGGTTTTCAAACAGCAAAGAGTAATTCAGCAGAGGATCGTCACAGTCTTATAGGAGGTCAGAGACAGAGTATTTCAGGAAAGCAGTAAGCTGTTGTCATAGGTCACAGAGGGATCATTGCACTGTGAGTAATGCAGGTCCCCTGGCAGCACACAGTATTTCAGGATAGGAATGTCAATATATTGTAGTAGGTCACAAGCTGGAAAGTGCAGGTTCTATCCATAGCACAAAGTATTTCAGGAGTATAATAATCTTGTGGCTGATCTCTCTCTCTCTCTCTCTCTCTCTCTCCTCCTCACACTTCTGTCTCTCCATTCCTACTTCCTCACGGGACCTCCCGGTACCAATATAGAGTAAGCCCGGCTCAACCGCGTGGGATGGTGCTCTGAAGTAAAATTAGCCAATATAGAATAGAGAACCCGGGAAAAATGCTTGAGTTTCCTGTCGACTTCTATTATGCCCGCTACTCAAGAAAGGCACTCAAGCATTACAAATTGCCACTCAAATAACATGAGCACCTGAGCATTTTAGTGCTCACCCATCACTATATACTACATGTTAAAATATAAAGCTGTGGGAAGAAGCGTAAATAGGTTCTTACCCCAGAAGGAAAGGAGCGATAAATAAAATCAAACTCACCTATAGAAGTTGTGCCAGTCACAACTCCTAAAAACGCATGTAAAGTCCAGGTTAAAAGCTGCAGCCCCGAGTATGGCAGATAGTAGAAAACAGTAGAAGACGGGTTTTCAACAGCCACGCTATTAACCAGTATGGATGGATGAAAGAGTTAATGTTTCTTTATTTTCATGCACAGGTCAACGCATTTTAGGAGTACGAAGCTTCCTTCAACAGGACAACAGGCAAAAAACATCAAAAACATTTTGATGTTTTTTGCCTGTTGTTCTGGTGAAGGGAGCTGGTTTGTTTGGTGCTTGTTGAGAGGTCTTCTAAAGGGAACGTGACTGCTGATACATTCTGCCCCAACTGGGGGAAGCATATATGAGCCACTGCCTGTATTATCACAGGTAGGTATGGCATGTTTAACTCTCAAACGCTGCAATTTTTCAGAGAAGAACATACTTTTAATAGGGACCGAGTCACGTAGCAGAGTACGTGGGACAGGCAGGTCCAGGCAGCTTCTGTCCACCTGGTGCCCTGGATTGATAGGTCTCTAATTATCTGTACACATAGGCTTGTCAAGCACTGTCAGCAGGTGGGGAGAATCTGCCGGGGTTCTGCCTGTACAACTAGTCTGTCAAGCCGCTTAGTCCCTATTAAAATTATGTTTTTCTCAGACGTTCCACAGCATTTCAGAGTCAAACATACCTGACTGGGATAATACAACCGGTCGCTGATACACGCTGCCCCGGTTTAGGCAGCATGTATCAGATGTTAGGTTCCCTTTAATGCTGCAATATTTGTTTTATTTTGCATGGCAGATTTATGTAGCAGGGATGGATGGTGTTTTGCTGCTGAATGGTCTTATGTTGCTATCTGGTAGCACTGTGCGGTGCACTGTGATGTGTGTCCTCTCTAGAGGCCCTAACATTATTATTGATCATTTAGCTGAGGCCACAGTAGAAGCTATGTCAGAAATCTTTATAAATAATATCCATTGATTGTTATGGATTTATGGGCATTTTAACAAATTGTAAAGATTCAAAAGCTAAGAAATATTGCAGACTACTGTGATCGAAAATGACGTTATTAATTTACCATGCTTACTGTCCAGGTTTACGGCTCTCATACATTGTTGCTTACATTGGAACACATCCAAACCTCAACAGGTTAAATCCTTAATTTCAATCGTAAAAAAAACAGTCAGAGCTTCCGATAAGGCTTCAGAGAATGTATGCAGGTTATAAAAATGATATTGCTTCTTTATGCTTTCCTTACGATAGCTTTATACGCATCATTATCCATTTATATTTCTTATTGCCATGACAACAGCATTGGAGCATTGCAAATGCTTTCATTGTAAAGATGCATTGGGCTTTTTTATATTTTGTTTGTTTCTCGTCCTTTCATTAATTGCTGAATTATAATAAGGCATCTACCAGACAGCACTTCCTCAATGCACAGAAACTGAAGAAAGGGTGACCTTTTCATGTATCCATGTCCATTATCTGCCTCCTCCTTTCACTGCTGGTATTGATTAATACATTGCCATTGTTATGCATGTACTACATGCTGCAAATTTGTCTTGATTATATAGCACCATCTAGTGTACTTATTCATTTGGGATCCCCTTAGTTATTTAAATGAAATGTTTAAAGTAGAGATGTCAGAAGTTAATATCAGTAGAGGTGCTTACGCCCCATCGATCACTTGACTAACTGGGCTTGCAGCAGTTTTACAAAACTAGTACTAATATATGTACTTTTTAAAATTTACTACGCTTACTAAAAGAAAGCTACAGACGAACTATTCTTCCCCGCAATGAAATTCCACCTACTGACCCCAAGACACAACTTAACGGAACTTGCAATATGCGCCATCTGTTATGTTGTGGTTCTAAGATCTTTGGGACTGATTCATTAAAGGGGTTATCCGGCTTATTTTGACTTTTTCTTGTTATTACACTATAGAGCTATAGTGGGGCAGGTAAGTAGATAGTGACTACTTACCTGCATGCTGTCAGACCCTCTCCCCCGGCTCAGAGTGGTCATGGGACCAATCCTATCGTGATTTTGCTGCTTCCTGTGATGTCACGACGACAAGTGCAGAAGCTAATGCGCCTGCCCAGTCGATGGGCAGCACAGGCGATGTCATGTACCCGCCCTGCTGGGCAGGTACAGTGCGTGGCATTCCCGCCCCCCTTCCCTGCATCCTCCCACACATTTCATAGTGCAGGGGTCTCACTGCCTGTACGCTGCATGCAGCAACCATGCTGCTGGCAGCGCGCAGGCTACTGGCCCCCCTGCTGAATGCTAGCTGCGCTGGGGCCGTGCAGTCAGCACTGTATATCAGATGACAGATTCCATGGCACCCTGTAGAGCCTCTGTATACAGCGATGATCAGCCACCGGCCAATCAGAGGCAGCAGCTGAGCAGTGGAGAAGCTGCATACAGAGGCGTCCCTGCACAGTGCCTGGAGATCAGTCATCTGATATACAGCGCTGACTGCACAGCCCTTGCACAGCCAGCGATCAGCAAAGAGGTGGCTGCGGCCGCAAGAGGCAGGACAAAGGGTACCGAGAGAATGAGGAGAGGTGAGGAGGATTTGTGTTTGTTTTTTATGCATGTGTGAAGACTGGCAGACTAGGGGGCAATTCTACAGGATGGGCAGAAGGATGGAGCACATTACTATAGGATGGGAACAATACTATAAGATGGGGCACAATACTATATTATGCGGACCTTACTATAGGATGGGGACAGGGATGGGCACATTGCTACATTTTATGTGCGGTGGATGTGAGGTGATTGTGCTGTAACAGGTGAGAGAAGCAGGATCACTGCTCTGTCCTACCAATGATTGGAAATACAGAGCAGCAATATCTCATCTGTGCAGCACCATTACCTTACATCCACCGCACATACTGTATAATGTAGTAATGTGCCCATCTTTGCTGGGGCGATGAGAGGTCAGTGTTGAGCAGAATACTGACAGCCAATGAGTGTGCAGAGGGCGGGACTGGACAGTGAGGCCAGGCGGTGCCAGCTGTGACTGTGAGGTTTGGCAGTCAGGCATGCCATGTTTGGCTGAGCTGTAGGTAAACAAAGAGCTGCACAGAATAAAGGGATAATTCAAGAGAAACAAAAGTTAAAAAACAAAAATAAGTAATGTAGGGGTGTTTTATAAGACAATACAGCACAGATTAGCTTACAAAAAATGTTGGAGTTTACGTTGGACAACTCCTTTAAGACTGGCGTTGTACACAAAAGTCTTAATGAAGAGGCTCACAGGTGTACAATATGCTAAACCTCAAAAAGAGGAATTAAACTTTCCCCAAAAAAGTCAGAAAAATTCACCGCAAAAAAGGGCAACAATGTTTACCTGCCCAGGCCACAGAAACAAATGTACTCACAGGATGCAGAAAAAACCCTTAATAAAGATGGAGGCAACACAGGTGCAAGACACTGATCGAGCAACCACTCACACACTGCCAGTTTATGGGATCAGCTGGAGCCCATGACAGTGGAGTCCAGCAGTCTAAAGGCGGTGACATCTCAGTGAGTAAAGAACTTAAACTGAAAACTGCTGTGTCGTCTAATCCTTCCCGTGCCCCGCGCTCCTTCATTAGAGTGGACTACTACTCCCCACATCCTCCCTGGGGCCTAAGCTCTGCCTGTGGAGAGATATACCATCTGAGCTGTGCTATCATCCGCCCCGGAGAAGACCTTCCGGTGGCGGCAAATACCTGGCCACACACCACAGGTGGCGTCACGAATAGCTACTCCCATCATCCCTATCTCCCCTTTTCATTGACACCGACGGGGTCATGGAACCGGGCCAGGCTGCTGTGACATCCTAAACCGGCCTGGTGATGGGTAGCCTGTGATGCCCTGGCCCATCAGGTCGTCACAGGATATTTTGCAATCTGCCCTTCTGCACAGTATCCACCCTCCTTTGTTACGGATCCTGGTCCTTTGGTGTTGCTAACAGCTTAGCCAATAGAAATCCTAGGAACACTTCCCACTTTTACCTACCAGACACACCATTGGGAGGCCTGAAGGGAATAGGGCCACCCACATGGGGTGTTGGTGAGGAGAAGTGAGTTGAGTAGAGTTGAGTTGAGTTGAAGAGAGTGGAGATAGAAGGTGAGGTGGATCTCGTGAGGAGAGGCCACGGAGGAGAGCTCCTGTATACTAGGTTGCAGGGGACAGTGTCAAGAGGCACAGACTGCCGAGGAGGGCAGCTGGCGGCCTTGAGCTATCACCGGCATGGGCCAGGGCACGACGGGGTATGTGGACCCTAGGCCGGAAAGTAGCTTCACGCGTTCCAGTAATGTACCCGATGGGGGTGAAGACTTCAAGTGTCATCCCCAACCCGCTCCAAAATCGGGGTACTAGCGCACTGATGGGATAGGACTTTCCCACTACAGCCCAAAGAAATCCTACGCGTGAACCCTGAGAGCAAGCTCACTCCGTTAGCCATATGGGTGAGTGGGACCCGAAGAGTTTTATACTCACGGGTCCAACAGAGAAGAAGGTGCCAGGGACAGGGCCACAGACTAACAGCAACACCAAGGGCATGGATCCAGGCGTGCTCCCCGCAGGCTGCAGTGGTGCTCAGAATTCTGGTTTACAAGCTGTCGGTGTAATTATTCTGGGACTGAGTGAGTACATTGGAAGATCCCTGTTCCTATTGCCCATGGCACCCAACTACCATCCCAACCATCAGCGGGCCCCCGGGACACCAATCCCCTACCCATGGAGGGGTTAAACATCAGGCTGCCATACCATCATCACCGGGCTCCTTAATGGCAGGGGTGGTCCCTCACATTACCACACACCGTGAGTGGTGTCACGAACTTTTCAAAAAACCCCTGTACATCTCCCCCCCCTTCTTTTAATCGAGTGGCCGCGTGACCCCAGGTCCGGAGACCCCTCAAGCCACCGCAGATCTGGATCCGAGCAGCAGCAGCTCGGCTGCTTGCCCGGGGGCGGTACAAGCCCTCCCCCCAGGACCCCGTGGGAGTGTCTCAAGCCACTGGAGTGCAATTTTAATACTAAGCAATTACCCCCCCCCATGAAGTGGCAGTGTGTGAGTGGTTGCTCCATCAGTGTTTTGCACCTGTTGTATCCATCTTTATTAAGAGGTTTTGCTGCATCCTGTGAGTGCATTTGTTTCTGTGGCCTGGGCAGGTAAACATTGTTGCCCTTTTTTGCGGTGAATTTTTCAGAATTTTTTTGGGGAACGTTTAATTCCTCTTTTTGTGGTTTAGCATATTGTATACCTGTGAGCCTCTTCATTAATATAAAATATACCTATTTCATTAAAGCACCACTCCAGGGTCTTTTATTGCACTGCTGGAGTGGTGCTTTAAATATAAGTCCCCTTGCCCCCGTCTTATATGTGCTTACTGTTTCCATCGTCGCACAGGTTGGTCTCAAGTGGTTTATGAACTACCAGCAGCTCCAGTGTTTCAAGGGGCGCGCCAGAGGTCCCATTGCCATGCAACTTTATGAGAGCCTCATTCTGGCCTTGTTCTGACTCTCATAGAGTTGCATTGGGAGTTACATTCACAAGATGGCGCCGCACGACCAGAGAAACGCATGTAAAAGATGAAGCCTACAAAAGGTGAGGAGGCATTAGACTTAGGCGGGCTTTGCACGTTGCGACATCGCAGGCCGATGCTGCGATATCGCACGCGATAGTGCCCGCCCCCGTCGCAGGTACGATATCGTGTGATAGCTGGCGTAGCAAAAATTATCGCTACGCCAGCTTCACACGCACTCACCTGTCCTGCGACCGTCGCTCTGGCCGGCGACCCGCCTCCTTCCTAAGGGGGCGGGTCGTGCGGCGTCACAGCGACGTCACACGGCAGGCGACCAATAGGAGCGGAGGGGCGGAGATGAGCAGGATGTAAACATCCTGCCCAGCTCCTTCCTTCCGCATATCCTACGGAAGCCGCGGTGACGCCGGTAGGAGATGTTCCTCGCTCCTGCGGCTTCACACACAGCGATGTGTGCTGCCGCAGGAACGAGGAACCACATCGGACCATCTCGTCAGCGTAATTATGAATTACGCCGACGCTGCAACGATGATACGATTACGACGATTTTGCGCTCATTAAACGTATCATCAAGGCTTTACACACTACGATATCGCATGCGATGCCGGATGTGCGTCACTTTCAATTTGATCCCACCGACATCGCACCTGCGATGTCGTAGTGTGCAAAGCCGCCCTTAGATTTAAAGCACAACTCCAGCACTGAAGAAAAAAAATGCCCAAGTGGTGCTTTAAGAATATATGTTAATTGTTGAGCACCGGCACCATAAATGTACTCCAATCAGGGACTGGAGTACATTTCTAAAGTAGTAAGTTATGGCATTTATGTGGCGGGATTTTTCATAAATTTTACAGGTGCACTTCGCCACACCCTGTCCAGCTCCTGTCCTGCTCAAGTTACGTCCATGAAACTGTCGTGTAAACCTCTAATGTCATAATGTTTTTGCAGTTTCAGAGTTGCACAAATATAATGCGACTTTATAAGGTGTTTTATCCCGCAGTTCTGGTGAAAACACTCAAATAAAAAGGCCACTTTTTCTCTATGCTTTCAGCATAATGTTCCTAACCCAGCACTCTGATTTGAGTAAATTAGGACATAAATGACTCAATGAAAAAGTAGTATGCTAATTATTATGTAATGGGAGAAAAAATTCTCCATATGTAGATTTTGTTGAGTTGTTCGTAGATAATGAATTTATGACTAGGAGCAATGTAATCCCATACAGACATATTATAAAGGTAACATAATTGGTTGGTATTTTGTGTAATGTATACTAAATAGAGATGAGTGATTATGTTCAGCACTACTCGGCAATCCATTGAGCATTCCGGTGCTCTGCACGCTCAGTACTTGATTGGATAATCTTGTGCTCGGGTACAATGCTCAATTTCCCACCCTCCATGTTTCGCATCTGTTTTTCAGCCACAAAACATGCGGGGATTTCCTGCCAATCAAGGCATTGCAGTAGCCATTTTGACTACTGGCATTACTGTTATTGGCTGGCTGTATTACATCACTGGATCTATATAAGATCTGTATTCACCATGGTTGGAGCACATTACCCAGAAATAGTATAGGGGGAGCTTCTGCTGAAGACGTGATAGTGTATTAGAGTGATTTTAGCTTTACAGTCCTTGCTGCTGCCAAGTAAAAAAATGTATTATATTTTTTAATTATACTACTCTTCGCTGCAATTACTGTAGAGAGAACTGGTGGAGAAAGGATAGGGTATTAGAGACATGTAGGCAGTAATTATTTCCTTACATTCCTTGCTGCTGTTACATTAACCTAAAGGTCCTTTTTAAGACTGAGTCAAAACTATTCTATTCTATAATAATATCGCTCTTAGCTGCAATTAGTGTAGGGAGAGCTGGTGGAGAAGGCATAGTGTATTAGAGACATGTATGCAGAGATTCTAGCCTTCCAAACCTTGCTGTTGCTATGTTATCCCACAAGTCCTTTTAAGGACTAATTCAAATCTATTCAATTCTCCAATAATAAGCTGCAATTAGTTGAGGGAGAGCTGGTGGAGAAGAGATAGTGTATTAGATACATAAAGGCAGGAATTCTACCCTAACAGACCTTACTGCTGTTATGTAAAACATCTATTATTTTCTATTCTCTAATAATAGCTGCAATTAGTGTAGGGAGAGGTTCTGGAAAAGGAAACAAAAGTGTATTAGAGGCATCTAAGCATCGGGTTTATAGCCTTACTGTCCTTGTTGCAACATAAAACCATAAGTCCTTATCAGGACTTATCTATTCTATTTTATTCTCTTCCATATTAATACTACTCTTAGCTGCATTTAGTGTAGGGAGAGTTGCTAAAGAAGGTATAGTTTTGCATTTCAGGCATATAGGCATGGTTTATTGCCTTACAGTCCTTGATGCTGCAACCTAAAACCAAAAACCCTTTTTAGGTCTACATCCACTCTCTTCCCTATTAATACCACTGTTTGTTGCATTCATTGTAGGGATAACTGCTGCAGGAGGAATAGTTTTGGACTAGAGGCATATAGGCAGGGTTTATTGCTTTATAGTTCTTCTATAGGTATACAGCTACTGCAAACTAAATGCTTTGTTCAGGGCACAGGTGATATTATGGGACATGTGCTGGTGTAAGTAAGGTATGGCACACTGGGAAATATAGTGTCATCTGTAGACCGAGTAGTGCAGGTTCCATGAGGTTGCAGAAAGCCTGTCCACGCGCCTAAGGGCCCACTCACACTTGCGCTATTTTGACGCAAACGGAATCCGTCAATAATGTAGTACAGTTCATTTATTTACAGTGGAAGCGCGACATCGTGTGGACACAAGCGGTACTGCATGACACACACACGTGCCATAGTAACGCACTTCCACTGTAAATAAATGAACTGTACTACATTACTGACGGATTCCATTTGCGTCAAAATAGCGCAAGTGTGAGTGGGCCCTAAACAGCAAAATTTCCAAGACAAGCAATCAGGATATGCAAACATGTAGCACCCTGTGTAATTTCTTTTTCCTGTCCACCTGGTCCATGTGCAAAGCTTTCTGTTTAATTGTGAACAGTGAGAATTTGAGTAAACACAGAAGTGGGATGGTTACGCTGATTATGTTGTCATCGCCACTCACCATCTTGGTTGATTCCTCAAAGTTTTCTAGAACTTCACAGATGTCATACATCCATGACCGCTCATCATTTCTTATGTGCGGAGGCTTTCCGGAATACTGACGGATATGTTGTAGTAGGTATTTAACTACTACCCTCTGCTGCTAACAAAGCCTTGCCAACATGTGTAATGTTGAGTTCCAGCACGTAGTCATGTTGCGCACCAATCGGTGAGGTGGCACTTGCAAGCGCTTCTGCAGCACTGCCAGAGCGGTGGCAACTGTACCTGAATTGCGGAGATGGGTGAACATGTCAAGCAACTTGAACCACTAAGTTGTGCAGGTAGGCCTGGCATAGTACATGTGCAAGCTTTCCAACCTTCCGAGCCGCCACCAGGATATGGCTATTATCAGACATGACCATGTCTGGTTGTAGGTTCAGCGGCAAGAGCCACAGATCTCTCTGGTCTGTTATACCTTTCAACAACTCTGCGGTGGTTTGCTGTTGGTACCTAAACAAATTAGTTTCAGCAGATCCTATTGTGCTTCACCAAGAAAGGGCTGCAATGCTTCCAGCTTGCAACTGATATGAATGACATGCTCCAATTTCGAGATGAAGGAGGAGGTGGCGCAGCAAGTTGTGTGGGAAGTGGTGGAAACCCTTATGGAACTAGGGGTCCGACTTGGCCTCGGCCTCCATAAGGTTCAGTCAGTGTGCTGTCACGGAATTGTTGCATCCCTGGCCATAAGTACTTGTCCACATGTCGGTCATTAAATGGGCCTTCCCAGTACCAGCGTTGGTCAGGGCATGAGTGATGTTATGGAACACATGCTGGTGCAAAGCAGGAATGGCACACAGTAAAAAATAGTGGCAGTTAGGGACCGAGTACCAATGGATGGCCCTCTAATAAAAATGAGTCAGGGCCGCTTGATAGCCCTCAAAAAAATATGACTGAGGGCATCATGATAACCCTCTAATAATTATGAGTGAGGGCTGCCTGATGGCCCTCTAAAGATTTTGGAGCTAAGGCCACATGATGAACCTGTTATGGTGGAGAAGGAGGAAGAAAACAAGAAAAAGAAAAAAACATGAACCGTATATGCTTTTTTTGGGTGGGAAGGGGGGTATAAAAATACACCAGAAAAAGGGAACATTTGATTTGGCATTATGTTCCATTGCTGTCATATAGTAACCCAGCTATTAAGACTTTGCTCCAATGTTGTATTCTTGCGGCATTTTTAATGAGTTTTGTGCAAATTAGACGTAAAGATGAGCAAACATTTCAAAGTTTGGTTCGCCGAGCCTTACCAATTAAACGCTATGTTCGTCGAGCTGTTCGTCTAGCCTTTTCGAATCTCATTGGACTCAATGGGAGGCCACAGTCTGAGCTAGCATAGAGTAGTGGGCAGGACAGTATGGGCGGTGGAAGGGGGGTGAATATTCATTTGCAATTAACACACGTTCCAATCACTGATGCCAGCCAGTTGCCACGGGAAGGGGGTGAATATTAATTTCCATTCACACACAATGCAATCACTGACGTCGGCACAGAGGGGTGGGCGAGGGGAGTGAATATTAATTTTCCATTAATGGGTGACCCAATCACTGACACCAATACAAAATATAACACATTACCTCAAAATAAGCCCTAGTACATTTTTTGGAGCAAAAAATAATATTAGACCTTGCCTTATTTTTGGGGAAACATGGTATGACACTGGACAGAGAAATATAACCTGGAAGAGTTCTATTATCAGCCTGCAGCAATTGCTATGCAAGTTGAGTCATACAGTGAATGAAACACAACAAAACAAATTTCAATATCATATAATTGCCAAAACAAAATCAAGCTATTTGAATGACTGCACAAAGTGTTGGCAGACATAAAACATGAATGACAGACAGTGAGTCACCAGTCTAAATATTTACAGTGGTGCTTGAAAGTTTGTGAACAAGTCAGAATTTTCCATATTTCTGCATAAATTTGACCTAAAGCTTCATTAGATTTTCACAAACAGTAAAAATGGATAAAGAAAACCAAATCAATCAAAAGATTCAAAGGGCAGATAGTGACTTTTTCGATTCCTTTTGCCAATAGTTAGCACTAAAGCTCTAGTCCTCTTCCTCTTCTCTTAAAGGTAGGGTGTCACATTTTTTTATTTTTGTATTAATAATAGTGATTATGAATCAAGTATTTTTAATACAAAATTAAACTCACTGTTTATTTAGTTATTATTTAATTCTAGTTTTACTGAAGCACTGGGGGCTGCCATGCTGGATTTGCTGTGTGTAACGACAGTTACTCACCTCCTTTATGGCAGCCCCTGTGCATTCACTCTGATAGTCGGAATCCAACCCCTAGGCTTATTACAGGAGAGCGTGCGTGGCAGAGCATTGTGTGTGCGTGTGGCAGAGCATTTTGTGTGTGCGTGCATAGCAGTGCATTGTGTGTGTGTCGCGGGCGGGGAAGAGGGTGTCAGCACACCGCGCTCACCCCTTCTGCTCGGGTCCGGCAGCTGCTCAGTGGTGGCTCGAGCGGTGGGCCGGATCCCGGGGTTTCTCGAGCGACACTCCTCGCCCGTGAGTGAAAGGGGGTGTTTGTTGAGTGTGGGGATTGTTATAGTTCGTGACGCCACCCACGGTTGTGGTGATTTCACCACCGCTCCTCAATGTGGGGATCCCGGGGATGGTGATGTGGAGCAGCCAGTTGTTGTGTTGCCCCTCCGTGGGTAGGGGTTGGTGATCCCGGGGCCCAGTGGGGTACAGGGGCGCAGGGGCAGCGCTGTGCCTTGCGGCACTGAGGTACTCACTCAGCCAGTAAACACGACACAGTTCTCGGTAAACAAACGGCTGGTTGGACGGGTCCCTCGGACGGTTCACGGTGCTGCGGTTCCCTGCAGTTAGCGGTGACGGTCTCTTCCTTGCACCTTTGAAATGTCTGTTTGGTAGCGGTGGATTCCCACCGGTTACCCGCTCCCCGACTGCAATCTGTGCCGGAGGAGCTCCACACTTTGCCCGCAGGCGCCGGCCCTGGGAAACTGGTGCCTTGGCGGTGGCGGTGTTTCCCCGTTGTGGTTGGACCTTTGCCGTCAATCAGGACTTGCTTGTTGGGGGATCTACGTCCCCTTCACTAATGGATTTAGCAATTTACAGCGACTCCAAGCCTTGCTGGGATCCGAAAGCCCCTGCTCTGGTGCTGACTGCCCTTTGTATACTGCTCCAGACCCCCGGATACACACAGCCTCCGTGGCCCTTCCAGCAACCTCCAGACAGTCCCACTGCAGATCTTCACCACTGTCTGCTGACCTTGCTGACTCCGTCTGGGCACACAGCCACAGACCAACTTCAGGCTCTCTTTCTTTACTTCACTGCTGTTTCACTCTAGCTCCCTCCTGAGCTACACTCTGTTCACCTCCTACTCCTTTCTCCTCCCTGGCTGAACAACCTGTTGTTTACTCAAGCTCGTCCCTGAGCTATCTGCTCTTCACTCATGCCCTGCCTGGGCTACTCTGCCTGGTTACTTCCTGCCTCCAGAGTTGTGAGCTCCTCGATGGGCGGAGCCAACCGCCTGGCCCACCCCCTGGTGTGCATCATCAGACTCCTGGAGGAAGGCAACAAGGATTTGTGGGTTAGCTGGTGTACCTACAGGGAATGTGGGGTGCGTGTGTGTTGTTATCTGTGTCCCCTGGCTTGCCCAAGGCGACACATGTGCGTGCGTGGTAGAGCATTGTGTCAGCGTGCATGGCAGAGCATTGTGTGTGCATGCGTGTGGCAGAGCATTGTGTGCGCGTACGTGTCAGAGCATTGTGTGTGCGTGCATAGCAGAGCAATGTGTGTGGCAGAGCATTTTGTGTGTGCGTGTGGGGCAGAGCACTATGCGTGCGTGCGTGGCAGAGCATTGTGTGTGCGTGCGTGTGGCAGAGCATTGTGTTTGCGAGCGTGGCAAAGCATTATGTGTGCGCGCGTGGCAGAGCATTGTGTGTGCGTGCATGCAGAGCATTGTGTGTGTGTGTGTGTGCGGGCGTGCGTGTGGGAGAGAATTTTGTGTGTGTGCATGGCAGAGCATTTTGTGTGTGCATGCATGTGGCAGAGCATTTTGTGCGGGAGTGTGGCAGAGCATTTTGTGTGTGCGTGCATGGCAGTGCATTGTGTGTGCATGCGTGTGGCAGAGCATTGTGTGTGCGAGCGTGTGGCAGAGCATTGTGTATGCATGTGTGTGGCAGAGCATTATGTGTGCATGCGTGGCAGTGCATTGTGTGTGCGTGCATGGCAGAGAATTGTGTCAGCGCGTGTCACGGGCGGCGGGGCGCTGCTCTCACTAACGCTCGGGTCCGGCGCTGCTGCGGCTGCTCGGTGGCTCTAGCGGTGGGCCGGATCCGGGGTCTCGAGCAGCACTCCTCGCCCGTGAGTGAAAAGGGGGTGGTTTGGTTTGGGGATTTAGCCCGTGACGCCACCCACGGGTTGTGAAGATGGGCACCACCGCTGCTGGTGATGGGGATCCCGGGAGCGATGGTAGGGAGCAGCTGGGATGTTGTTTTCTCCCTCCGTGGGTAGGGGTTGGTGGTCCCGGGGCCCGGTGGTGTGACGGGGAGGCAGGGTCGGTGAGGTGCAGGGTTGCAGGGACAGAGCGGCGCGGTGCCGGATGGCACGGGTGTACGCACTCAGCAATTGATGCACAAAGTTTCCGGTAAACCAAACGGCTGGATGGACGGGTCCCGCAGCCGGCTGCAGTGTCTCTCCCCGGACAGGTGATGGTGGCTGTCTCTCCCTGAACCTTTGTGTACTGTGTTGACTCCAATGGCTTCCCAACGGTAGTCCGCTCCCCGGTGTATAGATACCGGAGGAGCCCGTTTTGCCCGCAGGCACTGGCCCTCGGATTTCTAGCCGGTGGCGGTGGCTGTATATCCCCACAGTGTGAGCGGTTGCCTTCAATCGGGACTTGGTTGTTAGGGAACCCCGGGGGTTCCTGTCACATTCGGATTTGACTATTGACGGCGGCTCTAAGCCTGGTCGGGGTCCGATGGCCCTGCCTGTGTGCTTAGCTTCACTCCGTTTCCCGGTCCGGTACCGGTGGGCCACCGCCCAGCCCCGGTCCTTACGGCTCTGCGGAGTTCCACCAACTCCTGCAGACGGCCACCACCATCTGCCAACCTTGCTCTCAGTGCCTGGGCCCCTACCCAGACACTCGCAGTATGTGACCTCTCGCTTTCACCTCCTGAACTGATCTACTGCTTTTCCCGCCTCCAGGCCTGTGAACTCCTCGGTGGGCGCGGTCAACCGCCTTGCTCCGCCCCACCTGGTGTGGACATCAGACCCTGGAGGGGGGCAACAAGGGTTTTGTGTCTGACTAATGTAACTGTCTGGGGGATGGGGGTGTGTGTGTTTTTGTCTGTGACTACCTGGCTAGTCCAAGGCGCCACACGTGCATGACAGAGCATTGTGTGTATTGGGGGGTGCTACTGCTATGGACAATAAGAAACACGCTGCCACTTTAAGAGACAGAAACCTCCCCGTGTTGAGGGGTAATGGAATGTTCTGCTCCCCCTGCAGAAAGTGTGCTAATGGACAGCTCGAGTGTAAGAAGAGAAGTGAGTTTCTGTTTTGATTTTAGAAGTGTGTGAAGGAACACACAGCCGGTGTGTCTCGGAGGATTGGAGTTTTTCTTCTGAATCGAGAGAGAGACTCACATATCCCAGGGAACCAGCAAGTAATTGGACGCAAGAAGAAGATTTTGATCTCCTTAACCCGGCCCAGGAGAAGTGTGCACCTCCGGATGAGACTGTTGTTGAGGGGCCCCTGGGACTGGATCCACGTCCCCAGCATCACTGTGAGTTGAATATTGTGCACATACTAGGAGCTAAAGTAGGCTTCAGTAGGTAGAACACGGCATCCGTGTGGCTCGTTTAGCAGAGGCCAGAGATGTTACGTGTAGACTAGCATTGTACCTGACTGTTTATGTGTTTCTTGAACCTGTAATAGTTGAAGCACCGTGCTATTGAGCGGACCAGCTAGAGAATACAAAAGTGTTGTTAAATCACGTTCTGCCACTGTATAGCCCGTGCCTGAACCTGCCTTCTCCACATCTTTCCCCGCCTGTTAATAAATACACCCTTTTTGTTCGCACCTCGTCTTGTGTACTGTAACCTACCCTGCATTGCGGTGGTCCTCTCGGCCATCGCTTCAAGTGGCGCTGCGAGCAGGGTACGGTCACCAAGATGGAGGCAGCAGACAGCAACGGCGGGAACGCTAATGTTAATTGGGGTGCTGTGGGCAATGGTGGAACCCCTGCAAGGACACTTCCAATGGGCACCATATTTAGTGTGCTACCAAAATTCGATGGCAATAACATGGCACTGTGCGACTGGGTGTCCCGGCTGCAGAGCACCCTGAAAGTGTATAACATCGGCCCAGAGCTTGAGGTGGACATCGCTTTGACTGCCCTAGAGGGAGAAGCACGTAGAAATGTCTGTTTACAACCAGAACCCACCCGTAGTACCCTGAAAGAGTTAGTTGGATTCTTGGAAGAGATCTATGGCGAGACTGCTAGCGTGGGACATCTTCGCACCAAATTTTTTTCGAGGCTGCAGCGGGATGAAGAAGGGATCTCTCAGTATGCAACAGCACTACAAGAAGTGTTAGCGGAGGTCCAGAGAAAGGAGTCAGATGGACTTGGCGACATAGGCTCTACCGACCGGATACTCCGGGAACAGTTTATTCTGGGATTGCCTAGCGTATCCTTGCGGCGAGCCCTGGCAGAACGGGTCTGAGCGAATCCGGCTCTTACTTTTCGTCAAATCCTAGCAGAAGCAGTAGCCCGAAGTAAAGAAGAAAGTTACGCATCTGGGGTGGTGCGCGTCGAAACCGCCACCTCCAGAGTGGACCCAAACTGCCAGGTGGGACTGGTCCAGGTGGTGCAAGATTTACAGAAATCCATTCTCAACGTACAGGAGAAGCTGACCCAGATGGAGCAAAGAACGAGGGACTTGTCTGGTAAACATCCCTACCCAGCTGCATCCTCCTCCTTCCAACCTGGCCCATCATACTCACGCAATAATTTCTCGGCTCTATCAATGGGGGACTGGAGGCTGCAGGCTTCCTCTCGTCAGCCACCAGAGGCATGAGGTATTCCCCAGCGAGGAGAAGACATCCACTGCTGGGGATGTGGAGGTCGGGTGCATATTGCCAGGGGGTGCCGGAATAACACTCAAAGTCAACGGAAGCCATCGTTAGACTACCAACCCCCGCAGTAGTGCGGCACTCTGTGGGGGAGGCGAGAAGGGAGGCCGCTCCGTATCATAACGAACATTTGATCGCTGGTTGTCCCATCCTACGTGCTGAATTCGAGAGTGTCCCAGTGAATTGCTTGATAGATACCGGGTCACTAGTGACGACGATGCCAGAAGCATATTTCAATCAACATTTCTAGACACTGGCTAGGCCAGAGAAAGAGACCCTGATCCGGGTGATTGCTGCTAATCAACAACCGATCCCGGTCACAGGAGTTGTGTGGATGAATGTTCGAATCTGTGGGCAAGAAGTGGGGAAAAAAGGGATCCTACTAGTCCCCGAGCCCATCAACGAAGATGTACCTGTAATATTGGGGATGAATGTCCTACGTGAATTAGATCAGATTATGTTCACCAAACGGGGACCCGGATACTGGAAGCAAGCTACTACACATAAGCCTACACAGGAAGCACTTCAACGGCTGATCCGCGTCTGTGGGACGCAGAAGAGTGTGCCATCTCATCAGACGGTAGGGGTCATCAGGGCTCCTGGGAAGGAACCTATAATCCTGCCTCCCGGCCGAGAAAGTATATTACACCTCCCAGTGGGAACCTATCGCAATCTCGATGGGATAGAAGTGATTGTTCAGCCTGTAGCAACCGGAAGAGTGGACCAAGAAGTTATGATAGCTCGTACGGTAGCTGTGGTCCAACAAGGACGCGTCCCTATCAGAGCCTTAAATGTGGGCCCCGGTGAGGCCACCTTGCCTCGAGGGACGGATCTGGCCCTGGTGTACGTACATAAAGGCGAGGTAATGAGTCATAAAGAGATATCCTTATCGCCGATAGAAGGTGTGGGGTGGACCCTAGCAGTCTCTGCGAGGGCCAAAGAGATGCCATCCCCAGAGTGGAGTGGAAAGGCCATCCTCGATCAGATGGAAGTGGATGTGAATTCGCTGGGCCCTGAGTGTGTGCAAGCAGTAGAAACTATGCTGTGGGAAAACCAGGCCGCATTCGCTCGCCACGCTGAAGATTTCAGCTGCACTGAAGCCATCATGCATGAGATACCGACCGGGGAAGCTCTTCCGTTTCGAGAACGGTACCGACAGATCCCTCCCAAGATGTACCAAGAGGTAAAGACGTTACTAAAGCAGATGCTGGATTCAGGAATAGTGCAGGGCAGCTAGAGCCCTTGGGCGGCCCCGGTGGTACTCGTCAAGAAAAAGGATGGAACCATCCGGTTCTGTGTAGACTACAGAAAACTCAACGCTTGTACCGTTCGCGATTCGTACCCATTACCACGAATCGAAGAATCCTTGACGGCCTTGGGGAAGGCCAAGTACTTCTCCACCTTGGATTTAGCAAGCGAGTACTGGCAAGTACCTGTGGCGGAAAAAGACAAAGCCAAGACCGCGTTCATCCTCCCGATGGGATTGTTTGAGCTTAACCGGATGCCCTTCGGACTCTCCAATGCTCCAGGCACGTTTCAACGGCTGATGGAAAAGGGCTTGGGAGACCTAAATTTTGAAGCGACCCTGATCTATCTGGATGACATCATCGTGTTCTCGGCCACGTTCAAAGAACACCTTGACCGGCTTGGACAGGTACTCGGGAGACTGCAGGCTCATAATCTGAAGGTAAAGCCCAAAAAATGCCACCTCTTCAAGAGAGAGATCGAGTACCTGGGCCACACAGTATCACAAGATGGAGTCCTACCCTCTGCAGAAAAGGTGGCGGCCATTCAGAAGTGGCCAGTCCCTTGAACGGTGAGGGAACTCAAGGCATTTCTTGGACTCGCCAGGTATTACCGCCGGTTCGTCAAAGACTTCGCAAAGGTGGCGGGTCCTTTGACCGAGCTGCTGAGGGGGACCGCCGGAGTGTCGAAGAACCAGGGCATCTCTTGGGCTCAGAGACAAAATGAGGCTTTTCAGGCTTTGAAGAATGCCCTTACTTCAGCCCCGATCCTGGCCTATGCGGACTTCGACCGACCATTCCTGCTGTATACAGATGGTATCCTTCATGGACTCGGTGCCGTATTGTCTCAGATGCAAAATGGACATGAGAGAGTCATTGGCTATGCCAGTAGGTCCCTGCCGGACAGTGAAAGAAACCCCCATAATTACAGCTCCTTTCGACTAGAGCTCCTGGCCCTAGTGTAGGCCATGACAGAGAAATTTGCTGGCTTCCTGACAGGAACCAAGATCCAGGTCCGGACAGACAATAATCCTCTGGCCCACCTTGAGAATACCAAATTGGGAGCCTTGGAACAACGGTGGGTGGCTCGCCTTGCAAAGTTTGACTTTACCATCTGTTATCGCCCTGCTACTGAAAACGCAAATGCGGATGGGCTGTCAAGAGTGATGGTGGAGACCCCAGTGGGGGATCTCGATGAACGATTAGAGGAGGAAGAAACGCCAGACTTTAGCAAGTTTGGGCCCTCGGTGGTTGCGTCCCAGTTGAGTAGGCAGGCTTGCACGCTGCCCCGATCCCTGGGGAGAACCAGTGAAGAATGGGGATGTGCTCAAGATGCAGACGAAGGGCTGCAACAGATGAAACACTGGGTAACTAAGAAGCAGAAGCCAGACAAACAAGAAAGGGCTAACCTGGACGCCGAGATGAAGAGTGTCTTACACCAGTGGGATAGACTGGAAGTTCGAGGATCAGTGTTATATCGTAAGAGACAACAGCCAAAAGATATAGAAGCAAGATGGCAGGTGGTCATCCCCGGAAAAATGGCTCAAGAGGTAGCTAAGGAAGCTCACGAGTTTGGCGCTCACTTTGGACCTGCAAAGACCTACCAATGGTTACAGCAGTATGTGTACTGCCCCAGGTTGGAGTCTGTGGTGGAAGAGGTTTGCCGGCAATGTCGAGTCTGCGACCTCGTTTAAAGCACCAAACAAAGGGCACCCGTTCAGACCATACAGACCAAAGAACCGCTAGAACTGTTGATGATTGATTATCTCCTCGTGGGACACTCCACTCGGGGACTACAATACTGTTTAGTTATGACCGACCATTTCTCCAAGTTCGCTGTAGTCACCCCGACTAGAGATCAGACTGCTGAGTCGGCGGCACCGGCCATCTGCCAAGACTTCATCCGGGTGTATGGATGCCCGAAGCGGATCCACTCCGTTCAAGGTGCATGTTTTCAAGGCAAGGTGATGGAGGAATTATGTCGTATGTATGACATCGAGCGATCTCAGACTACACCTTACCATCCCCAAGGCAATGGAGCATGTGAACGCTTCAACCGAACTCTACTTCAAATGCTGAGAACATTAGAGGAAGATAAGAAGGCATGTTGGCCGGATTACCTGGCAGTACTGGTCTGGGCCTACAATAACCGAGTTCACTCCACTACAGGTTACAC
This sequence comes from Anomaloglossus baeobatrachus, assembly GCF_048569485.1. NCBI lineage: Eukaryota > Metazoa > Chordata > Amphibia > Anura > Aromobatidae > Anomaloglossus > Anomaloglossus baeobatrachus. Next base: position 141,656,164 of record NC_134354.1, on the reverse strand, counting down.
CCCATATCTACTGCTGTTTGGAAGAGTTGGGCGAGAAATCATCGAGCTGAATTTGGAGCAGCCAGAGGATTTCATGGAACGAACTGTCACTTGGTGGGTGAAAGAACATCGACAACGATTACAGACGATACGTCGGTTGGCTTGTCAACAGCTACAGAAGAAAGAACATATGAGCCCTAAACCAATTCAAGAGATACCGCTTCAACCTGGAGATCGAGTGTTAGTCAGAGAGAAACGCCCCAAGGGTAAACTGAGTGAAAGATAGGAAGTTCAACCCTACAGAGTAATCGAACGGGTGTATGCTGACAGCCCGGTCTACAAGGTGCAAATTGAGAATGGAGCGTCCGGCCCTAGAGTACTACACAGAAATATGTTGCGACCATGCCGGTCTGAAGCTCTTTCTATGCCAAGATCCCCTGCAGTCTCTGCCCCACTCCCTGAACTTACGTCATCTGTGTGTGAAGTCGATGATGACTGGTGGACAGCCCCCGATGCAGGGGGGATCCTCAGCCTTCCGGAAACGGAGATCCCATGGATGAGCCGCTACCGCCATGGGAAGAAGAGACCAGCCAAGATTCCACTGCAGCTCCCACAGCAAGTGTTCCTCCGGAAGCTAGTCAAGCCGGGCCTGATAGTCAAGATCTTAGAAGATCTCAGAGGTCTACTGCAGGGGTTCCACCAATCCGATATGTTGAACAATGTACTAGGTCTGCTGTACTGCAATTGTTGTCTCCTCTACAGGTTTGAACCTTCTTTCAAAACACAGTGGGCTCGAAGCTGTGATGGCCGAGAACGACCATCATTAAGTGGGGAGGCATATTGGGGGGTGCTACTGCTATGGACAATAAGAAACACGCTGCCACTTTAAGAGACAGAAACCTCCCCGTGTTGAGGGGTAATGGAATGTTCTGCTCCCCCTGCAGAAAGTGTGCTAATGGACAGCTCGAGTGTAAGAAGAGAAGTGAGTTTCTGTTTTGATTTTAGAAGCGTGTGAAGGAACACACAGCCGGTGTGTCTCGGAGGATTGGAGTTTTTCTTCTGAATCGAGAGAGAGACTCACATATCCCAAGGAACCAGCGAGTAATCGGACGCAAGAAGAAGATTTTGATCTCCTTAACCCGGCCCAGGAGAAGTGCGCACCTCCGGATGAGACTGCTGTTGGGGGGCCCCTGGGACTGGATCCACGTCCTCAGCATCACTGTGAGTTGAATATTGTGCACATACTAGGGGCTAAAGTAGGCTTCAGTAGGTAGAACACGGCATCCGTGTGGCCCATTTAGCAGAAACCAGAGAGGTTACGTGTAGAGTAGCATTGTACCTGACTGTTTTTTGTGTTTCTTGAACCTGTAATAGTTGGAGCACCGTGCTATTGAGCGGACCAGCTAGAGAATACAAAAGTGTTGTTAAATCACGTTTTGCCACTGTATACCCCGTGCCTGAACCTGCCTTCTCCACATCTTTCCCCGCCTGTTAATAAATACACCCTTTTTATTCGCACCTCGTCTTGTGTACTGTAACCTACTCTGCACTGCGGTGGTCCTCTCGGCCATCGCTTCATGTGTGTGTGCATGGCAGAGCAATGTGTTTGCGAGTGTGGCAGAGCATTGAGTGTGCATGCAAGCAGAGCATTGTGTGTGCGTACATGGCAAAGCATTATGTGTGCGTGCGTGGCAGAGCATTGTGTGTGCGTGCATGACAGAGCATTGTATGTGCATTCGTGTGGCAGAGCATTGTGTGTGCATGTGTGGCAGAGCATTGTGTTTGCGAACGTGGCGGAGCATTGTGTGTGCGTGCGTGACAGAGCATTGTGTTTGCGTGCATGGCAGAGCATTGTGTGTGCGTGCGTGGCAGAGCATTGTGCGTGCATGCGTGTGGCAGAGCATTGTGAGTGTGTGTTCATGTGGCAGAGCATTTTGTGTGTGTGTGCATGGCAGAGCATTGTGTGCGTGCATGACAGAGCATTGTGGGTGAGCTTGTGGCAGAGCAATTTGGGTGGTCGTGCATGCAGAGCATTGCACCGTCATGCTGCCGTATATACACAGTGTTCACACGATATATAGTATATACACACAGTATATAGTATATAGACACAATACACGGTATATAGTATATACACACTCTGGCTCCGCCTCCCTCATGCTGCTCGGTCACACACACAGTATATACACACCGTACACATGGTATATAGTATATACACACAGTATATAGTATATACACACACTGGCTCCACCTCCCTCATGCTACTCGGTCACACACACAGTATATACACACTGTACACATGGTATAGAGTATATACACAAAGTATATAGTATATACACACAATACATGGTATATAGTATATACACACTCTGGCTCTGAATCGTTCATGCTGCTCAGTCACACACACAGTATTTACACAGTGTACATAAGGTATATAGTATATACACACAGTATATAGTATATGATCACAGTACATGGTATATAGTATATACACACGCTGACTCCGCCTCCCTCATGCTGCTCAGTCACACACACAGTATTTACACAGTGTACACACACACACTGTGTGCATCCGTGTTGCAGAGCATTGCGGGGGTGCATATGGCAGAACATTGTGGGAAGGTGTGCATGCAGCAGAGCATGGTTGGATCGGGGCATGCAGAATGTTATGTCAGGAGCACAATGTAGCTGTCCTTGGTGACACTTTAGACATTTGTGGTCACCAACAAAATGGCTCTGCACTGTGTCACTACACTTTATTCTCTTTTATCTGTTGGAAACACCCAGATTGGGAGGGGGAGTTGTGACATCACACACAGGAGAGCAGATTCTGCCCACATTTACTGCAGCTATAATCCAGGCTATTTCTACAGTAGTGTTTAACAGTTGAAAATATCAAACTTTTAATTTTTTTTTTATATATTTTGCTCAATTAAAAACAAATAATAATATTTAAACAAAATATTAAAACATTAATACTTAACATTTTTTCAGTTATTGAAATTTTTTTGGGGGCACTACACCTTCCCTTTAAAAGGCAATTTGAATTATTAAATTTACAGGGCAGAGTTGAATCTCATTTAAACCATCCTACACCAACTTTGCGCTCTCCACAATAAGAAACTTTTCCCATTAGATCTCCTGTCAGAGATTTTTCACTGAACCAAACCAGTGCTCCTACTTTTCACCAATGAGGGAAAAAGTCTCTGAAATATGTGTCTCACATAGTCTTCTTTCCCCTAGCCATGGAAGCTTCAATTTTCATTTTCAATATTATAATTTTTTTATTATGCTAATGTGACGCCCCTGGACTATTCAGGTCGTCGCAGGGTACTGCATGGTTCTGGGTGTCTATCCTACAGTACTGCCTCCATCAGCATTCACAAATCCTAGATACACCTTGCACCACACCTGTCAGACACACCAGTGGGCTGCTTAAGCAGGAATAGGGCCGCCCACCTAGGGGTCAGACAGAGAGGTGGGAGGTGTCAAGTCAGTTCAGTAATAGCCCTCGAGCCGTGAGGAGCTCTGAGGAAGCTGGGAGTTGGAGCACTCAGGGGAGAAGTAAACTAGGTCACAGACGGTGGTCTCACCTATTGTACCATCACCCATTCCCTGTAGACTGTGAGCCCTCGCGGGCAGGGTCCTCTCTCCTTCTATACCAGTCTGTTTTGTACTGTTAATGATTGTTGTACGTATACCCTCTTTCACTTGTAAAGCGCCATGGAATAAATGGCGCTATAATAATAAATAATAATAATAATACAAAAAAAGTAAAAACAGGCAAATATAAACACACACTCATATATATAATATATCGTATACATATATATATATAAATATATATATATATATATATATATATACATATACACACACACACACACATATATATATATATATATATATATATATATACATACACACTCATATATTAGATATACAGTATATACACACACTCATATATAATAAAAAATATGTATCTATTATATAAAGTGTATGTGTGTATGTATGTGTGTCTGTGTGTGTGTGTATGTGTGTATGTCCGCTAAAGGAATCCGCACCGTCGCATTTACAATCATGAAATTTTGCACAGACGCCCCATGTGACCCAGGGAACGTCATAGACTATGTTATGACAGGAAAAATTAACCCCACACTTGACAGTTATGCGGGCGTCACATGATACGAGCGATCGTACCTGCCCCCGTTGTTTGTGGGTCACGGGCAATTAGTTGCCCGTGGCGCACAAAGTCGTTAAACCCCCGTCACATGTACTTACCTGCTGAGCGATGTCGCTGTGGGCGGCGAACATCCACTTCCTGAAGGTGGAGGGACGTTCGACGTCATAGCGATGTCAC